>NC_090307.1:23591226-23894256 GCF_039906515.1 Pseudorca crassidens | reverse complement strand
CTGCCCTGGGAATAAGCGTTCCAGGAGTGTTTGGCAGTGGGGGAAGGAGAGTGGCATCCCTTCGGCACAACTGAGAAAGGGAGGCTGAAAGAAAGGGAAAGGGAAGGAGAGGTGGAAAGAGACGTAGAAGAGACTCAAAGTTCATACGCTGTGGACCTCAGCAATGGAACCCAGAAGGCAGGTGCAAACAACTGTAGAAACTGCCAAGGAATGTACAACCTGCACTGCTCCTCAGAACCTAGAACCAAGGGTAGCTGCATAAACACATAAATCACTCCATCGCTCCCCACGCCTGCCCTGGTGTGTTGAAGTCCAGCTCCGATACCCTTTCAGGGTTTCCAGAAATTGGCAACTGCCTGATTTTTCACAGCACAGAGCAGTGCTTCTCCCCCTCTGGCCTTTTCAGAATTACCTGGGGAACGTGGTCAGCAGGAAAGGGCCAGGCCCTACATGACTCCAGGAGCCCAGGTTCCTGCGTTTACTATTAGCTTTCCAGGTGAGTCTGTCCACATCAGGTTTGAGATCCACCGCCATGGAGCCATAAAAAAAAATTTTTAAACAACAAAAACGCAGGAATCTTCAAGATACATTTGTTGAGGGGAAAAAAGCAAGTATATTACAGTGTCTTTAGCTGCCAAACATACAAGAGAAGATGGGGACTGAAGATGAAGGGAGAGGAGTGACATCGGCAAGACAGACGAATAAGATATCCTCTGCTCCTATACCCCCCTCCCCCATCCCAACAACAATCTGGCATCCATCCATCCACAGACAAAAATGCCTTGTGGGAGCTGCGGGGTCCAGCACCATATGCCAAGGGACCTGGGAGAGGCGTCACCCACCCAAGTGTCAGGGAATAAGCCTACAGACCTCAGTCTCAGCTGTGGACTCTGAAGTGGCCCATGAACTGGCTCTAGCCACCGCTGGAGAACACTGCAGAATCACATGCAGATGAGAGCATTCAAGGCAATCCAAAAGTCCAGTGGAGACGTTCTAGCATACCGCTGGAACAACAACAACAAAAATCTCCATTTGGACGCTTTGGAGAGGTAAGAGGACCGGTGTGACTTTACTCACATCACCCTCTCCCAAGGCAGCATAGCTCAGTGCCAAGAGAGACAGTCCCAGCAATGATTTCTCCCATGAGATGGGGGGTGAGAGCACGTGCATGAGCGTCCAGCTTCCCCCGCTGCGTGGGACGATTCCAAAGAGGTTCATTTCTCTCCTGCCCCATTCAGAGTACTAAGTCTAGGAGGCAGGAAGAGACTAGCAGAGCAGCAGACAGGACTCTCAAAGGGCGTTAAAGGGACACAGATCCTACTAACCAGGCTGCAGACGCCACTGAGAAGCCTGCCCACAAGCCGCTGGGGACACCTTGCCCATGGATCTCGCCAACTGGCACATGGGCAGCCCCAGCACTCCAAACTCCCCAGCCATGCACACCCCAACCCCGTGGTCAGCTCCCCTTGCACACTCCTGACAGCAGCGCAAGCAAGCTTTAGTAGATGGCTAGTGAGCCCACTCAGACCCAGCAAGTCTGCAGGCCAGGGCCCGACCACAGACCTGAGCCCCAGCACCACCCCTGGGAAGCAGAAAGGAGGCTGTCAGCACCTGTCCCGGAACACTGCAGGATACAAGAAGGCGCACAAGCTTAAGAATTCCGCCACAAGACGGAGGAAGAAATGTGCAGCACGCGCCTCCCGAGCTCTGAGAGCCCCAAGTCCCCAGCAGGGCTGACAGAAGGCAGTAAAGACTGAAGGAGGGGGCTGCCCTGGGGGCGCAGTGGTTGGGGGCCCGCCTGCCGATGCAGGGGACACGGGCTCGTGCCCCGGTCCGGGAGGATCCCACACGCCGCGGAGCGGCTGGGCCCGTGAGCCATGGCCGCTGAGCCTGCGCGTCCAGAGCCTGTGCTCCACAGCGGGAGAGGCCACAACAGTGAGAGGCCCGCGTACCGCAAAAAAAAAAAAAAAAAGATTGAAGGAGGTAACTACCACCTCAAATGTGAAGACAGCAACTTAAGACCTCAAGGAACATGAAAAATCAAGGAAACATAACACCAAAGGATCACAATAACCTTCCAGTAACCAACCCCAAAGACATGAAGCTGCAGTTTACCTGATAAAGAATTCAAAATAGCTATTTCAAGGAAGCTCAATGAGCTACAAGACAACAAGATACAAGAAAGACAATTCAATGATATTAGGAAAACAGGACATGAAAATGAGAAGTTTAACAAAGATAGAAAACGTAAAGAAGAACCAAACAAATTCTGGAACTGCAGAACAGAATGAAATGATAAATGCAATTAAGAGCATAAACAGCTGAATGGATCAAGCAAAAAAATAAATAATCTGTAAAAGTAGAAGAAAAGACCTTGGAAATTATCCAATCAGAGGAGAAGAAATAAAAATGAAGAAGAGTGAAGAAAGCTTATGTGAACTATTGGATGCCATCAGAGAAGCATCCTGGGAAATACTGGAGTCCCAGGAGAAGAGAGGGAGAGGAGGCAGAAAGCTAATTTAAAGGAAAAAGTGGCTGAGAACTTCCCCAAATCTGGAAAGAGATCTGGCCACCCAAGTTCGTGAACCACATACATTCCCAAACAAATTCGACTCAAAAAGATCTTCTCCAAGACATATTATAATAAAAATGTCAAAAATCAAAGACAAAGAGAGAATCTTAAAAATAGCCAGAGGGGCTTCCCTGGTGGCACAGTGGTTGAGAATTTGCCGGCTAATGCAGGGGACACGGGTTCAAGCCCTGGTCTGGGAGGATCCCACATGCCACAGAGCAACTAGGCCCGTGAGCCACAACTACTGAGCCTGCACGTCTGGAGCCTGTGCTCCGCGACAAGAGAGGCCGCGATAGTCAGAGGCCCGTGCACCGCGATCAAGAGTGGCCCCCGCTTGCCACAACTAGAGAAAGCCCTCGCACAGAAACGAAGACCCAACATAGCAAAAATTAATTAATTAATAAATAAACTCCTACCCCCAACATCTTCTTTAAAAAAAAAAAATAGCCAGAGAAAAGAAGCTTATAACTTACAAGGGAATTCCCAAAAGGGTATCAGAAGATTTCTCAGCAGAAACCTTAAAGGCCAGGAAAGAGTGAGACACTACAAAGTGCTCAAAAGAGAAACTGCCAACCAAAAACACTTTACCTGGCAAGCTTTCCCTCAGAAGTGAAGGAAAGATAAAGATGTTCCCAGACAAAGAGAAACAGAGAGTTCATCACTAGACCAGCCTTACAAGAAATGCTGAAAGGAGTTATTCAAGCAGAAATGAAAAGACACTGCTAGTAACACAAAAACATGAAACTATACCACACACTGGTAAAGGTAAGTATAGTCAAATTCAGAATACTCTAATACAGTAATTAGGTACTGTGTTGACCACTTAACTCTACTAAAAGAACAGAAGTATTAAAAATAACAATAGCAGGACTTCCCTGGTGGTGGTTAAGAATCTGCCTGCCAATACAAGGGGACACAGGCTCGAGCCCTGGTCTGGGAAGATCCCACATGCCACGGAGCAACTAAGCCCACGTGCCACAACTACTGAAGCCTGCGTGCCTAGAGCCCATGCTCCACAACAAGAGAAGCCACCGCAATGAGAAACCCACGCACCACAATGAAGAGTAGCCCCCACTCGCTGCAACTAGAAAAAGCCCACGTGCAGCAACGAAGACCCAACGCAGCCAAAAAAATAATAATAATAATAACGATAGCTGCATTTGCTAATGATGTTCGTTACACACAACATAAAGAGGTAAACTGTGACATTAAAACAAACAGAGTAAAAGGGTAGAGTCTTTGTATGCAGTCGAAGTTAAGTTATCAACACAAAGTAGACTGTTATATTAATAAGATGTTTATATAAGCCTCACGATAACCACAAAGCAAAAACCTACAGTAGATACACAAAAAGGTAAAGAGAAGGTAATCAAAGCATACCAACTATGAAAAGTCATCAATTCAAAAAGGAAGACAGCAAGAAAGGAACAAAGGAATTAAAAAGCGGCCAAAAAAACCCAAAGAAAACAAAACAGCATTAGCAAATCCTTATCAATATTACTCTAAATGTAAATGGATTAAATTCTCCAATATAAAGGCACTGAGTGCCTGGATGGATTTAAAAGATCTAAATATATGCTGCCTATAAGAGACTCACTTAGCTTTATGCACACACGTACACTCAAAGTGACGGGATGGAAAAAGATATTCCTGCAAGTGGAAACCAAAAGAACAGGGGTAGCTGTACTTATATCAGACAAAACAGACTAACTCAAAAGCTGTAACAGGAGATAGAGCTGGTCATTACATAATGATAAAAGGATCAATTCATCAAAAAAGATATATCATAAACCTATATGCACTCAACATCAGAGCACCTAAATATATTAAATACTAACAGATGTGAAGGAAGAAAAAGACAATAAGAAACTTTAACACCTATGTTCAATAATGTATAGATCATCAGGACAGAAAATCTGTAAGGAAATGTTGGACTTGAATTATACTTTAAACCAAATGGACCTAACAGACATAGAGGGAATATTCCAACAGCAGCAGAATACATATTCTTCTCAAGAAAAAATGGAAAATTCTCCAGGACAGATCATATGCTTGCCACAAAACAAGTCTTAGCAAACTTAAGAAGACTGAAATCATACCAAGTGTATTTTTCAAACACAATGGTATATAACTAGAAATAAAAGTAGGAAAATGGGAAAATTAACAAACATGTGGAAAATAAACAACACACTCCTGAACAACCAATGGATGAAAGAAGATATCAAAAGGGAAATCAAACAATGTCTTGAAACAAATGAAAATAGGAAAATACCAAATCTAATGAGCTGAAGCAAAAGCCATTCTAAGAAGGAAGTTTATAGCAATAAACAGCTACATTAAGAAAAAAGAAAGCTCTCAAAAGAACAACCTAAACTTATACCCCCAAGGAACTAGAAAAGGAACAACTAAGCCCAGAGTTAGCAGAAGAAAAGATGAGAGCAGAAATAAAATGAAATAGAAAAAAATCAGTGAAACTAAGAGCAGCTTTTTTAAAAAGATAAACAAAATGGGCAAACCTTTAAGTAGACTAAGAAAAAAAGAGAAGAAAAAATTAGAAACGAAAGGAGACATTACAACTGATGCCATGGAAATACAAAGGATTTTTATTACACACCAACAAACTGGATAACCTAGAATAAATTCCTAGAAACATATAAATTATCAACACTGAATCATGAAGAAATAGGAATTTTGAACAGACCACTAACTAAGGAGCTTAAAGTAGTAATCAGAAAACCTCTCAGGGCTTCCCTGGTGGTGCAGTGGTTGAGAGTCCACCTGCCGATGCAGGGGACACGGGTTTGTGCCCCGGTCCGCAAAGATACCACATGCCATGGAGCGGCTAGGCCCGTGAGCCATGGCCGCTGAGCCTGTGTATCCGGAGCCTGTGCTCCGCAACGGGAGAGGCCACAACAGTGAGAGGCCCGTGTACCGCCAAAAAAAAAAAAAAAAAAAAAAATCAATAGATGCAGAAAAAGCACTTGACAAAAATACAACCTTTCATGATGAAAACTCTTAACTGACTGGGTATAAAGGGAACACACCTCAACATAATGAAGGCCATATATTGGCAAATGCATAGCTAACCTCGTACTCAATGGTGAAAAGTTGGAATCTTTTCCTCTCTAAGATTAGGAATAAGACAAGGGTGCCCACTCTCACCACTCCTATTCAACATAGTTCTGTAAATCCTAGCCAGAAAAAAAAAAAAAGTTATCGAAATTGTAAAGGAAGAAGTTAAATTGTCTGAGTTTGCAGATGTCATGATCTTATGTATAGAAAACCCTAAAAACTCCACCAGAAACTGTTAGAACTAATAAACTAATTCAGTAAACTTGGAGGATACAAAATCAGGAAACAGAAATCAATTGTTTCTATACACTAACAATGGACTATCTGAAAGAGAAATTAACAGCCCCATTTGCAATACCATCAGAAACAATACTTAGGAATAAATTTGACCAAGAAGGTGAAAGTTCTGTACACTGAACACTAAGACACTGATGAAAGAAATTGAAGACAACGAATAAATGGAAAGATATCCTGTGTCCTTGGATTGGAAAAATATTGTTAAAATGTTAAAATTCCTTAACTACCTAAAGCAATCTACAGATTAACTGCAACCCCTATCAAAATCCCAATGGCATTTTTCACAGAAACAACAATCCTAAAATTTAGATGGAACCACAAAAGATACTGAATAGCCAAAGCAATCTTGAAAAGGAAGAACAAAGCTGGGGGGCATGACATACTTGATGTCAAAGTATATTACAAAGCTACAGTAATCAAAATAGTTTGGTACTGGCATAAAAATAGATACATATACCAATAGAACAGAATAAAGAGCCCACAGAATAAAGAGCCCAGAAATAAACCCTCACATATACAGTCAACTAATATTTGACAAGGGAGCCAAAACTACTCAATGGGAAAAGGATAGTCTCTTCAATAAATGGTGGTAGGAAAACTGATAACAAATGAATGAAACTGGACCCCTATCATAACCCACTCATAAAAATTAACTTAAAATGGATTAAAGACCTAAACATAAGACCTGAAACCATAAAACTCCTAGAAGAAAACATGGGGAAGAAGCTTCTCGACATTGGTCTTAACAACATTATTTTTTGGATATGTACCAAAAGCACAAGCAACAAAAACAAAAATAAGTGGTACTATGTCAAACTAAAAAGTTTCTGCATAAGAAACAAAATGAAAAGGAAACTTGTGGAATGGGAGAAAATATTTGCCACCCATTTATCAAATAAGGGGTTAATATCCAAACTATATGAGGAAAACATACAACATAATAGCAAAAAAAAAAATCCAATTTAGAAATATGTGGAGAACCTGAATAGACATGTTTCCAAAGATGACATACAGATGGCTAACAAGTACATGAAAAGGAACTAATCATCAGGGAAATACAAGTCAAAACCACAATGAGATATCACCTCATACCTGTTAGCATAGCTATTATAAAAAAGACAAGAGATAGGTGTTGGCAAGGATGTGGAGAAAGAGAAATCCTTGTGCACTGTTGGGGGGGAATGTAAACTGGTATAGCCACTATGGAAAATAGTATGGAGGTTCCTCAGAAGATTAAAAATAGAACTATCTTATGACCCAGCAATCCCACTTCTGGTATATATTCAAAGGAAATGAAAACAGGATTTTGAACAGATTATCTCCACTCCCATGTTCATTGACCATTATTCACAATAGCCAAGACATGGAAAGAACCTAAGTATCCACCAAGGGATGCATGGATAAAGATCATGTAGTGTGTGTGTGTATTATTACAATGTAATATTACTTAGCCATGAAAAAGAAGGAAATCCTGCCATTTTTGACAAAATGGATGGACCCTGAAGGCTCAGACAAAGACAAATACTATATGATATCACCATATGTGGAATCTAAAAATACCAAACTCCTAGAAACAGTAGAATGGTGGTTGCCAGGGGCTGGGGAGTAGGGGAAATGGGGAGATGTTGATCAAAGGGTACAAACTTCCAATCATAAGATGAATAAGTTCTGGGGCTCTAATGTACAGACAACGTGGTGACTATAGTTAACAATACTGCAGTGTATACTTGAAAGTTGGTAAGAGTAGATCCTAAATGCTCTCACCACAGAAAGATGGTAATTATGTGAGGTGATGGAAGTGTTAACTCACCCTACTGTAGTAAGCATTTCTCAGCACGTGTATCAAATCACCACATTGTACACTTCAATCTTATACACTGTTAAATGTCAATTACATCTCAATAAAGCTGGGGGGAACATGGGAGAAATAAATATTTTTAAAGGGTAGGGGTAGAGAGATTATATACATGTAATCGCAAACAAACTGATATCTATATAGATAAGAGACATATTTTATCTACATATAAAATATAAAGTAGACATTATACTATATTTTATATATAGATAAGGATATATATATATACGTGTGTGTGTGTGTGTGTGTGTGTGTGTGTGTGTGTATATAATCCCCAAGAAATGAGATCCCAGATCCCATCCGTCACCTTCAGAGAAAGGAAATTCCTGACTGGGGATAAAGGTGGAGAGAAACGTATCACCACATTCCTCTTAGTTGCTGGAATCTTGAACTATGTCAATAGATTACCTAACACACCTTTTCGTTGTTTACACTTTAAAGAGGGTTTGGGCTTAGGAGACAAGAAATATAAGCAAAAATAAGTAAAAACAGTGATTTGGGAACAAATAAAAGTAGCAGCCTCGGGGTTGCTGTCCCAGGGTTTCCAGGGTCCTCCTCTCGCCTGCCTGGGGCTGCTGCATGGGCTGCAGAAGTCAAGGTGGAGACAACCCAGCTTCCGGCTAAGGGGAATAGTGCCCCGGAAGTTCCTCAAGAAGCCCCTCATATGTCCTCTTCCTGAATTCTGTTTCCCACGTAGACTGTATACTTTTTGCAAGGAAAGACTATGCCTCAGCCACCTTAATATCTCCCTTAATGCCTAGAGTCAGTCCATGCCTCCAGCAGCTTACTCCAGAGCTCTCTTTGCATGCGATAGATCATTTAGACACAGACCCTGAGCTCTGGAATTAAGTTCTTAGAAGCTACTATAAAGGCTGCTTTGAATCGTTCTGCCTGATTATAAAGTATGCCTTCCTCCAAGAAGACAACGCCCTCCCCTTTTCCTCTTTAGATCTATACACCAACCCAGAAAAACGCAGGGGAACAACGGTCCTCATGACCAAGTTTCCAGGAAAATTCTGCCCTCGTGTTTGTCTTCTGCCTTATATTCCTGAAACCATCTCCCTCTTCTCATTCCCTCTACCCCTTGACGAGAACAAAACAGCCACCTTTCCTTCGAATTTCACTTTTCTCCTCCCTTCAAGGAAGCCTGCTTGAGGTTGTTCAAGCCACACTAGTTGACAAGTGGGGCCAGAACACAAAGTATAGGAGAAACTAAAAGACAGCAACTGTGTAATGACAACGGGAGAATGGATAACTCAACAATACCAAGAGCTGATCATGTCTGTCTCTGCCAGAGTCAAAGTCCCACTTAAAGCTTACTTCACTCCCACTTGTACACACACACACCTTTCTCTCGGCAGACTAGAACCCACTAGGTAAAGGGGCAGGGACTCCCGGCTGCCCCAAAGCCACCTCCCTGGGCTTGACAGTGTTAAAAATTCAGTTTGGCTCAAGCATTCTCAGATAGTAGAGAGAATACGTTTTTGAATTGCTGAGTTGGATAATTTTCTGTTTATTTCTTAAACATAAAGCGGGGATGTTAAAAATAACTTGGATTCCTTACACACCATTAGCCTCACTATTTTAAAAGCAGGCTCTGAAATGTCTAGATCCTATTAGAAACTGCTATGAAATAACTTGGATACCTTGTCCATGGACTTGGGAGGAAATGCTGCACAGCGCTAGGTGCTAAGGACACGTAGCAGGCCTCCGGTGGGTGTTTGTAACGGGACTAAGAGTTTTACAGCATGCCAGCATTTACATTTAAGTGCTTTTCATGTCATCACTTTTCATCCATACAAAAACCCCATAAGCTAGATAATGCTCATTATCATCCTAGGAATCGAGTCACAGTTGAAAGCAGATCTTCAGAGCCCACACTGAAAGGTTCTTCCACAGCATCACAGAGCCTCTCATCTGTGACCTTACAAGGTCAGCTGATTCAGGGGCTTCATAGAGAACGAAACTGACAACTCAGGTGGTGCTCCCAAGGTCACACAGCATGTCCATGGAGAAACCCTCCTGTGTTCTTGCCATTTAACTAGAGAAACCATTTCAACTGGAATACACCATTTAGGGGCTAAGAAAGCCTTACACCTGTATTACTATCTGCCTTCATACTCTGAAAGGACTGCATCAACTAATTTATATTTTTTTGTTTTTTTTGCATTTTTTTTTTGCATTTTTTGTTTAATTTGCATATCCATGCAAATTAATAAGAAAGAATCAAACGGGGTTGCGATTGTAATTTCCAGGTGGGATACAATTAAACATGAGGTGACAAATAGAAAGCCTGTGAGATGACATTCCCCCCAACCGCACTCTGGGAAGGCCCTTGCTCATTCTTCTCAACCTATTCAAATCTAAATCATACTCCAAGGCTAAGCTCAAAACTGACCTCCAGAAGGCCAGTGTGTATGCATGTGCACATGTGCGTGTGTGTGTGTGTGCATGTGCGTGTGTGTGTGTGTGTGTGTGTGCAGTGCAGTTCTGAGTGCACCCAGAATAGGTAGGGCAGAGAACGGAAGGAACACAGGCCTTAGAGTCCGAGACAAATTCCAACCCTGCCACTTATGGCTCTTTGGGAAATTAATATCCTCCTGTTTCAGTTCTCTCAAATGTAAATGAGGAGAAAACTTCCTACCTTGGAGGACTAGAGCAAAGATCAAAGGAGATAAAGGTTTAAGGCCCCTGGTACAGTGCCTGGCACATAGGTGTTTAATTAGGTCCACGAACCATCCCCAAACTACCCAAGTCCACAACGATCTCTCCGTCTTCAATTGCCAAAACATTCAGAGGCCCTGTTGTAGGCATTCATGTATTACAGCAATTGGTATCAACAGTTTATCTGCCCAGAAAGATAAAACACTCTGAGGGGGACAACCCTCAGAATGGGAGAAAATATTTGCAAATGAAGCAACCGACAAAGGATTAATCTCCAAAATTTACAAGCAGCTCATGCAGCTCAAAAACAAGAAAACAAACAACCCAATCCAAAAATGTGCAGAAGACCTAAATAGACACTTCTCCAAAGAAGATATACAGACTGCCAACAAACACATGAAAGAATGCTCAACATCATTAATCATTAGAGAAATGCAAATCAAAACTACAATGAGATATCATCTCACACCAGTCAGAATGGCCATCATCAAAAAATCTAGAAACAATAAATGCTGGAGAGGGTGTGGAGAAAAGGGAACACTCTTGCACTGCTGGTGGGAATGTGAATTGGTTCAGCCACTATGGAGAACGGTATGGAGGTTCCTTAAAAAACTACAAATAGAACTACCATATGACCCAGCAATCCCACTACTGGGCATATACCCTGAGAAAACCAAAATTCAAGAAGAGTCATGTACCAAAATGTTCATTGCAGCTCTATTTACAATAGCCCAGAGATGGAAACAACCTAAGTGCCCATCATCGGATGAATGGATAAAGAAGATGTGGCACATATATACAATGGAATATTACTCAGCCATAAAAAGAAACGAAACTGAGCTATTTGTAATGAGGTGGATAGACCTAGAGTCTGTCATACAGAGTGAAGTAAGTCAGAAAGAAAAAGACAAATACCGTATGTTAATACATATATATGGAATTTAAGAAAAAAATGTCATGAAGAACCTAGGGGTAAAGCAGGAATAAAGACGCAGACCTCCTAGAGAACGGACTTGAGGTTATGGGGAGGGGGAAGGGTGAGCTGTGACAGGGCGAGAGAGGGTCATGGGCATATACACACTAACAAACGTAGTAAGGTAGATAGCTAGTGGGAAGCAGCCGCATGGCACAGGGATATTGGCTCGGTGCTTTGTGACAGCCTGGAGGGGTGGGATAGGGAGGGTGGGAGGGAGGGAGACGCAAGAGGGAAGACATATGGGAACATATGTTTATGTATGACTGATTCACTTTGTTATAAAGCAGAAACTAACACACCATTGTAAAGCAATTATACCCCAATAAAGATGTTAAAAAAATTAAAAAAATAAAAAAAAAATAAATAAATAAATAAAATAAATGAAAAAAACACTCTGAGGGGGTGGTGAGGAGCCGGGAGAAAGGCTAATTCTTACCTTTGTATCCCTCACAGCCTCTTGTAGGATGCTCTTTATAATAGAGGCTCCGATATTTTGGAATGAGCTAATTCAAGGGAAAACAAGTTTCAAGCAATTACAAAAAGAACAGTGGCCACAAGGCAGTTTATCTACCAGTCAAAGATTTTGAAGATATACATACCATTGCACTCCCAGTGCCTCTGGAGGGTCCTCAGTGTTATCCACCAAAAGGGGAAATCCACACTCACATTTTCAATAAACATTCCTCAGCATGCTGTATGCCAGCACTGTGCAAGGCCCTAGGAGACCCAAAGATGACTGGGAAATAGGACGGACCTTCAGAGCCGCCTTGGCATAACAGAATGACATCTACCAAAGGTCACACAAAAAGTAAAGAAGCATAGACAAGGTCCTGTTCTTCCAAACTCCACCTGTTCTCTCAGCTGGAAATAGGAAGTTGGATAGATTGTCTCCAAGGTCTAGTGCAGCTCTGTCCACTCGTCTATTAATAAATTGCCTCTGGAGACGTGTGTCAAAAGTACACATGTATATTTCTACATGTAACTTAGTACTACATCGGTGTTAGAAGGAATATTTTCCATAATGAGCTGAATAACTGTCATTTATTGCCACAACAGAGATGTCAGGATTCAGCACTCTTTCCTGCCATCTTTCTCACCCAGGAAACGAACTGTTCATGGCAAGAAGCTATGGAGAGAAAGGGAACACGTAAAGTAAACCCAGTGGGGACAGGAGAGGCAGCAAATGGGAGTCGTGCTGCTGGGAGCAGGATCAGAGACTGCAGAGGAGCGGGCAGTTCAGGAGAAGACTAAATTAAAGAACAGCACAGGAATAGAATGCTAAATTATTCTGGTTCCATTTAGAAGAAGGATAAAAGGCCCAGCCTGCCCTCATTAGACCCTGAAGGAATCTCATCTAAACCACACTGAAACATTGGGTTTTTTGGACAAATCCTGAATCATCAAGAAAATAAGGTGAAATTATGCTCAGTAAACTCTATTTGATAAATCCTCCCAAAATAAAGTTTATGAAGCACTTTGATGCCTAAGTAAACTCTTAGTTGCCCATAAAATGAAGAAACTATTACTCTATTTCCTGATGGTTCAGAGGAAAAGTTTCCCTGTATTTGTTCTAATTTGTTTAAATACCAAAGCCCAGCCATTCTCCCTCGGAAAGATGAACATTCAAAGACCTGGGATATCAGTTCTGAGAAATGAGGGGCCTTGTGCCACCAGGCCCATGACAATGGCCAGCCCAGGGTGGATCCACAGCTCTCTCACCCTCAACAAGTACCTTTTATTTCCATTTTGCTAGGACCCTGTTCTCAACCAATAAACAAGCTAAGTTAATGCATGCTTATAAATTCCTGGTTACCCTTCCCAAATAACTTATTTATAATAATGTAAAAATGCTTAGCTAATTTGAGGAACTCTCAGCAGCATTTTGGGCAGACCAGAGTACAGGAAATATTTAGGTCCATGGGCCTTTGGAAAGCCTGTTCTCAAAATCCCTGTTCCTGTCCTCTGATTCTTCTTCTTGGAGACAAGGCTAGTTCCAAGGATGTTCGGTGTACAGAGGGATCCACAGGGTTGTAGCCAGGACCCTCTCCCAGCTTCACACAGTGCGTGAAGTTGACTCAGCCATTGTATAAAGGGGGCTCATATGGGGCCAGAAAAAAAATCCCTTGGTTTGGGCCCTAGCAGATCAAGACTCTTTCCCCCGGTTCCCCAAAAATGACCCATGAACATCAAACTATGATTTCCAGCTTAACCTGGCATTTTTAGAATTGGCTTTCTTCACTGTCGTGATCTAAATGCAGCCAAGTTACAGACTGTCAATGGAAAAGATTGCAGGTGAGTGACAGAAGTTCCTTAAGAACAGTGGTCCCAGCATTCCGGAAACCATACCACTGGCAAGACACAAGTAACAAGGGCCTTGGATTTAAGTGAGGATCCATGCTAGTCCCATCTATGCCGTGTCTTCACTCTTTCCTGAGAAGATGCAGCCCAACAGCTCCAAGGCAAAGCCAAGGTGATTCCAGCACAACTTGACCTGACACTGCTCCCTTTCACCTCCACTGCTCCCAGCCCACCAGCGACTTGACCCACTCTCTTCACAGCTTCTGAAACTACATACATAAACAAATCTACAGAAATGTATTATACAGACTTAATAAATAAGAATCAATTTAATAAATTAAACATATATCGTAGTTGATGGGAGTCAATTCTTTTCTGCTGAGAAGGATCATTCAGAAAGTTCCAGTTTTTTTTTTACAGTTAAAACCACCCTAGGGAAAAAGAGTAAAAAACCAATCAGCTGAACTACAAAGAAAATGGCATCAACTTAGATTATTGGATGTATAATTTTACACTCCTATTATGTGCTATGTGTGACATTTAGGTTCACTATAACTGTTAAGAGACCCCAAAATTTCACATTTGGTTCTAGATTGAAGATTTAAAATGACTTCATTCTGCTTTCTCTAGGCTATCTTTATTAGTTACCATTTTGGGAAAATGAGTGACTGCTTACTATTTGCAAGATGCCCAAGGAAAGCAACACATTTATCTTCTTTTTAAAACAAAAAGGTAGGAACGCTTTCCAAACACAGGGCTAAGGGGATGAACAGAGTAGAAAACTGAGGTGATGCCTCATGCACAGGAACTAATTTTTAATTGGCAAGAGTTATCCAGTCATTGGGTCTGTTAGGCAACATAGAGGCAAATTATTTCCCATATGAAGCCGTTCCACAGTCAGAGGGACTGGAGTGGTAAGTGTGCCTATTGTCACACCCGCTATAGGACGGAAATCCTCCAAGACCACAGAAAATTCTCAGTCCTTCCTTTCTGAGATTTGCAATCAAAACAGCAGACAGCCTTCAAAGGAATGGAAACCGATTCTTTCCAGTCAGCAGAGAGGTAGAAATAGGACCTAATGAACTCCTGAAGAGTCACGAAGCAAAGGGGACAGTGCCAAGAATTAGGGCCAACTGTCCCGTCGGAGGGCACACAGTCCACATGATCAGCCTCACTTCCAACATCAACTGCAAATTCAGAGATCCTCAGATTCAAGAACTCAGTAGGAGTCACTGAAAGCTGCTGTCCTCACTGTTATGATTTATTACAGGGAAAGATACAGACAAAATCAGCCGAAGGAAGAGACATGTGGGGCAGAGTCGGAGAAATACCAACTGCATTCCATTCCTGGCATTGACGTGTGACAATATACACAGAACACTGTCAACCGGGGAAGGCCACCCAAGCCCTGGCGTTCAGAGTTTTTACTGGGGCTCATTATGGAGGCATGATTGACTGCTGTGAAACAATAAAGACATATATTGGTTTCTGCCACCAGTTCCTAATATCTGGTCTTTGGCCCTGGTTCCTGACACAGAGCTCCTCCTAAATCCCTTAGAATTTCCTGAGTGATAGGACCACCTTTTGTTTTCACGAGGTAACTCTTAGTGGGCTCCTGTATGGGGGCTGGCGAGCAGAAAGACCAAGCCATAATTGGAAGCTTGGAACTTTCAGTGCCATCTCCTATTCTCCAGAGAGAGAGGGGGGCTGGAAATTGAGTTTTGCCTACACGACAAAACCTTGATAAAAATCCCTAAAGCACAGAGTTCAAAGAGCTTCTGGGCTGATGGACACATCCATGTGCCAGGAGGGTGAAGTACCCCAACTCCACAAGGACAGAAGCTCCTGTACTCGGGACCCTCCTGGATCTCACTCTATATATCGCTTCATCAGGCTGTTCATCTGTATCCTTTACTATATCCTCTATGATACACCAGGACCTGTGTTTCCCTGAGTTCTATGAGCCCTTCTAGCAAACTATCAAACCCAGCGAGGGAGTCGTGGGAAATCTGATTTTCAGCCGTTTGGTCAGAAGCACAGCTCACAACCTAGCACTTGAGACTGGCGTCTGAAGTGGAGGCAGCCGTGTGGGACTGAGCCCTTAACCTGTGGGATCTGAGGCCAACTCCAGGTAGACAGTGTCAGACTTGAATTTAATTGCTGGACACCCAGCTGGTGTCTGAGATTTGGTCAGTGTGGGGAAAAAACCTACACATCTGGTGTCAAATGTGCTGCGTGTGTAGTGGTTATGTGAAAGTAAAGGAAAACAGGGTGTCTTCCCCAGACAACTGCCTGTGAGGCTGATCTCCAGCCCCGCTGGGCATGGCTCAAAGTACCCCCCCAAATCGTTCTTGATCTTTCTGGCATGGCCACGCCCCATCCTAAGATGTGGCCAGCTTCCACCCAAAATCATACTGGTCTTTCTGGAATATCCAGCCCCTACCCCTGAATCACATCGTTTGACCATGACAAAAGCCAGACCTGGGCTTCCCTGGTGGCGCAGTGGTTGAGAGTGATGCAGGGGACACGGGTTCGTGCCCTGGTCCAGGAAGATCCCACATGCCGCGGAGCGGCTGGGCCCGTGAGCCATGGCTGCTGAGCCTGCACGTCCGGAGCCTGTGCTCCGCAACGGGAGAGGCCACAACAGTGAGAGGCCTGCGGACCACAAAAAAAAAAAAAAAAAAGCCAGACCTGTTTGTGGGCAAGGTTAAATTTCTTCACATGCAGAGGGGAAATGGCCCACTGTCATTTCAGGCATAAAGTCAGATATACTGACCCATTATCACAGAGTGAAGAAACCAGTCAGCCTCCTAGATTTGAAGCCAGCCACTGTTCCCTACCACACCTCTTTTTAAAAGGGGGTAAAGAGCAAGGCAGTGACAATGAGTTGGAAGCTAAAAAAATAAGGAAGGAAGGGAGGAAGGGAGGAAAGATGGGAGGGAGGAAAAAGAACTCCGCATACCATTTCTTCTTTAAAATGATAGTTTCTCCGTGGGAAATCCATTTTACTTCCAGCACCAACAGGACTTAGTTTGCTCTGGACTCCACCAACTAGTCTGCCAGCTACCTATGGGGAAGCTAACCTGGAAGCCTGCTAGCTCATCTAACACATCCGTCAGAATAAACTCGGCTCTACTGTGGTCACACACCACCCAAAGTCGCACTGGCGCACAGCAAACATCTGCTTCTCGCTTCTGCTCTGTGTTCGTCGTGGGTTGGCTGGGGATTCTGATCTACATCCGCCTCCTTCTGGAATTCAGGCCGATGGAGCACCTGCCTGGCACAGCGCTGGTTACCATGGCAGAGGGGACAAAAAGGGACTGGCAAAGTGTGCCACCTGAAACGTCACAAGTTACTTCCATTCACATTTTCTTGCCCAAACCAAGCCCTACAGTCATGCCCAAGTTCACCTGGGTGAGGAAGTACAATTCTACCAGGTGGTCAGAAGGGGAGGAAGACCAGATATTAGTGAACAAGCCAAACTCTGCTACATCCATTTCCCAACCAAAGAAGCAATGTCTTCATCCAAGTCTCTGACAGGATGAAGGGGTTCTGAGTGGGAATTTGGGAGTCTATGTTATTTGTTTGGGGTTTGTGCTCAAACCAAGGAATAGGGGGTGTTTTCTACTGAGTTCAAAGGGTAAGGTGGAACAGCTGCAGAAATAAATGTTTCGGTTTCACATGTCCACCTTGCTTTGCAATGTCAGTGCCAGATGTCCAAAGGCCTCATCACAGGAGGTTACTAGTCCCTTGCTTCCAAAAGGCTATTCCAACATAAGTCAACACAATGGCTAGAGCTGTACCAAGAGCTTAAGTGGTAACTTGAGTCTAACACGGTCAGCAACAAGGTACCCTCAACTTCGCCTTAATCTGCAAATCCAAGTGTACTGATTTACCATGTGAAATAACATCATCATTTTAGTTGTAAGAAATCACAGTGAAGACAAGCGCCAGAAGACATATGTTAGGTAAGTGTCTCTTTTCAAGAATGAAAAAAAGATGGATCACAGAAACTCTTGATAACTTAGCAACTCAGTTCAGTATGAGCTAAACTAAAACCCCATCGCTTCTTCACACAGTGAAGCCGAGGGGAATTCAGTACTTGCATTATGGAACTGCTGTAACCTAAACGAAGCACTTAACGTTTCTATTAAGTTTTATGTTGCTTGTTCCAATCCATCAAGGTAAAAGTAGCTAGCCCTGAGCACTACACACTAAGAACCAACTACACATAGAGAAGATCACTGGCAAACTAGCGAGTACTCATAGGAAGGAGAGGGTAGTGAAGGTCTGTTAAGTGAGTAACAGTGGAGGGGACTGGACAGGTTTATAGCTTGGAGGGGCCTTGGGAAGGTTGTTTTCTGTCTTGAAACCACCTGAAGAGCTGTTGTGTAGAATACGATAGGTGTTCTCCCTAACTCTGGCGGGCAGGCGTGGCCTCATAGGTGGGATTCAGGAGGAAGCATCGGCTACTGAGACAAGAACCACTTGTGGCAGCGTGAGCATTCCACGGGCTCAGAACCACAGCCTTCTACAGTACCTGGCTGACAGCAGCCCCAGGAAGGGGAGTTGGAGCGGTTGACCCATTTGGGGGTAAGGATTCTACATGACTAGTTACATCCGTATTCATCTGGATACATGAAGGCTAGGAATAAGAATGAAAAAATTCTGAAACGTTAGCACCAGGTCCAGAAAATCCCTGAAGGTCTCCTTGGAGGGTATCTAAAAGCACAAACAGCAAGGGCCTTTTCTGAAAGGTGCCACGGGAAGGACACAAGGTAAAGTCAAAACATAATGTGCAAAGAGGAAAGACAGTGTGCAGCCCTGGCCTACTGTTTGCTACGCATGCGCCCAGAGCCCTCAGGCGATCTGCTCAGCACCTTCTGCCCTGTCGCTGCTCCCACAGGAGTCTGACTTGGGGCTGAGCACACAGTAGGCATTTAGGAAACTATCCTCCAGTCAGACAATATTATCACCCTCTCACCCAAATGGAAGCTGACAAGAGGCACAGCTGTGATGGGAATGTGGGCCTTTATGACATTCATTCACGTTTCACTCTCCCATCCAGAAACGGGACTTGAATGGAAAATATGGCAGAGGTTTCTGGAAGATGCTCTGCATGAGCTACATACGTGCAGAACGGTAGCAAATAAACCTGGAAACAACACTCAAGAGAACTGAGGGGAAGAGAAATGGATTCCTCAGTGACACATGAGCACGGCCTAGGACGAAGGGAGATGCTGGTATCCCAACCCAGTGAAACACTAGGTTAGATAACCAGCAAGGGTCTACAAGAAGAAGCACGTGGATTATACATTCTTACAGCTCTTTGCCACACCTAGAAAGGACCTAAGAGATGCACACGGTTCATCCAAACACACCCCACACACATCCGCCAGGCCTTCAGAGGACAACATGCACGGGCTGGTTGAGTCCAAGTGCCAGTAAAGATTCCGGCAGCAGGACCCAAACCCACAGGCCCTCAAATCCCTCAGTGTCGAGGACACATCAGGGCTTGATACTTACTTTCAACAGATCTATTAGTTACCTTAAAATAGGGAACTCCAGGAGAGGTCGCAATTAAGTACCTCCCGCAGGAGAAAGTTTCTGCGGAATTTTCACGTCTTTCTCAGCACAGAGGGAAGTTGAAGCTCCCGCCAGGATGCAAATCTTAGAATGACTACAAAGTGACCTACTTTCAGGTGTCTTTAAAGGTTTTAAGAGCAGCAATCCCCTAGGATCATCCCCAAAAGTGAGGTCTTTAAATTAAAAATGTTGATGGAAAGAGCTTTCGAAATGTATTTCATTTGTCATAAAAAGTGTATTTTTCCATTTGTTTAAAAACTGTATTCTAACAACAACAAAATCTCTAAAAAGATTATCCAACCAGCCTTAACCAAAGTCATAAGAGGTTGGAATTTAACTTAACAGTGGAAGTCCCAGAAAAAAAGATTTCTGCAAACAAAGAAAAAATGTCATTTGAAGGATACTAAGGCATATCAGGGGGGAAAAAAATGAATGGTTTTCCACTATGGTGGTGTTTTAAAAACTCAAAAGCCGTTCTAATTAAACCTTCAGACTTGTTACACCATTGGCCTTCACTGGTGCCTGTGACACTGATGGAAGAAACCATTTACCAAAAACCGACACACTTCAAAACACTTCCTGCCTGGCTCTTTACATTTTTTTTTTAACTTTTTCTTTGCTTTTTAAATTAAAGGAGCAGCCGTTCCCGGTATACAAATTACCATACCACTTCCCTAGAAGGTAGAAAAGGTGATGTAAGACAGTAGCTCAAATAATGATTTACTGAGGGCAAATTACATGGTATGCGGTCTTTTTTCAATATACTTTCATGCTCAACCTTCACTCGGTCTAACCTATAGCAGGTAGATGGGCCAGCTGTCTTGAAATATTTGTGCCAGACACAATCTTAGAGATCTTGGTCCAAGCTTCTCATTTTAGATATGGAAAAACCAAAGCCCAGACAGATGAAGTCACCTGCGCAAGGTCACACGGCCCGTGAATGGCATAGTCTTATTGGCCAAGAAGAAGGACTCCTCTGGAAAGCCCTTTTCTTATAGGGGATACAGATGGCTAGAGACAAGCAAACCTGGGGCCTGCCCTCGGGTGACCTCGCTGCCTCTGGAGACCTCCTGCGTGAACCTGCTTCAGTTCAGTGCAGCCAGGAGCCCGGGCTCGCCTGGCAACCTCAGTGAACCGTGCACCACAACACAAACAGCAGGTAGGAAGGAGCCAGGCAGTGAAGCGGAGTGCAGGGCTACACTCCCCACACCCTGCGTCCACATGTGTTCAGTGAAGAAGCACAAACACCACCAAGTCATCTAGATGTTGCTGTTTTGGATAACACTTACAATTCTGTACTTTCACCAAGGGCTGTTAAATCTGAATTAACTCAGCCATGAGACTCAACCTGTATTTTTATGGGATCTCTCTAAATGTTTTTCTGCGTGACTCATAGATTCTTAGAACTGAAGGGGATGTTATAAAAGTCAAATCCATCTGGATAAAAATAAAAAGCACACATATTTAGGCTTGTTTAGGCACAGAAAACAGCTGGAAGGATATAGGACAAAATGTCTTCTGTAGCTACTTCTGGGGAGGGTATAAGGTGGGAAAGGGAAGGGGCAGACTTTTTACTTCATATGATTCCGTGCTTTTGTTTTTCCACAAGAGCGTGATCTGCTCCCCTCCCTCGGCCCCCCGCACTTACTTGTCCTCCCTCCATCAACATTTCACAGGGTTCCACTGGGGGCCGCCATCTTATCTCCGTCTACACACTCAGGGAAGTGACAGCTTACAGACACAGTTTCCATCCTACCTCATCCCTGATGAAACCCTAAATCCCCATTTCGAGCCTGGAATTCCTTCTTGTGCTGTAGAACTGGATGTCTAAAGGCCTGAAGGTCAGGACCACCAGCTGTTCCACAGACTTCTCGACCCAACCTGCCCCGAACAACTCACCATCCTCCCCCGCCCCTCTTCTTCCCCACACTGGGTTCCCTTCTTTAAGTGTCCAAGTCAGAATCCTGGGAGTCATCCTTGATTCTTTCCCTGTACCTGCCCCACCCAGTGAGTCTGCAAGTCTTCCTGGAACCGCTCTCAAAGCAGGTTTCTCCTCTAATCACCACTACTGCTCCCTCCTGAGTCACCTGAACTACTCCAGTGACTTCCTGATGAGCACCCTTGCCAGTGCCTCCAACCCCCCACACGGCACACGGCTCTGTTTACTATACGAAGCTCATGACGTTCACTGAGCAACTACTGTGTGTCAGGCACCATTCACGGCCCTGAGGATACAGCTGTCAACCAAACAGACATGGTCCCCATGCGCATGGACCCTATATGCTAGGGATGAAATTGACTCTAAGTTCCATTTAGGGCTCCCCATTGCTTCAGGTAAAATCCAGACATCTTAGGTAGCACACAAGACCTTTCCTGACCCCAGTGCCAACGACCTCACCCACCTCACTGGTTATCACTTCTTGCCCCCCATCCCTGAGACCCCAGATATTTTGGACCATTGCCACTTCCCTGAGTGCACATTGCTTTCTTATTTCTGTACATGCTCTTCCCACTGCCCAGAACACTCTTCCCTTTTCTGCCTAGTTACCATGTCCTCTAAGTCTCTGATCAAGTGTCTCCTCCTCCAGGAAGCCTTCCCTGACTCGATTCATTGAGATACCTTTCATCAGAACCCTGTGCAGGCCTCTGTCACAGCACTTGGCACACAGTCCCATATTTGTGGGTTTAATCTCCCCCACAGGATCAGAAGCTTCTTTAGAAAAGGCCCTGCTCCATCCCTCATCTCTCTCGCATATCTGGCACACGGACACATAAACACGAAATACTTAGGGATCTGCTCCTAAGGAGCTTGATAACTATGCTGCCAAATCCTAGGATCCTGTGGGGCAGACAAGGGGTGGAAACGGTTACCAGCACTGATGGGTGTGAAAAATGCCACTGCCCATAACCAGAGATAAAGCTATACTACTACGACTCTACAGCCCCCTGCCCACCTCTGCTTTCAGGTGCCCTCCATATATGAATACACTGTGCCCCTAAAAGGCTCACAGTCATTAGAAAGCACGTGCACCAGGTTTTAAAGTTAAAATTTCAAGTTCAGCTTTCAGGAGCCTGTCTGTGACCCCCTGGATGCCTGCCTTGGATGCTGTCTCCTAAAACAAGCTTCCAGTCTTTCCTTGGATCTGATTCAGAGACATCTTGGCTTCCTTTTTATTCCAGGCTTCAGTTTTGCTTTCGCTTTATTGTTCTTCCTAACCCCCCACACACACCTCCCTCCCACCCACCATACCTCCACACACAGTGAAAACAGCTCCAATAAAGAAACATGCCAAGACATCAGACTGGGTTGGCATGCCAGTCTGACATTCCAAGGATAAGGAATTTCCATCACACTATACCCACCGTGAATTCTTCCCGTAAACAGTGGACCGGACACCACCAGTTCTTCCCCTACTTCACCCAGAGGTGTCAGTCATTCTGGGTCTCAGCTCCCTCGTGAAGAGTCTAAGTCCCAAGGATCATGATTCAAGATCGAATCCTAAAATTCTATTATCAGGCCTTCCTGGATACTGGTGGGCTCTGCTGTCAGATCTAGCTCGAGCGACCTCAATGCCATCACTCCACGTGCAATCGTACTCTGAACCTCACAGGTCCACTCATTTGCAAGTGTTTCTTAATGTGTTGCTCTTCCTTTTTGTAAAAAGGCATTAATATGACTTGAAAATGTTAATTCATTGCTGTTTTCCTTTTTTGAACTATAATATTGTATTTGCTGATTTAGTTCATTATTTTTTCCCTGCCACAATTATACACATATGCGAAGTCCAATAAAAGAAAATTTTCAGTGTCACAGGAAAAACACTTGATCCTAGTAAGAGTTAATATGTGTTAGTTTCCCTTCTGAAACGCTGATTTGTTAAAAAGCCTGGGCAGAGCTAGGACTGGACTGTATCAGAGATCTCTGTTTTGGACCACTGGAGTACATAATTTTCAAGGGATGTGAGGGAGATCAGCTCTCTGACCTGGTCACCTGGCATTGTTGGGGGATCTGCTACTTCTTTGGGGAAGGGTCCACTCTGAATCCCACCAACTCCTGGGTTCCAGCTTCCTCAGCCTACCTTCCAGCTCCAGGGATGCAACAAACCGCCCCCCGCCCCCCCAGAGAGCCCGTGTCCCAGGGGAACACCCACCCAGTTCAAATCCTCCTTGGCCTCTGATCTAAGAAAGCTGGAGGCATGCTGAGAGCGGTAATTGGAATGAAGAATTATGTACACCGGAGAGCTGAGTCATCATAACGAGGAAGTTCTCTCCGGACCGCAGTTCTTCAGCTGAAGACCAACACGTTATACAGCAGTTCAATTTTCAGGACCTTGTGGAAAGCACAGCCTGCTGACCCCGTGTCCTGGTTGAGCGCCCCCTTATTTCCTGCTGAGATGGCAGGCAATTAATTAAAGCCACCTGCCTAATCATACAGCATAAGCTGCCTCACAGAATCTCAGAGGCTTCCCTGGGTGTCCCAGGGCTTGACCCACAGAGAAAGTACTCCCTCACTGGAACCTGTACGGAACATTCAGGGATGATGAGTCTGGGTTAAGAAACTAAAGACATCCCTCCTATATTGAGAGAGATGAAAGATGACAGGTAATAGTCTAGCAAATGAGGTGCCACTGCTTTCAGCATGATTCCAAGGATAGCTTTTTAGTGATTTTTATTTCAGATTTGACTAAAACCTTAAGCACTGAGACCAGAAAGGAGCTTAAAGCATTATCCGTTACCCCGATCACCACAAGACTGACTGCCCACAGGTCTTGACACCACAAGTTTTCCCAGGTAAGAACCACATGAGAACAGGTGATCCCTGTACACCACCACCCACAGGCCCAAACGACCAAAGAAACCTGCCTAAAATGTTTTACTGTGATTTATACCTTGAATTTACGACTCAGAAAAGCTAAAATAATCATTTCCTAAGTTCTGATACTGGGGTTCTTAAAACCTACATAGAGTGGGTGTCAAATCTATGTATATTAGTTGGTGTTCATCAAAAACACGTATTCTGCAAAACTAAAAACCAAAAATAACGTCACACTGGAAAGTTACTCATGCCCTTTGTTCATACATTGGTGAATTCTGGATTCCACTCTGAGGCAAGCAGCAACTAGAGTTTATTTCCCTTATAAAAGTGCAGGAACTCAAACTAAAATTATTACCAGTAGCATGGTAATGCAGATTTGAAGTAGTCGTCTCATTGTCAGGGCTATAAAGTAATTGTGAGTTTCTGATTAGGTTTCCACAAGAATATCGACGTCCTATGGTGCAAATTAATCACCTAACATTCCAGCTTACCCAGAAGGATAACATGGCACATTTGCATTTTATACACTCTAATTTCAGTAAAAAGAGTATGGTCATGTTCATTGTTTGGGAGGTTAAAACTAAGGATGTCTTACGTAAGGCACCAAAATATAATGCCCCAAGTGTTCACTTCAAAATAGTGACTCTCAAGCTAGGAGGGACCCCGTGTGCAATGAGAAATGTTATCTTAATAATAACGCAGGACACAGAATATTAGAAACTCCTAAAGGATGGAATATATTCTGGCAACTGATAAGCATAGCAGCAACCTGGGAAAAATACTTTGTTTTCCTTATAAAAATAAAACAAGGGCTTCCCTTGGCGCAGTGGTTGAGAGTCCGCCTGCCGATGCAGGGGACACGGGTTCGTGCCCTGGTCCGGGAAGATCCCACATGCCGCGGAGCAGCTGGACCTGTGAGCCATGGCCGCTGAGCCTGCGCATCCGGAGCCTGTGCTCCGGAACGGGAGAGGCCGCAACAGTGAGAGGCCCGCGTACCGCAAAAACATAAAAAATAAAAAAATAAAACCACGTCAGCCTGTGAGTGGGGATTTGAGCAAAGCCTGTGTACAAGACCACACTATCCTTGCCTCCCAACTCCTGCAGCCTTGGAACACATCTCCACCACCATCCGTACCTTCCCACCGTCAGGAAGCACATGATCAGCTGGTACAGCAAGATGCCCGTGAGGCCAAGGACCTGGCTGAACCCCGACAAGGGCAGTCAGCTTCCCTAGGCTCTGTGAACACGGGGGTCCCTTCAGGGCCAGGGCTCCATGGGTGTGCGGTCGCCTCACAAAGCCTGCCTTATTTATGCAGAACCTCCACACGTGTGTGTGTGTGTGTGTGTGTGTGTGTAGGGTGTGTGTGTGTGTGTGTGTGTGTGTGTGTGTGTGTAGGTGTGCGTGCCTGGAGAATTACAGAGGTTGCCTCTGAGAAAGGAGGGATATGGGCACGTGGGCTTCACTTCTTATTCCAGAGATCCCTATGTTGTTTGTATTTTTACCAAATTATATTGATTGTGTGAAAAATTTTAAAGCTTACCCAAAAAGTCAACAAGAAACGTCTGACAATCCACGACCACATGACACTGAGGGCAAGAATCCCCTTCTTGTTTGCTAAATTTGGCCCCCTTGGTTCTTAAACTTTGAACCGTTAACGCTCCCCCATGCCTTCCTTGATTAGTAACGGTAACTCCAAGCCCGCCAGCATGTTGGGGAGAAGCAGGCAGAGTTCAGGTGGTAAAGTCAAGGTGGGGCCCAAAGACCTTGGGAAGAGTCCTCAACCATCTCGGTGCCTTGTGTCTAGTCTACAAACATCAGTTTGAGTTCACATCTGTTACCTATTATCTGGAAGTACCATGAGGGCATTTAGTTCAAACTGCTTAACAAGCAAAAGCACAGATTAATAATCCATTAGCTTGTTTAATAAGCACTTCTAACTGGGACAGGCCACAGTGAGGTAGGAGTGACTGGAATTAGTCACAGCAAGGGCTGTTTGAGGCCCTGGAATGAATGCGTAAATTCTCACCTGTCCAAGGTGGTTCTGCTACAACCCTGCCTGACACTAGCTATTAAGTTGTACACTTAGGTTTATAAGGCCAGCACTCACAAGTCTGTCTTCCAAGTACTTTGCTTGTAGCACAGTAAAGAGGTAGCAGGACAGACTGGAAAGGTCTGCTGTAGAGCAGACAGACCTTAATCCCAATTGCAGCTCTTCTTCTAGTGGTTTTAACTCACAGACTAATGTAAAAAATAAAAGTTAGAAAAAAACACTTTTCCAAATTTATATGCGTCAATGTATATGTCTCTGACATGAGGAGACACTCCATAAACAGTAGCTGCAATCACTCCAGGTAAGAAGCAATCGTGTGGCACAAACAACTAGACTTCATTTCATGTATGCACAGTGAGCTAAGAATTATCTCTTCTGGTATAAATTTAACTAAATATATTTAGCCTTTAACTAAAACAAAGCTCTTTATTAGTAGAGCTTAATATAACTTTAACCAGTATTCTTACCATCATCTTTTAAAATACGACCCATATTAGGGCAAGATTTAAAAGGACTACAAGTGCCTGTATTCAACCAGCTATGTGTATCTTGGTAATCCTTGAGTAAAAGTTTTTTCATCTCACCCTCAATATTTTGAGTTAAAATCTTCCTAATGTTTGTACACTCACCATTGCTTCTAACCACCTTCCAGCAGTTTATTTACATTCTAATGAAAGAGTCCTGATGCTCCCAAATTATTCAGAGAAGAGTCATTAAGTTGCTTTGCCTGGCTCTCCCAATACACGCAGTGAGTTGTTTCATCCTATTTCTTCTATCAGAGCAGGTGCAAAAAGGAAGAGGAAAAAGCTAAGTGTGTTTACATAAGACTTGGCAACTGTCTTTTTACCAATCAGAAAAGTGACCTCCTCTCTGACTAGTTTATGAGAGGTAGAATTTCTGAGCACTAAACGGAATCTCAGAAACCGAGACAAATAGATCTAAAAATGCTTTATGAAATAGGAAGGATCGCAGTGTCAGAGATGACTTCGAGGTAAGTTTAAATGGTGGGTTTGTTTTGTCTTGTTTTGTTTTGGGCTACGTTGGGTCTACGTTGCTGCGCATGGGCTTTCTCTAGTTGCGCGAGCAGCGGCTACTCTTCGTTGCGGTGCGCAGGCTTCTCATTGTGGTGGCTTCTCTTGTTGCAGAGCACGGGCTGTAGGCGCGCAGGCTTCAGTAGTTGTGGCTTGCGGGCTCCAGAGCACAGTCTCAGTAGTTGTGGCACATGGGTTTAGTTGCTCCGCAGCATGTGGGATCTTCTCGGACCAGGGCTCAAACCCGTGTCCCCTGCATTTCCAGGTGGATTCCCAACCACTGCGCCACCAGGGAAGCCCCTAATGTGTTTTTAAAAGTTAACTTCAAGTCCTTTCATACTAACAGGCCAAGAGCAGGAACTAGAAGAGGAAGTAAATGAATAAAATGGCACCTGCTGTGGTCATGCACAAAGAGAGAGGTTCCAGTGAGGTCCCATGCCTTTCTGGGACCACAGCCTCAACAGAGCCTTCAGACTGTTCCAATTCAAAGCCAAATTAACCAGCACTCAACTACCCAGAGCCAGTCCACTGGGCTTCCAGAACTATTTAACATGGATTAAAAGAAGATATATTTCATATTTAAAATCAACTTTTAGGAGACATCTACCATCAGTACACAAGCACCACAATCTCCTATGCCTTCCGCTGCCTTAAGTAGACTTCAATTTTAGAGCAGCTCTAGATTCACAACAAAATTGAGCAGAAAGTACAGCGAGTTCCCATGTGCCTCCTGCCTCCACACACGCACAGCCTCCCCATGATCGACACCCTCTCAAGAGTGGTACATCGCATGTCAATGCAGGCTCATCAGCTGTTAACATCACTCAAAGACCAGAGTTTAGGTTTCACTCTCAGTGTTTTATGTTTCATGGGTTTTGACAAATGTATAATGACATGTGTCCACCATGACGGTATCATACAGAGTAGTTTCACTGCCCTAACCATCCTTCCCTTCCTACTAACCTCTTGCAACCACTGATATTTTCACTGTCTCCATAATTTTGCATTTCCAGAATGGCTTACAGTTGGAATCACACAACATGAAGCCTCTTCATATTGGCTTTTTGTTGTTGTTTTTTTAATACAGCAGGTTCTTATTAGTCATCAATTTTATACACATCAGTGTATACATGTCAATCCCAATCTCCCAATTCAGCACACCACCATCCCCACCCCACCGTGGTTTTCCCCCCTTGGTGTCCATACATTTGTTCTCCACATCTGTGTCTCTATTTCTGCCCTGCAAACCGGTTCATCTGTACCATTTTTCGAGATTCCACGTGTATGCGTTAATATACGATATTCGTTTTTCTCTTTCTGACTTACTTCACTCAGTATGACAGTCTCCAGGTCCATCCACATCTCTACAGATGACCCAATTTCGTTCCTTCTGTGAGAAGCCAGATGATGTGACCATGCGCTGCGCTCTGAGAGCAACCGGGAGCTGGAAGCCTGGGCTCTGCTGCTGTTGAGCTGGGTGACTTTGGATGGCACTTAACCTCTCTCTGCTTGAGGTTTCCTGGATTCCAAGTTTAGGCCCAGCCTTGGAAAATGGTTATGGGGGTCAAGGAGGAGAATAAGCATGTGGAAGCACTTTGAAAATGCCAGCTGGTTGGAATGTATGAAAAGTTTTCTGCAAGGACTGAAATCATTACATATCCGAGTCAGAAAGTGGAGGAAGGCATCTTTTTTTCTTTTTTTTTGACAACACAGGGAGGGAGGAATATATGTCGCACCAAAACCTGTGCCTGATTTCTTAGGTCTTTCCGAAGGTCAGAGGAGCTCTGCCTGTGCTTAGCTGTGGGTTTGGTTCACCTAACTCTGAGGCTGACTGTATCTCAACTAGGGTCTGTTTAGTTTCAGCAGTGAATGACAGCTCTAGACAAACCCATCTTACTTCCTTGAGAGTCTACCCAGGGTAATGAGTTTAAACTTTCTCTTTGTCTCTTGTGGTTGTTAAGTCTTCACGCATGAGAGGAGCTGTAGAATGACAGTGCTTTGTGCAGCCAGCTCTTCTCTGGAAACGCCGAGTAAGGGTGAGGATAAGAGCAGACCCAGTGGTGCACGTTTACGTGTAATCTGAGCTTCGTGGTGATCCATACACATTAACATTCTTAGCTAGGCATCAGATATTCGGCAAGCTTCTCCACACGCCAAGAGGTTATAACATAGCTCCTTCCTCAGAGCACACTGACTCCTTGGGGAGACAGTGACCAGGCAGGCTTAGATTGGGAGCTGGGCAACTGACATTCCCATTTTAGTGCTCTCAACCCTGGACTCTGACCTTGGCTAAATCTGTCATCTCCATGCGCCCTTGGGATTTTCCCTTCAAAATGAGGACTTTGGACCAGGTGATATTGAGGGGTCTCCCCAGGTACATTCCCTATTATAGGAGCCTGTCCATTTACAAAGGTAATTGATGATTAAATTGTAAACTGCATGAACAGTACATGTAGTAAGAACTTCACACAAGGGAAAGGCGTAATTCTGGTTCCTAAGGGTCAGAAATGGCTTTGCCAAGAAGATAGAAAAGGAGGTGGAAAGTCTAAATATATAAGAGCAGGGAGTAGAGGCTCACCTGCCCAGTTGAGGTGTTGGTGTAGGAAAGGGCAAATTTGCTTGAGGGTCTAGAGGTTCCTGGCAGTATCCACCTGTGAGCCAATGGGAGACTCAGTGATCTTTCTTTTCCCTACCTTTTTTGTGCCATAAATACCTGTGTATCTGATATGCCAGAGACTGTTTCTGCGTTAGACACATGGGTCCAAGAAGACCTTATCGTATCAAACTAATATAACTCGCTTATTGATGACTTTGAACTCACTACTTTCTGGTCCCTTCCCTCCTGGTCCCTGGTCCCTAGAACTCATGTTCTCAGGGAAATGGCTTTGTGTGCACCCTTCCACATTAGATATGCTTCTGCTACCCTTCATTTCCACCTATGAGAATACCAGCATTTAGTTGTGGGAACTTCTTTTGTTATACAGAGTAAAATCTCCGAAGTTTTTCCGTAGAGTTTTAGTGAATTCTGATTGAGAATTAAAAAACCAAAAAACCAAGCTCCTATTTGTTCAATCAGTTCTTTAACTCAACCATCATTTAAGTGCTTACCCTGCACCAGGCACCGGGTATGCACTTGTAAACAAAACAGACATGGTTTCTGCCCTCATAGCTTTGGGTCTAGTGGGCGGGGCAAACACTAAGTCGGTACACAGATAAATGTGAGATGATCAATTTGATGGGTGGCATAAGTGAAACAGAAGAGGATGACGCAAGAACAACAGGAGTACCTATTTCAGACCTGAGCGGGTGGCCTCATTTAGAAAGAAGAGATGCGAAGAAGCTCCTGAGGGAAAGGAGCTCAGCTGGAGTCAGGGAGAAAAGTCTGTTTCAAGCAAAGGGAAAAGCTAGTGCAGAGGCCCAAGGTAGGGAAGAGCTTGTAATGTTGAAAGAACTGTAGGAAAGGTCAAAGGGGCAGGAATGCTGTAAATAACAGTAGAGGGGGCTTGATATGAAGATAGGGAAATAGGCCTAAATAGGGTCACTTAGGGCCTTTTGGTGAGGTAAGAAATTTGGATCTTATCCTATATTCAAAGGGAATCAATTGTTCGTTTTTTAAAGAGGGGCGTGGCACGATTCAATATAGATTTAATTACTCATTCTGGCTACATTGTGGCGAGTGGTTGGGGGGCAGGAGTTGAGGTGGAGAGATCAGTTACAAGGGGGTCGTTGTGGCTTAGGTGAAAGACAGCACTGACTTGGACTTGAGTACAAGTGATGGAACTTGGCAGTGGCTGGGACGGCAGAGGTGATGGGAAGAGACGTCAAGGTAGACTCCTAGCCTTTGGCTCTGTCATCAAAATGGAAATGCTGTATACTGAGACACAGTGTGGAAACTCTTTCCTAGAATGTATTGGGGCACTTTATACCTAGGTAAGTAAAGCTAAAGGCATAAACTTTACTGTGAGATGTGGGCCTTAACGTTGCAAAACGGTGAATTTTATGTACTTGTTCGGTAGATGAAAATGACGTTAAGTATTTGGCTGTTTTTTTACAAAACCTAAACATACTCTTGCCATAGGATTCAGCAGCCGTGCTCCTTGGTATTTACCTAAATGAGTGGAAAACTTATGTCCACGTGAAAACCTGCACATGAATGTGCATAGCAGCTTTCATAATTACCAAAGCTTGGGAGCAACCAAGATATCCTTAAGAGAGTGAGTGGATAAATTCCAGACAGTGGAATATTAACACCAAAAAGAAATGAGCTCTCAAGTCTTGAAAAGACATGGAGGAAGCTTAAATACCTATCGCTATGTGAAAGAAGCCAATATGATACTGGGCATATACCCAGAGAAAACCATAATTCAAAAAGACACATGCACCCCAATGTTCATTGCAGCACTATTTACAATAGCCAGGACACGGAAGCAACCTAAATGCCCATCGACAGACAAATGGATAAAGAAGATGTGGTATATATATACAATGAAATCTTACTCAGCCATAAAAAGGAACGAAATTGGGTCATTTGTAGAGACGTGCGTGGATCTAGAGACTGTCATACAGAGTGAAGTAAGTCAGAAAAAGAAAAAAAATTCCGTATATTAACGCATATATGTAGAACCTAGAAAAATGGTACAGATGAACCGGTTTGCAGGGCAGAAATTGAGACACAGATGTAGAGAACAAACGTGTGGACACCAAGGGGGGAAAGTGGCAGGGGACGGGTGGTGGTGGTGTGATGAATTGGGAGATTGGGACTGACATGTATACACTCATATGTATAAAATGGATGACTAATAAGAACCTGCTGTATAAAAAAATAAAATTCAAAAATTCAAAAACAACACAAAACAAATGTAACACTATGAAGTTATGAAGTACAATAAAATGAGGTATGCCAAGAAAAGAAAAAGAATATCCAATGTAAAGACAGAAGCAGAAGCGACAGTAGGGTCTGCCAGGTGTGCACCTACATCCCTAACTTGGGCTCAATCCAGGATAACTGCTCTCCTGGCAATTCTATTTTATACGAACAGCTCTTTTTTTTTTAACGTTTAGCAGCCATTTACACCAGGCTCTCTAAGAGTCACCTTTACAGAGGCCACAGCCATAGGACCTCAGTGTTGAAAGGGGTCTTACACACAGGGCTTAGGAGGCAGCCATAATCTCTAAAGGAGAATCTATGGACCAGTTGATATTTACTTAACTTCAGAGACCGTCGGCAACATCCTCCAAAAGGATAGACATTTTAATCCCCCAAAAGTAAGGACTATCTCAGGAAAGAATGGTCCTAACTGAATACATCCTGTGGACAAGCCATGGAGCGGGTGCACTCCCCATGGAAGGCCAGCCAGCTCCCGTGTGAGCACTCCCAAGGGAGTGGTTGGTAGACCATTCCAGTCTTCTGAGAGTCGTGTCTTAGACTGGGCTGGAATCTCTCTCCCTGAGACTTTCACCCACTAGTCACAGCTGTGACCTCAGGGAGAGGAAATGACATCTTAAAGGCTGGCACAGAGTAAATCCTCAATTACATCAACTCTCCCCGTCCCTCCCCACTGCACTCAGTCCCACGCTAAGCTCAGAACATGTGGAGACAGTGTTCACACCCAGTGCCCACACCCAACTACCAACAGCAGCCCATTCTGAACTCATTCTCTAGAAGCAGCCCTGAAACATTTCAACCATTTCTCACATCGTTTGGTTTCCTGCCCCCCTCACTGCCCTGGCCTTTCTGCTCAAGATATGCTTCACTTTGTCCGTGTCCCTCTTACAGTACAGGACTCAGCATCTGGGGGTCCGGCACAAAGCACTAAAGTCACGGTTGCCCCCTTGTGGAGCTCCCAATCTGGCTGAGAAGAAAGATTATCTCACATTAAACGAAGAACCCTCTTTCCTCTCACCCCCGCCAAGAGCACACGCCCACACACTCAATTGTGTGACTAGACCACAGACACGGAAGGGATTTAGAGGAAGGGGATGGTAATAAGACCTGGTTTCCGGGAGCCCAAGAGTCACTGCTCCTATCATATCCCACCTCTCCCTCAAAAAATCAGACTGTGGAACACATGTGCAGCCCTGACGCCTCAGCTTCCCTCAGCCCCTGACGTAGAGACATCAGTGACCCCAGAAAGCATCCATGGGGACAATCAAGCTCTGGACAGAGTCCCCGCCGTGGGGCAACCAGGACGCAAAGGCCAAGAACTCCGGGTCCTGAACACTGTCAGACACGGCTCTGGGGACGGGAGCCCCCTCCCAGCTGCCAAACCAGAGGCGGAGGTGAAAGTTTCTAAAGGAAAAACAGAACATGAAGTGTTTTGTTGTTTTGTTCTGTTCAGAATTAGAAGATGCCCACTTGAGGAAGCTGGGAGGCTGAGGAAACTAGCCAAGGGCAGGGCCACCAGATTTTTGCTAAACTGGTTTGGCATCTTCTTTTTTTTTTTTTTTTTTTGGTTTATGGAAATGACCACATACAAGGTAGCCTGCAGGCCAGGCAGATGGCCACCTTTCCAGCTGCCGTGCTTCCCGAGAGGTCGCCCCTGGCAAGGAGGCTTCACACATTTTCAAATTCTGTGTTTCCATCTTGCAGGCAAGGGCCCTTTCTGAAACTGTTCTGCCTGGCCCAAACTCTCTTTGAATCAGGTTCTAACACTTCTGCACTTAACATTCTTCGACAGCAACTGCAAGAGTAAAACAACCTTCGGAACCACCCCTCACCGCCCCATCCCAAGCAAGTTCCTGCCAAACGCTAGCATATTGCTGAATGTCACCACCACTCAGGGTAGGAATCCCTGTGCCCAATTTTGACGCTGCACGTTAAGGACAGCAGAAGAATGTCTAATATGCTGTTAAACAATCTGGAAAGCCCACGCAATCTCCTAGTGAGGACAGCCTTTCCACAGAGGACGCCTTGCCTGTAAAGAGCAAATTTAGTTACGACTGCCAACACTGCTCAGCCGCAGCCCCGAGGAACCCATGAGAGAAGGCAAACCCCAGACCGTCAGGAAATCTGTGGCATATTCTAGAAGCCCTCAACCACATCACATCAACCCCTGAAGTACATCCCCTTCATGGGCTGATGCTGGAGGACGTCAGATCAGACCACAGAGGGTCCACGGACCCTGCACTGTGCCAGCCTTTCAGAGGCAGCATCGTCTGCAACCCAGAGGTCAGCAGCGCACCACCCAGGTGACTGGAAGATGCGTCTCCTGGCTGTGCAAACCTCTCACAGCTGATCCCACTCCACCAGGGCAGCTTCTCCCCCTCACATTTCCGGGTACAGCAACATCCACAGGCAAAGCAAAGGGCCCTTGGCAGAGATCCCCTTTTACAAACTGCTCAAGGCAACCACGTTTTACATTTCAATGATTTTTTTGGTCAGTGTTCACGCAACTGTAAGTAATAACAAAAATGACTTCATGGAACACAGTGCGTGGAACGCAGTGCAATCAGCAGATCCTCTGAAACAGATTGCTACCAAGGGTGTCAGCTTTCCAAGACCCAAGATAATCTAAGACCTCATGTAGTGAGACCTCCAGTGAACGAGAAGCCCAGCCAAGCCTGCTTATATTTACTCCTTTCTCCCCATCCCACCTGTTTACTCTCCAAAAAGAGGAAAAGTCACGCATAAGAATTAATCCACCCTGATGTAGAACTAGAGTGAGGGGTTAACGAGGTTGGCCCCCACTCACTCAGAGAGATGTCTTTCCCCTGTGTGCCCGCCACTCTCCCAGGAGATTGGCAAGCAGGGGCCCCATGCGTGTTCTGGTTTTTCCCTCCCCAGCATTGTCCAACGTCGGCCCAGCTCTGCACACTTCATTCGCAAGGCCATTCTACTTTCTCAACCCATCACGTCAAGGGAGGAGGCGATGCCCTGGCAGCACGTCTAGATGACTCTCCTGGGGCACATGATCTTAGTTTCCCCTCCTATCTTATTTCATTATCTTTAGTCCCCCACCAGCAGCCGAGGTGCCTGATACCTTGGGAAACTCTCTGCACTGCATTTCTGATAGGATTGTGAGCACCTTTCCTAACAAAAAAACAGAGTCCCAGGTCCGGTCAGCATCTCCTTCTAAAAAGCACTCCATTCAGCAGAGACCAGGCACCTCTCACAAACCAGGACTGTTCAGGCCGCAGCAGGAAGAACAAGTAACCCACGGAGCTGGCCTAGACTCTAGGTGGCTACTCTGCTTATATCAGGGACAAGAGGAGAGAGGAGACGTGAGCGTGATGCAAACTCAGATGTGCTCTGAGATCCCAAAACACAGATCAGATGGCCTCTAACGTCCCTTCCAGAGCTGAATTCTATAAACTTCATATGATAGCCATGTGGGCAGGAACAGAACCTACTATTTGTAACACAAACAGCATCACAAAATAGTTCACACTATTTCAGGTGTAACATTCCAGGCAAAGAAACATTCAAGGAAACTAAGTGTCTCTCTTCTGCCTGAAACCACAAGATGGTTTGTAGTGATGCTTTTAGGTTTTAGATGAAAAGGCCAATAGATCCTCATGCAGGACTTGGGCCACAGAAGCTGGCTGTCAGGGGACCCACCATTCCTAAGCAGGGTACCTTTTGCATTACTACTTGTATTCTAGTGATCTTTATGAGTTAGTTACTTAGGTCTCACTTTCACCCTCTATTCAGACCTCAAATGTGCCTTCTGAGGTCTGCACCTTATTATGGGTGGTAATCTCTTCAAGCAGTAACGCCCTAGCCGGGCCAATGGCACTAGTGGCATGGCTGCCAACACATCCCACCTGCAACTGGTATATCCCCTGAGGAAGACAGGTAGCTTAACTGACGACTGAGCACTCCCTGCCCCATTTAACAGGACTTTCATTTAAGGGAAAGGTCCCCTCGATAAGGTATCTATGTACATTATACAGAATGTCTGTAACTCAATGCTCCCTGTGGAATTAGATCTGTTTAATAAAATTAACAAGATTTTCAAATTGTGATGATTTTTTTAAATTTAGCTTCTTTTTTTTTAAATTTAGTTTCTATCAAGAGGGACAAATACAAAATGTACCTTCCGGTTGGAGCCAAAGCCGGGTTAAGAAACGTTAAGACCAGGTGTCAACTCAGCGCTGTTGCCGTATTTTGCTCCCTGGAGGTCCTCCCAACCCTTCTATTGGGCGGGTAGCGGGGCGGGAGCAGGCTGCGGCTCATCAGGTACCTGGCAGAGTTCTGAAGTATCTCTGGTGTGCCAGGCATGACCCTCACCTTGCACAGGGACCCCCAGAGGGGATGGCTGCAGGTTTACGCAACAGGGAGGCTAACTGGTAACCAACTCAGGAGACACACATCTACCAGAATGCCACTGATCAACATTTAACATAACTGGAAAATCAGCGCCAGCCAGATTCTCCTTCTCCCAGGGGTCTGCCCACTCAGAGTAAGGAGACAGCTGATGGAAGGCGGTAGACGGTTCCCTCAAGCTGCAAGGCTGGCACATGGCTCTCCTGCACCCCAAGGTTTGGATGGTTCATCCACAAGCAAACATTTTCTCCCAAAGTGATGGTTAAACTCTGACCACAACTTGTCGCTGTCCTCTTATCAGCTACCAGAGGAGTCATTACCTTTTGCCAGGTATCAGGTAGCATGCCATTCGCATCTCCCCCAGAACACACACTGGCCCCAGGACTTACTGGCCACACATTTTATGAGTGATCCCCCAGGTGGGTTCACCTAATGGGCAATGTTGGTCACAGAAGCCCAAATTATTTTATGAAATGGGCATGCTTAGTTTTCAGTTAAGCCACAGAAGACAGGTATAAGCACATCTGTTAAATTTTTTTAACCTGATGTTTAAACAGAAGTTAAAGTTCTAATAGATTAGAGTGTACCAAGTTAAGAATTACAAGCTCATTGCAAATAAATAAAATTTAACTGCTTTGTACATAAAATATGAAGTACAATTTCCCTCCTTACTCCCACTTCCCACCCCTACCAAGAGAAACCTCTTATTAGTTCAGGATTTTGATTGCATAACATTCCTCATCAGGAGATTAGATTGAGTTAAATGTCTCATGAAAACACCACTGATAGGGACTCAATGTATGGCTAAAGGGGGACACTGGAGCTTTCCCCCCAGGTGTAACCTACTGCATTCCCATCTTTAGCAAAACCAAGTACAAGTATGCAACATTTCACTTTTTGAAAATCACAGTCTTGGATCTCAAGTTTTATTTCATTTGGAAAGAACTGCCAATCTTGAACGCATACTAAATCAATGGTTCCAATCTTTTAAGTGAATAGAAAAGAAGCCAAGGAAGTTTGAAAGGAAGAACTCCCTGGAAAGGATATTAAAGACCTACACAAGTTAACTAAATCCCCTAAGCACATTTTTAGTGACTGCTACCCTGGCAAGCACGCCCCAGTGGGTACGTTTGAACAAAGACCAAAGAATTTACTATATTTTCTTAGGAAAATTCTTTCTGTGTATTGCACAAGGTTCCCTCTGCTTTCGCTGCCCTGTATGCACTCACAATTTGAAAGTTCAAAGGCCACTACTGTGCCCTCCTGCAGTGTGTTTGTATCACATGTCTCCAAATACTGAGGACGATTTTTTTTTTTTTAAGGTATGAGACTTTGTAGTACTGACCTCTGAAACAAGAAGCCTTGAGCTACTGATGTGATGGGTGTAAGGACCCCTGGCATCCGTTTCATTCATCCTCCCTCAGTTCCACATTGTGTTCCATACTATTCAACCTCCCTCTTTAATCTAGAGATTGTCAACTGTCCCAACCTCTAGAGGCTTGATCTATAGCACATGAGAAATAAGTCTTTGGAGGCAAATAGCAAATCAGAAGTGGATTACCCCATGAAAGGTCATGGAAATGCTTTTCCTCTGTTGTCCTCTGGTCCAAATCCTACTGGCTCTTTAAGATTTCATTGGAGATCCAATGCCCTCCAAGAAGCCCTCTTTCCCCCTGCTTCCCCAGCTGAGACAGGCAATGACCCATAATCAAGAGACAATCTCCTATGCCTAGGGCTCCTTTCGATTTTTTAAAGCAATATATATAACTTGAATGTTCAAGTCTCCAAAATAAATAAAGCCAAGCCCATCTGCCATCTGGCCCCATTTGTGAGGCAAAACCACTTTATCATTTGTAAAAAAAAAAAACCTATGTATAAAGGCCACTGCTGCCCTGGGGGCTTACAGTCTAGGTTAAACTAATAATTCAGAAATAAACCATTAGCGAAAGTTGTAAAATTTCACATAAAGCAAGGTTCTATGGTATTTAGATTGTACTTATATGAAGGACCACATGGGGCCTTGGCTGGCTTTTTGTTAATTCTAAATTATTCAGCACTGCATTGATAAATTGCTCATTAAAGTGCTAACCCCCTAAGGCACCAGCCCAGCTAAGAATGATCCTCTTGGTTTCATTACTATCTCTAAAAGCATGGAAGGCAGGACCTCTCCATTTGCCTTCCTCTCCTCAAACTTCCAGAACACACCAAGGGCCTTCATCCTTACACGTCAAACCTGTTCAACAGCTAAGGAAGTAGAGTGGGAAATCTGGTGACAAGGTGATTTATTGAGGTCCTTTTAGAGGCCTGCAGCTCCAGAAGACTCGGGAAAGAAGGACACTCCTGACACCTGGCATTTTAGAAGACAGTCTATCTCTTCCATGAATATCCCTACATCTCCTTTGTCTCTCAGGTTGGAAGGGCCAGCTGCCCCCGTTAGGGGCCCCTCCCCCAATTCCCCTTCCCCAGCAGTCTCTGCAATAAGCTGGGGCTTCCCCACCCCCCTGCTCCTCAGATACACCAGGACCAGCCTGGACACTAGGTAAAAACTAAGGGAATATGAATAAAGTATAGACTTCAATGTTTTAATATTGGTTTATTAATGGTAACAAATGTAGCATACTAACATAAGATGTTAACAGAGGAAACCAGGGATAGGGTACAAACGAACTCTAGTATCACAGTTTTTCTGTAAATCTAAAATGGTTCTAAAATAAAAGTTTATTTTAAAAAAGTAACCTGAAATACTGACAATGTGGAGAAACGGGCTCATTCACACCGTCTGGCAGTTCCTTAAAAGCTCGACATGCACAACCGTGGAACCCAGCAACCATACTTCTGAGCATTTCTCAGAAATGGAAACCTACCTTCACACACACAAAAACCTGTACACCAGTATTTATAGCAGCTTTATTGTGATAGCCATTAGCTGGAAACAACCCAGATACCCTTCGGTGGGTGAACAGTTCAACTGTGGTACATTCTTACCATGGAATAATACTCAGTAATAAAAAGGGAATGAATTATCAATACACTCAGCATAAATACATCTCCAGAGAATTATGCTGAGAGAAAAAGCCAATTCCAAAAGGTCACACACTGTATGATTCCACACATAATATTCTGACAAAATTATAAATGGAGAGCCGGTTAGTTGTTGTCAGAGGTTAAAAAGGGGGTGGGGGCAGGTGGAGACGGGTGTGGCTGTAAAAAAAAAAAAAATAGGAGGGGATCCCTGTGGTGATGGAAATGTCCTGTATCTTGACTGTATCGATGACAAAATACTGGTTGTGACACTGTACTATAGTTCTGCCAGACACTGCCAATGGGGGAAACTGACTAAAGGCTACAGAGGATCACTCTGCATTATCCGTTACAATTGCACGTGAATCTACAGTCATCTCAAAGTAAAGATTTTTTGTTAAGCCAGGAGGCCTGAACGAGCAGGTAGCCTAGAGGGAAGGGGTGAGGCCCAAGCAGAGATCTGCAGTCAGAGCCCAGATACAAGTGAGTGGGGGGTCCTCCAGCCAGGCTCGGCCCAGGGTTGAGACTCTGGAAGCAAAGTCCCCAGAGAAAGGGAGTACAAATATGGAAAGCAAGGCTGGCCTGGATTTGAAGGTATTGGTGTGGACTTCTATTTATGTTAAAACCCTTGGGACTTCCCTGGTGGTGCAGTGGTTAAGAACCCACCTGCCAATGCAGGGGACACGGGCTCAAGCCCTGATCCGGGAAGATCCCACATGCCGCAGAGCAACTAACCCCGTGTGCCACAACTACTGACCCTGCGCTCTAGAGCCCGTGAGCCACAACTACTGAGCCTGCACTCTAGAGCCCGTGAGCCACAACTACTGAGCCCACGTGCCACAATTACTAAAGTCTGTGCACCTAGAGCCCGTGCTCCACAACAAGAGAAGCCACCGCACTGAGAAGCCAGCGCACCGCAACGAAGAGTAGCCCCCGCTCGCCACAACTAGAGAAAGCCTGCACGCAGCAACGAAGACCCAACGCAGCCAAAAATTAATAAATTAATTTAAAAAAAAAAAACTAAGTGTACATGTGCATATGGGATTGTGTGTGTATACACAATCATTTCCTAGCTCTGTCCCCCTTAAAGGACCTGGGGGCAGCAACACTCCTGAGCAACCACTCAGTGCCCAGAAACTGGTTTCTAAGCGCCGCTCTCCACTAAAAGAACCAGACCTCCTTAGAGAAACGGCTGATTCTGGGCTTGGGCAGAGACACACAAAATGAGTCTGGAATGTGTTGTGGTGAAAAGTGATGAGAATGTGTCAAGAGGACACAGAGGTCAGTTTAAAGAAGCACTCATGGACCTCATCTGGGACAATCTAAACACCAAAATGAATGACCATCACGTATTATAACCCACTGAACAAAATACATGCTCACAAGCACATACAGGTAAGTGAATACATGGATATGTATGGGGAGAAGAGAAAGCGCTTCCTTACAACAGACGCCAACAAATAAATGGAGAAGGAATGAGGGTAATAACAAGTCATCATGTGGTAACCATAATATTAAAAATAAATTTAAGAGACACTGAGATGATAAGATTAGTAGATGAAAATGAGGCGAGAAAAAGAAATTTGTATCATCTCAAAGTATTTCTCACAAAATATTTATTACAAAAGGGAGAAAAAAGTAACTTCATGGAGGAGAAACCCAACCGACACACTCTTCAAGAAGTGATCAAAGTTACCACCACCAGAAACAGGACAAATCAGACAAAATGTGCCACCCAAGAGGCTGCAGTGGTCATCACAGTATCTGGCCCAAAATACCTACCCCAAATGGAGGGCCTTTCTAACAGTGACATGAAGCCAAGGCAAGACTGAGCAAACATTCTAGACTGAAGGTAACCACTGACAGAGTGACGAGCAGCAGGTATAACATGTAATCCTGGATTGAACCCTTTACTTTACTATAGAACACATTACTGGGTCACCTGGTGAAACCTGAAACCCAAGGCATACAGGAATTCCTTCGATTATTCTCGTAACTCTTCTGTAAGTTTGAAATGGTTTCAAAATGAAGTTTCATATATATCATAAAGGCACCTTTTGCTTGTCACCCTTCCACCTTCTTTCTGCCTGGAATGCAGGCATGCTGACATGAGGGTGAAGTCTCAAGATAAGTAAAGAGAGCAGAACAGTAAAACAGGCAGAACTGCCACATCAGCCCTGGGCTACCACCTCAACACTTCTTGTTATACACGGTGGAAAATAAACCCCATGATGGTTCAAGTCACGATAGCAGGGTTTTCTGTCACTCACAACCAAAGCAGTCATAACTAACATATTGAATAGGCAGAGGACTACTACTCCATTCCTATTTTCCCACTATCACTAATTGAAAAACCTACCAAAAAATAACAGAAAAGCAGTGATTTGCTCCAGGGACAAGGCAGCAGAGAAGCTGTGTGTTTTGGGCAGCCACGGGCACTAAGGAAAGCCTGGCCAGAATCAACAGCAGGTCCATTTCCACCTAAAGTCCTGTGAGTTTCCATCCACAAAGGAATGGATAAAGAAGGTGTGGTACATATATAATGGAATATTACTCAGTCATTAAAAAGAATGAAATAATGCCATCTGCAGCAACACGGATGGACCTAGAGATTATCATACTAAGTGAAGCAAGTCAGACAGAGAAAGAGAAATATGGTATGATATGGCTTTTATGTGGAATCTAAAAAAAAAATGATACAAATGAACTTATTTACAAAACAGAAGCAGACTCACAGACTTGGAGAACGAGCTTATGGTCACCAGGGGGAAGGATGGGGGGTGAGGGATAGTTAGGGAATTTGGGATTGACATGTACACACTACTATATTTAAGATAAATAACTAACAAGGACCTACTGTATAGCACAGGGAACTCTGCTCGATATTATGTAACAACCTAAGTGGGAAAAGAATTTGAAAAAGAAGAGATATACATATAACTGAATCACTTTCCTGTACACTTGAAACTAACACATTATTAATCAATTATACAATATAAAATAAAAAGTTTAAAAAACATTTTTTTTAAATAAAGTCCAGTGAGTTCCCACGCTCAGCACGAGGAAGAGTGAGGTTAGAGGCAGGACTCTGATGGACAGGCAATGAAAGAGGGACAGGAGACGTCTTCAAAGGCATTTTCTCAGAGAAACAGCTCTGTGCACAATCTGTGTACCACAGCAGCACCTGCTTTGGATACAGGGTGAGTTAAACAGGCTTTCAGTGCTTGCTTTTCAACTGGATCACCACTTAGAACACTGTCTCTGTGAGAAAGATCCTAAATGCTGAATGATACGGGCTGAATATTTACATCCCCTCCAAATTCATATGTTGAAATCCTAACCCTCCCAGGTGATGGTACAAGGAAGTAGGGCCTTTGGGAGGTAATTAAGTCATGAGGATGGAGCCTTATGAATGAGATTAGTACCTTAGAAGAGACACCTCACAGTTTTCTCACCTCCTTTCTGCCATGTGAGGATAAAAGGAGAAGACAGCCATCTGCAACCTGGAAGGGGGCCCTCAACAGAACCTGAGCATGCTGGTACCCCGATCCTGGACTTCTAGCCTCCAGGACTGAAAGAAATAAGTTTCTGTTGTTTATGAGCCACCCTGCCTATGGTACTCTGTCATAGCAGCCTGAACAGACTGACACTGTACTTAAAGTAACCTTCAGAATCTAACCTGGCAATAAACTGGGGACGTCTGTAGACACCTATTTCATTTATAATTCAACTTTATTTCCTAGCCATCAATTTGTATTACATTTTTCTAATCACAACTCACTTTTCTCATCATAATGCCTCCTACTGGTCTAGTACTCCTTCCTTACTCTTTAAAGTTCCCTTCATACCACGATTTTAATTTCATTCTTGCTCTCAACAGTAGAGTAAGGAAAACCCAATTGCCTCCATTTAACACGTAAGAAGACAAAGTTGAGGGAGATGAAGCCACTGGCCCAAGTCCTCACAGCAAGGAAATGGCATAAATGTAACAAGAATTCTGAGCCCTGACTGCCAATCCAGTGTTCTTTCACCTAAACCACACAGTATGTCATTAACAGCACTGTCAGTTTTTAATATTTCCTGTCTTACTTTAAGATTATACTACAAAAGGCTTGAGCGGGAGGGAGGCGCAAGAGGGAGGGGATATGGGGATATGTATATGTATAACTGATTCACTTTGTTATGCAGCAGAAACTAACACTGTAAAGCAATTATACACCAATAAAGATGTTTGAAAAAAAGATTATATTATAAAAGGCTAGAACACGAGGTCAGAAAAGAGTAAGCAGGAAGAAATGCACACATTCTACCTAATGGAAGAGTGTGCAGGAAATTCAGCACTCTTCCATCATCCTCTTCTTACTCCTGTTTCAGAAGTGAAGAGGTACAAGAATACTGCACCCCTAGTAGACCGCACCTGCCTCCCTGAGACTCTCCTGGCAGCCAGTCCCCCCTCGGTTAGAATGTTCCAGGCCCTTCAAAACTCCACAGAAATACCAGAATCTCAAATGCTTGGCTGCTCATCTCCATGCAGCCCTGCTCTTCAAATGAGCAAGTACCAAGTGCCTGTTATGTATAACACGGTGTCAGGCCCTCGGCGTGGTCTCTGTCCTCCTGGATAAGTCAAGGAGATGAGGCAAATACGTAAAAAGTTAAGCAGCCACCCAAGAAACCAACAACAGTGCAGACCAATGACAGGAGCAGAGGCATAAGAGGAAGATATGAGCAAGTGCCAAGACCAAGTAACGGATGGACAGCACTTACAGATGGACAGCACTTACGGATGGACAGCGCTTACGGATGGACAGCGCTTACGGATGGACAGCGCTTACGCATGGACAGCGCTTACGGATGGAGAGCGCTTACGGATGGACAGCACTTATGGATGGAGAGCGCTTACGGATGGAGAGCGCTTACAGTAACTGCTTCAGATTACAGAGAATAGATGTTCTTTAGGCTGAAGTAGGCAGGGTTTATGGAAAAAGCTAAAGTTTGAACTTGGTCTTGGAAGAATGAACTTAGAGAGGGAAAGCATATTCCAGGTAGATACAGCACGGATGCAGAAAAGCTCAAGGTATGTTCAGAAGGTGCTGAGTGGATAGATCCTGCCAGTGGGAAAGAGTGGACCATACGAGGCAATGATCAACTGACAGTACATCAGTCATGATGCTCTGGCTACGAGAGGCTTCAAACCGGCTTAAACAGAAAGACGCTTCTATCTCTCAAGACAAGAAGTCTAGAATTCTCGTGGGTTCCAGTGTTTTTTCAGCCCAAGGCACATGGCTGCGTGGGGGAGGGGTTGTGTTAAGACCAAACTTCTGTCAATAAGTCACAACGCGGGTGTGGATGATCCTACATGGGTAACCAGCCGTCACAAACGGTTACCGTGCAGCGAGTGCCGAGCACAGACCCACGCACTTCACCTTCGAAGCAAACCTGAGAGAGAAGATGACAGGGGAAGAACCAGAAGAGGCTCCTCATCTAACAACCAAATCCAAAACTAGATTTGGAAACGCAGCAATAGATCCTCCTCCTTGTGCCTATTTACCAAAAAATACACGTGGGTTCTAAAGGGGATCTAACCAGGATGGCTGCTCAAATCTGTTCAGTCAGCAAAGACCTTCACTGTAACGACCACTGGGGGCCTGTGTTCATTAAAGCAAAACTGCACTAGGACATTCCAACATGTTAGTGTGAGGGAATGAATGAATGAAGGCAAAGAGACTGGCCCAGAAGAGAAAGCACACTGATACCCAGGCCTAGGGAACTGGAATTCCCAATATATTCCTATACAGGGGGTCCTAGCACAGTGAGCTTTGGCCAGGCTCAGTACCCAAGCAGGACTCTCCTACTCAGTCATAGGGTCCATCTCCCTCATTCTAATCCTGAAAAATCTGTAACACAGGTTAGGGGAGTTGGCCAATTGCAGCATTACTTTATAAAGTCCATCTTTAATGTAATGTCATTTTATTTGTTTAAAAAATGTTTCTCAAGCACATTCTACGTGCTACACATGTTCTAGGCCCTGGTGATTCAGCAATGAGCGAGCAGCTGCTGCTCTCATGGACCAGAATCTAGGTAAGGAAGACAAGCCAACAAAAGAGCCAGGTACTGAAAAGCACAAAGAGAAAAATAAAACAGGGTAATGGATTGAGTGGGTGACAGAGAAGGAGTCTGAGGACCCGACTCAGCAGGTGAGCAGGTGCGTGATGAGAAGCCACCAGCGCAGAGACCTGGGAGAGAACATCAATGGAGAAGGACCAGGGCAAAGGCACTGAGGTGGCAAGAAGCCTGCAGTGTTCAGTGAACAAACAAGGAGGAGGCCAGCAGGGATGGAACCAGCCAGTGAGGAAGACGGAACACTAATGCGTCAGGACAAGCAGGAACCAGATTATGGAGAGTGCCCTGTAGGCGGGCCTAGCAGGGGGTTGGATTCTCTTCCAAACGCAAAGAGAAACAGCTGGATGGTTTCGAGCAAAAGAGTGACAGAATCCAAGTGACATTTTACAAAAATGACCTGACTACTGTGTGGAGAACAGACTGGAAGGAGACAGAGGAAAAAGCAGGGGAGCTGGTTAGGAGACTGTTGCCACTACCCAGGCCAGAGACCTGGGGGCTGCACAGGTCGGTAGTGAGGGGGTGAAAAGTGAGGCTCCAGGCTCTGTTTGGAAGTTGAGTCAACAGGACCTGCAGACAGACTGGGTATTGAGGGGAAGATGCCTGGATCTGGGGCCTAAGGATTAAACCCTGGAGGACTAATTGGATCATGCCACCTACTGGAACACAGGAGAGCATGGGGAGAACAAGGAATAGCAACAAACAACTTTGCTCCTAAGGGTCTGTCATTCTGAGACAGTCACTTTTGGAAATTCATACTTCCAGGTTGAACAATTTCCTTCTCTGAGTGGGTCAGGAAAGAAATCTGGAAGAGGCAGCATCGTTATTTTTTAAACGTACAGATTGGGACTCAGAGATTGACACTTTCACAGAATATTAGAGAGGGAAGAAGCGCAAGAGATCTGGTCCTACCCCCTTCATGCAGCAAGTGAGGAAACCGAGGTCCAGAGAGGTACGTGACACTGTCTCACTCGGGCGGGTCATCGACGTGCCACTATTTAGCGGCAGTTAGTGTCACGTAAGACATCACTCCAAGCGGAGAGTCCCGTGCTCTCTCCATCACACCACGCTGGTCTCTGTGCCTCTCACGATCGATATTTCTCTTTCAGTTGCTCATACAAATGCCTCACACAGGGTGCTAGTGATCTGCCTGATGCAGACACGCTGCGACACCAGAAGACATCTGACCTCAGACAGCAGGCCCTTTTCCTAGAAGAACACGCCCCATGCCAGGGCTCCTGTCAAGTGGCGAGCAGAGTGACGGCCGGAGGAGTCAGAAGGCAGCCAGCCATGCCAGACACACCACAGCAGCACGTCTCTGATCTGTCACTAGGAGGAGCTAAATCAGCAGCTTCCAGAGCATTATAAGAAACTGACATCTGAAAAAGGCAAATCAGGTCCCAGCCAGCCTCTCAGGGGATTTGACCCCGCTTTGCTACAAGCTGCCTTTCTTCTAGGACTGACCGGAGCATTATTCTCTGCAAAGGGGTCCACAGAGCACCAGCCCAGTCCATGGCAGAGCCCACGCTGTGCCCACCTACCTCGACTTTCACACTCGCCCTCCACCTTGATCGCCCTTCGTCTGATCTCCTTCATTCATTCTCACCGCCTTCCTGTATGCATCCAAACCTGCAACCTACACACAGCTTCTTCCTAAAAGAAAGGTAACAGGTGGTCCTCTTACACTGCGTTTCCACCTCCCACCAGTGAATCACCACCACCAAAACATGGAACTAAAGCACATTTTAAACTATTTTGTACTGAATCAATTAAAGCTTTGTAATTCTCATTCTTAGAATAAATTCAAGTGAGTTGGAAACTTATTTCTCTAAGAGAAACAAAAATCAGAAAACAAATTTCTTTAGGTTTCCTTTTATAGATGAGTAGAATCGCATGTGGTTTACTCCTTCCTTCCTTTTACTGTTCATTTGTAATTATTCCTTCTCACCTTAGTTTTATATTTTTCCTTCCGAAGAAGCAGCCATTGCTAGCCACCTTTCAAGGTGGGCAAGAAGTTAAGAGCGTATGGGTCAAATTCCCATTCTAAGGCACCCCCCATGGCATCCTTTGCTGGGTGGTGCCCAACCTGCTAAGATACCTGCAGAGATGAAGCCCTCACTTCCACACAAGGCAGCCCATTCCACTACTGGGGGCCATGTGCTTCTGGATCCCGAGCTCAACTCACCTCCCTGCACATACCCATTGATGATCACTATGACCCTCAGATGAACTCAGAGAGGAAACACATGAATTCCACATGACAGCCCTATACATTCCAGGATTATATCTCCTTTTTTCTGGCCTCTATGCCTGGGGCCCCCCAGCCGTTCTTCATGTGCCATAGTTTCCATGCACTTTTCTCTTCTAGGCAGCTACCTCTAGCTCTATTTTTAGAGATCCCTTAAAAATATGTCACCAACATCAGAACGTAGGGGAGTCACATCTTGGGGGCGGTGAGGAAGCTTGATTCTAAAGTCAATAATAAAGCAAAAATCACCAAGCAGTACCAAAATCACCTTTGAAAATCTCTCACACTGTCCATCACAGTGAGATGCTTCAAGAGGCTGACTTCGCTTCAGAACCTCTCACTTCGAGAGGCTCTGAGCTGCCTCAGGAAACAGATTCCCTCCTTCCATCTCACCCTCGCCCCAATGCACATCCTCACTAAGCAGGGTGATGACTCACGCAACTGATTTTTTTTTGTTTTCCAGTTGGTTGGCTTCTTGGCAATTGTTTGCCTTTGCCCACACACATGCTGAATACCTGATATTTCGGTGTATCCATGAGCCAGATTTACCCAAGCTCTAGGATTGCGCCACCATTACTCAGTCCTCTTCAAAGGACATCTGTTTTCTCACATCTGCAAATTCATCCTCCCCTCCACACCTCGTCCTCAATCCAGGCTGATACTTCATGATGGCCAACCAAGAGCCACCACCGGCACAGTTCACACAAAGTTCACACAGAACTTTGCAAAACTTCCATTTTGAACACTCACTATTGTAAATCATCGTCTTGATAAGAAAGAGGTTGTAAAGAGGTTAATGTGATAGCAATTTCACTACAGTACGTAAAATCCATAGCCTTTTCTAAAGCCTGCAACAATTTAAGAAACTACAATTTTTTGCCTAGAAGACAATTGTTCACTCTTATGATCATCGTTTATCATCCCAGGTGAAAAAGTTATTGGCACATGTTTCTTGCCTGTATTTCTGGTTATGTTTGAATCACCTTAAGTCAAGTTAGTGCACCAGTACCAGATAAACCATAGTTAACACTTATTTGTTAAGATTAAAAGTACTATTTTATAAGGGAGATGATGAACACCAAGCTTTGAGAAAACGTCATATGATACCCACTTAAAACAATGGGAAAGAGTAAAACTAAAACAGTTACATAAATCAAGATAATCCAAGTTTTATGGATACAAGTTGATGCTAAATTAACTTTGTTCTCAGGAATAAGCTGCAGAGGTTCAGCTCAGTGTTAGAGGCAGCTCTGAAAAGATTCATGCAAATATTCTTCCATACTTTGGGTAACACTGTATCTTTATGCTCCAAAAAGAAGACTACAATAAACATACCCTTATAACAGCTCATAAACATTTTGTTTGTTTGGATTTTATATACTCTCATCTTCACCTTCCTCCTCAAATGGCATGGTAATTTATGGGAAGCATTCTTTGACATCACTATTTGATGTTTTCTCCATCTTAAAAGGCTACACAAACCAAACTTCAGCCCTATCCTTTCCCATCCAGTCAGCTGGTTGGATGTCCCCTACATCCAACCAGCTGTTCTACCTGCAGACTTGAGCCCCTGAGGCTGGAGGGAGGAAAAGCAGTCTTCCAAGTGGACAAATGGGGCTCCCATTCCAGCGAGCTCTGAGAAGACAGAGCTCAGAGAAGGAACAGCTCTGGAGGCTGGAAGCCCCCGGGTGATGCGATTCTGAGCTTCATCACTACCCAATGAAGTGTGCTTCTGGGGCAGGGGACAGATATGCCCTTCCCCACGCTAAGAGGCAGGAGACAGAAGGGCCCGTTGAGGGACTGACAGGAGGGAAGAGGTGAGACTTCCTCCTAAACCGCTGTCTTAAGAGCTGCCATGACAGCCCAAGAACCTCAACAACTTCCTACTACACGGGGGTCACGTCCTACCACCCTTGTCCTCTTGGTAAGACACTTCCTTCATTCACTACTCCTGGATGGCGCTTATTACACGGAATATAATTGTAAGTTAACGAGGACCATGCGCCTCTTACATCCAGCGCTGTGCCTGACATCAAGAAGAGTCTCAAGTACTTGTATCGGTTACCTAACACTGCCCAACCAATTGAGACCAAGAATGGAAGACATTTCAGCTGTGGGTGAGGGCAATTCTGGCCATCATGATGAGCTGAAAATGGACATCTCCGCAAAATAAAGCTTCAGACTCAGAGTTCACAGCCCAGACTGGCACAGAGTAGCATCAGTGCTACTTCCCACTTGTGTAACGCTGTTAAACCAGAACGTGTATGACTGAAAACGATCAAACTTCCCATCTCAGTGCCATGAACTCAAATTCTAACCATTGTTTACCACAGCGAATAACTGAAGAATTATAATTTCTTAAGGTGCCCTGTAAATTCACAGGAAAAACCGGAGATGCATAAACACAGCTCATCAGGAAACTGCAACCACTGACCCCCCGCTGGCAAAGCACAAGAAACGTTAAGGCGAGATTTCAAATTCCAGCATTAAGCCAAAGTTGACTTACTGAGTGAGATAAAGTGGAAAACAATCATAGCCTAACTAATCATTTGGCTGGCACTTAGCTACGTCGCTTTAGATATAGGCTACAGCTCCAGGGCTGCTGGAGTTATTTATAGCCCTGGACACATTATTCTGCGGCCAGCATTTAAGGCAGTTTCTGATTTCTGCGATGGTTCACATTGCGACTTGAGCACAGTTCATACTGATACCCTTAGCGTCTGCCCCATTCAGTACGGGCTCTCTACATGGCTGAGCGTTGTGTAACCCTAGCAGCCTGGCAGTGGTTTCATACTGCCGGTCAGATTTCAGGGATATTAATGCAGTGGGCAATCCCTAGAGCTTTTATTAAGGATGCATTACAGAAGGTTAAGGAATGTGAGGCAAGGGAGGAGGGAGGAAGTAGAGGAAGCACTTGGAGAAAAAGAAGATGTAGAATACTTTTAGCAGAGGAGACACACCAAACCCAAAAAGGAAAAAAAAGTCTATTATTGGACTACTGTAATAGCTGTTTTAACATCTATGTTAATAGATGTTAAAGCCCATATCCCAGTGTTGTTTTTAGGGTCTAATAGCAGGTCAGATGTGGAAACCACCACCAGAAACCAAGGCAGGGATTGACAATAGTCAAAAACCAGATTAGAAACTCAAGCAGAAGGATCCAAGTACCACAAATAGCCATGACCTAGCAAAAAACGAAGCCAATCCCAGGCTCAATCCCCCAAATCCTACTCTACGGGGATGAGAAGCAGCACCTACATTTTTGCTAGTTCTCTGGGTCATTCCGATGCACCTGTAAGTGGGAAAACCATAGCCTGTAACATCCACAGCCTCTTCTGAGGGAGACACATGGTTCTCAGTGATGATCCATCTTCAGAAGCTCCTTGGACCAGGTGTACCTGCCTAGGAACAGCCAATCAAGAGTCTGCTTTCTACAAAAGCTTTAAAGCTTTTGTCATTAGTGACACGGGAATAACAGCAGATAGTACAGCCAATCTAAACTGGAACTGGAGATTCAGGAAGGGGTGTTTAATCCAAGGCAGTGGTAAGAAGACAGGGAAGAGGGCAGAGCCAAGAGTAACTGAGTCACATTAATGGCACTGGCGTGGAAGGAAATGCATCCCTGCTGCTGACAGGACAACCTGGTCCCTAAAGTCTCAGAAAGGGTGAGCATCTTTCTGGTATCCTAATACTGTGCTGATCTCTTAGGCCAGGCTGCTCAGATCAGCTAAGCCTGGTTCCTAAGAGAGCATCCTTAGAGTAGAGCCTACATCTTGAAGTGCCCTTGCAACCAAAATAGCCTAGAACGCCAAGTGCCAGGAAGAGCAATAGACAGATATAGACATCCGCCAAGTGCCAGGAAGAGCAAAAGACAGATGCAGGCATCCTGTTAGTGGTGTCAAGGTGGGATGCTCCTCCCGGTACAATCGGGGGCATCCACAATTTTAAGCTATAGAACAGTTAGGTCTGGAGTGCTAGGGTTGAAGATTTGAGATGATAGGTGGTCACAAAGCCAGGACTTTAAGACTCCTTTTGTTCTTTCCTTCCCCACACCTGAAAAAGGAAAAGCATGTGCACAGCCCTAGAGCTTCTCCACCAATGCTGGTGCTCTGCTAAATGAGAGGACCCAATCCAAGGCGGGCAGCCACATGCAGGAGTTGGAACCAGTGAATCAGCACCCACAACAACCTTCCCAGCCCTTCAGGCTCTCACCCCACACTGTCCTGCACTGGACTGCGGCTTCCCAAGGACAAGACCTTCTCCTAGCAACAGGATTAGCACCAACTAATACAGTTCACGTGTTCTCATTTTATGTCATCAACAAGCCTCTGAGGGCTGTACTAGCTTCTTACCCCTGTTTTACAGATAAATGAAGCCTAGAAGTTGAGCAACTGTCTAAGGTCACACAGCTGGTAAATGCCAGGGCAGGGTGGGCGGGGGGGGGGTGGTGTGGTACGAGGGTGACACAGACAGGACACCAATACTCAAAACCCAGGTCTATCGAGTCTAAAGGTTATACTCTTGACCACCGTATTTCCCCTGCCCTTTTCTCTCCAGAGTTTTTGTAATTGTGGTATAACACACATAGTTTACTATCCTCACCATTTTTAAATGTACAGTTCGGTGGCATTAAGCACATTCACATTGTTGTGCAGCGATCACCACCAGGCATCTCCAAAACTTCTCATCTTGCAAAACTGAAAATTCCGCATCCATTTAAACAACTCTCTACTCTCCCCTCCCTCCCACAACCACCATTCTGCTTTGTCTCTATGAATTTGACTCCTGCAGATACCTTTGTAAGTGGAATTACACAGTATCTGTCACGTTATAACTGGCTTATTTCACTTAGCATAATGTCCTCAAGGTTCATCTATGTTTAGCATGTGTCAGAATGTCCTTCTTTCCTTTGTTTTTTGTTTGTTTTTAATTGAAGGTCCCTTACTAGTCCTGCTCCCATGAGTGGCCACGACCGGGGAAAAAGGGAAGGGGAACCAGGCGGCACGGGGAGGGGTCATCTCTACAACACTGCATTTATATACAGAACTAAACACACAAGGACAGAGTCACTACTGCTATTAGAAGTTGGCAGCATAGGAAAGGGAAGGAACAGATGGGGAACTGGAGTGTTAAAAAATACAGTGCTCCTTCCCCCAGGCATACCCCTGTTTGAGCTTAATCTGCTTCAACCCAAGAAGATCAAAAGCAGTTTGGGGGCTTCCCTGGTGGCGCAGTGGTTGAGAGTCCGCCTGCCGATGCAGGGGACACGGGTTCGTGCCCCAGTCCGGGAAGATCCCACGTGCCGCAGAGCGGCTGGGCCCGTGAGCCATGGCCGCTGAGCCTGCGCGTCTGGAGCCTGTGCTCCGCAACGGGAGAGGCCATGACAGTGAGAGGCCCGCGTACCGCAAAAAAAAAAAAAAAAAAAAGCAGTTTGGGAAGGCCAGAACCTTCAGGGATGGAGGGAGGAGGATGGCCCAGGACGTGGGGAGGCTGTTTGGCAACTGGAGTGAAGGGATTGCCCGCCCCCTGCTGGGACCCCCCTCCCAGCCCCTCTGGTCTGGCAGGAAGGGGGCAGCCTGCAACCCCCGTGGGCAGGTCTGGGGTTTGCCCTCCAGAGAGATGAAAACGCTGGCCCCCAGGTTCTCTGCCAGGGTGCGGTGGTCCTTGACCTCCTCGTAGCAGTTTGCTTCTAATTCATGCTTGATCCCCGTCAGCTTCTCCTCGATGGCATCCTTGGAGCTGGCATAGATCATTTTGCTCTTCAGGGGTGCAGACTCAGGGGCCCAGGCCTCCTCCTCGCTCTCCTTGGTCTCACAGGCTGCATCACAGAGGGCGTAATGGCAGTCCTTGTGTGGCAGCACCTTGACAAGGATGGCATAGGGGTCGTCTGCAGTCTGGCCCACATCACCTACCAGCATCTCCTCACCCTCCTCCAGGATGAGGTTCTTCGTGTCCTCGCTCAGGCAGAAGAGCACCGCCTTCTTGCGCTTCTTCACATCCTCTGGTGAAGACGACTTACTCACCTTCAAGTCATTGAACACTTTGATGACACCAGAGACAGCCACACTGGAGACCACATTTCTAGAAGTGAAAGGGACATAGCGAGGAGAGCCAGAAAAGACAGGAGTCACTGCAGCCAGTGCCGGGATCCGACTGAACCAACGTCCTTCCTTTCTAAGGCTGAATAATATTCCTTTGTGTGGATGTACCCCATTTCGTTTCTCCATCCATTCATGATGGACACTGGGTTGCTTTCTCCTTTTGGCAATTGCAAATAATACTGCTCTGCCTTCCTTTCTTATCCTACCTGATGCATAGCAGGGGTACGAAGGTACAAAGAGCATCCTTCGGGACTTCCCTGGTGGCGCAGTGGTTAAGAATCTGCCTGCCAATGCAGGGGACACGGGTTTGAGCCCTGGTCCGGGAAGACCCCACATGCCGTGGAGCAACTAAGCCCGTGCGCCACAACTACTGAAGCCTGCGTGCCTAGAGCCCATGCTCCGCAACAAGAGAAGCCACCGCAATGAGAAGCCCACACGCTGCAACGAAGAACAGTCCCCACTCGCCGCAACTAGAGAAAGCCCACGTGCAGCAACAAAGACCTAACGCAGCCAAAAATTTTTTAATTTTTTTTAAAAAGATCATCCTTCTATCTACTTTCAAAAGAGCATTTTAGGAAATTAGGTGGAATGGGCTTTCCATGTGATTCTTAAATCAGTAAGTATTCATTAATGTTATTATACTTGTCATAACACTGAGGCAACTATATGCCATGTAATAAGTTAACATACATATATATTTAAATGGGACTATAAATCAGTGTTACTATAAAATGTGGTGAGCCTTTAAGTTTTTAACCAAACAAACCAGAACTGCTACATTCAAATGAGTATTTTCCTAACAGCCTGGGAGGCTCTACACTGATTGATCACTGAGAGCATCTGAAGCCTGACTACTTCTCCTGAGGATGACAGCTCGTAAGAGGCCACACACAACTGTCATCAGTACCTGCAAGTCACACTTTGCCTGTAACAGAAATATAAGTCAGTGAATTCCTACCTTACTCAACCAGCTTAGTTCTTTGAATAACTCTTGGCTGTTTCCAGAAAAGAAAGCATACCTTCCAGGCACAGATTTTGCCACCATACAAAGGAAAAAGAATGCATCATCAGATCTGAAGCCAATTTCAGAAGAAGTATTGATGAGCTCCAGTATCCCTGTACTTCTGCCAAAGGGAACATCCCAAAGGAACCAGCATTCATACAGGTAGGATCGGACGTGTTAGTCATAAAAAAAATCACATTTTAAGGGTATTCTTACCATTTCGGTGCACACAGCTTGTTACATAGTTACACACATGTATACACAGTAAAATGACCATTAAAAAAGCAAGCAGCTTGATAGCAAAGAAACACTAGTTTGTGGCTAAGGAGACATTCATTTTCCTTATTTCACAAATACACATTAGCTCTCATTAGCAAGTGTAAGCAAATTAAGAATTTGATTAAATCTGATGAAACAAGACAGAGCAATTTATATCCTTTTAATGTACAAATGCCTCCTTAATACTTATTCATACAACAAATGAACCACTGGACTGGAAGAACTCAAGGTCAAAGACTACTTTGCAGGGATGGGCTCTTCCTCTCTGCCTCATGCATGGGCTGTGACGCATCACTGCAGGTAGAAAGTGCTCTCTACAGGTGTTGGCCAAGTGATGAACATAAAAGATGGTATGAATCTTCAGATGAAAACCATGAATATTATTATTGCTCCTGTGGGAGAAGATGACTGAAGCAAACTCGATCCTATGTTTCCTCCCTGACTCACTGCTGCCTGCTTTGTTCGATCTCACAGGAAGGATGGAGTCCGTATTCACCCCCACCTAATCACGCAAGTATCCATGAGTCTTGATGAGACTGTTAATAAAAACTTGAGTTAAGCGAAAAAAATTATTATGCTTTTAATGTAAATGATAACCTTAGGAAGGTAAGAGCAAAAAAATACACGTGATCAAAACTGTGTGAAATTAGGATGCTCCAAAACAAGGCAGTTATATTGGCGCTGATGTCCACAAATGCTGCCTTGCTGTTAACCCACGTTCATACCTTGTGCCAAGCCTTTGCACACAACGATAAAAAAGAAGAAAAACAACATTTAATTATCTCCTGACAGGGGCTCCACATCCCACAGATTCAGGCAAGTGCCAGGGGATACAGATGGGCTTTCCACCAGGTACTCTAAGCCAAAGAGACAGATAACATGACGGTACATGTGGTTCCTTGGTGAAGAAAGGGCTTTCCTCGAAGGGCTACGGCCTGGAAACAGGAAGGGAGTACCGGTGGTCTTTAAACCAATTCAAGGGCATTTATTGAGTCCCTACAGTACGCAAAACCCTACCTTGGGAAAAGTGAGGGATGTGAGCAGAAGATTCAACCTACATCTTCAACGAGAGCAGCTGTGCAAATATACACACCCAACCATCGATTGCACGCAGTGAAACACATTCTAAAACTACCTACAATCTCAAAGCTTTTTAAACTTTGGCTTTGTAACTCACCCTATTTTCTGCAGAATCACCTTTTTTTAATATGTAATTGATGCAGCACAGCAATAAAATGAATACCCGTGAACCCGTCAGGAAACCTCGTAGCCCGCTAGCAGTGCTGTTCCCACTTCTGTTCCCCCGCCAGCCCCATCCTCCCCGGATACCTACTATTCTAGTTGCCTTTTCCCTCATTCCCTGGTTTTTACTCATTTTATCACATGTATGTTCTTCACCAATACTGTTCATTTTGGTGATTTCAGAAATTCATAAAAATGGTGTCGATTCTGTGTGGATTCCTCTCTGAAACACCTTTAGTGATACCTAAGCTGGGCATCATATGAAGTCAGGTAATAGGTTCTGAGCATGCATCTTACCATTGGTGGGACTGCACTGGGGTCTGGGTGGGCAGTTAGCAAAAGGAAATTAAACCAGAGTCTAAGGCCAGGGTACACAAAGATAGTTGAATACAGCACAATTTACCAATTCAAATATGTTACCTTTTCATCTACCCCATAAATACACAGTAGCCAGGTCACGATACAGTAGAACTGACAACCTACTGCCCGGTACCTTTTTTCTTGTGGAGTCTCTAAGCCAGGGGACCTGAATTGCTTAGTGCTGAAGAGATTATAAGCCAAGTCTTTGAATTCCATGCAGAAGGCATCTGGGTATTCTCATTCCTTTTAGGATTTCATGCCACTACACGTTTGAGTTTTATAATGGCAAAAGCGCTACAGGAAAATCATTAAGTATCTTTCCTGATGGGCCTCTTCATTCCTCCCCAAACTTCAGCAAAAGATAGAAAAGCCTACAGGGCCCATGTCACTATTAGAATTGTTCAAAGGAGAGTAATAATGCATAGGCCCTTGAATAAACTTTAAGAGGAACATTATATGCCATTAACTTGGAGCTCAGATACATAAGCTTGATCATTCCCACAACAAGTTAGCAAGATATACCAGTGCTCACCTACACCAGGACCCAGACAACTTGAGGACCTCCTCCGCATATCAAACCTAAAATGCTCCTGCTTGGAGGAGCTTCCAAAGTGCTTTGACAAAGTCCCTGACAAGAACCTAAAGTTGTAATAGGCAATGGTCTGGGTCCTGGGTATCCTCCTGTAAGGCTCTCCCCTCATATGCTGGGAGGAAGGGGCCTTGTCTCTGATGGTCAAGCTGACATCCTGAGTGAAGGTGAGCTCATTTTCCAAACACCTGTCCAGCCAATAGGCAGTGAGCAGGGCATACCCATAAATGTGAAAACCTTCAGCTAGGTGGGCAGATGGGAGAGAGCTTCCAGGAGTCTCAGACCTACTTCCCTGATCTTAGCTCAGAAAGGGAACGAAACGCCCATCAGACATCAAGCAGGATAGGAAAGAAGATGCTTCAGAAAGAGATGGAGACAGGGAAAGTGCTGGAAAGCAGACCAGTGCCCTGGGATGAAAGGAGGGTTAGATTTAGAATCAAGTAATTTTACACTGCTTGAGTTTCATGTACACCTTTTGATTGTTATATTTACCCCTTTTTGAAGATGTGATCCTCTTTCGGGGCTTATGTGGCCTAAGGAGAGCCAAAAACAAGGGTTCTGCCTAAATGTGGGACAGTTTTAAGAAGCACCAGGCTGTCTAGGGGCTGCGTGTGGTGGTGGAAGGCAAAGCAGCAGATCCCCGAGGGAAGAACTATGGGTCAGACCATCTGCCCTTTTTCTGTACTCAGAGACTTTCCTTTCTCCTTTCTCCCGGCTGCTGGCGGGCAGGGCAGTGCTGGTAGAAAGGACGCTCCATGTTAGGGCCTCTTTTATGCACAAATGATGTTCCAGACCCACCATCACTGGGACAGAACCTCGTGGAAGGCAGCAGAGCGGTCAGACGAGGAGTGTGGCTTTGGACAAGTAAGGCAGAGGTCCGTCGTTTGTAAATGAGGATGATGGGGGTGCCTACATCATAGTGTTATTATTAAATGAGTGAACATACAGCTCTTAGAAATGACCTGGCTCAAAAGCAGTTGATAAACGGTACCTATCATAACCAGTGCTTTTCCAATTGTAGGGCTGAGAGATGCGTAAGTTCCAAACAAGCGAGGGAGAAACTCATGCCAAGGTGCCTTATTTAAAATATGTATTTGTAATATTTTATCCTGAACATTCTGGTTTCCATGACTTCCTATGTCTAAAAATATAATCATTTAATGATTAAAAACAGAATTATAAATAATGTCTTAACAGAGGAAATACAAAGAAAACTACAAATGAACACACCAAGCATATGAAAAGGTGCTCAACCCTCCAATGTAAGTCAACTTTAAACAAAAATAAACTGTTCAGTGTCCGTTTAAAAAGAGGAAACAATGACCGGTGCCTGGGAGGGGTGAAGAAACAGACCAGTTCTTTTCTGGAGACTACTGGCCTTATCGATGAAGACTCATAAAAGTACATGCCAGGAATTCCACCTTGGGGAATTTATCCTAAAAATACTGAAAGGTTCCAAGAATGTTCTGCAACATTTTTCACAATATCAAAAAATTGGAACCAATTAAACATTCATCAAAATGGGAATGGTTAAAAACATTACAGCACAACCATACAGTGCCCAATTATGCAGCCATTAAAATGGTAAAACTGCCTTTATATGCTACTGGGAGAAAAAAGCGATAGTAGATTAAGATTTAAAATAACAAATAGGATCATGCCATACATATAAGTATATCCTGCATCGTGCCTAAGTCTAGAGCAGTACTGCCCGACAGAAATGAGGCAAAGTACATGTGGAATTTTAAATTTTCTAGTAGCCACATTATATCCAAAATATTATTTGAACATCTAATAAACATAAAAAAGCATAAGTGAGATATTTTACATTCATTTTTTGTATTGAATCTTGGAAATCTGGCGTGGACTCACCCAGTTTAGGGCAGCCGCACCTCAAGTGCTCACAGTCACATGTGGTTGCCCTACTGGACACTGGGTGCTAGTCCAGTACACATCAGTGGTTAAGAGGAACTGTCTGGGAAAGGGATTACAGAGCCTTTGCCTTTCTCGCATTGTATGAATCGTTTCAACAATCATTTGTATTAACAAAAAAGTAATAAAAGAACATGGTGAAAAATTGTTTTAATTTTCCTTTAAAGCTCTAATAGGAGACTGGGAAGCCCAGCTTAAATTTCAAGCTTCTTTCAAACTGCTCTTTCTCCTTCCCCAGGGGGCCGTGGGGGATAGGAACCTTTTCCCCTATGCCTTGGCTGTCTATTGCTCAGGCTGCTATGTATTTGTAGCAATTCTTCCCTTTCTCTCTCGCCAAGTCCCCTTATGACCAATACCCCTGCAGGATGGCAGGAGAGGGTTAGGAGAAAAGGCCACCATCCAGCATCACGACTGAAGGGGGAAATAAGCTGATGAACAGTTGCCAGGTGCATACAGTGCGCCAGACACTGCGCTAGGCAGGCACTTCACGTATGTCAGATCACATAATCCTCCAATAACCTTATAATGCAGGTACCACGCCAATTTTTCAGATTAAGCTATCAAGGCTCAGAAAGTATCTGCTCCGAAGTGTCATAGAGTTGATAATGTGTAACTGCACTACCCCCATACGGTCCACAGCAAGATCATGACCAAAGAGGCCAGACTGCCCATGCCAAGGTCATGATCTCATCTTTATTAAAATCATGCTGTAAGACAATTGCATTTCTTAGAGGAAAGCAAATACCTGGGCATCTTTTATTTGCAAGAACCCCAGAACCCATTTCTCCTCTAAGCTCGTTCATACATCCTCAGATGTAAATACTTCCACTTAGACAAACCATTGTCACCCCTAACTAAACGTGTCACAATCAAGCATTATCCTCGCCCCATCTCGACTTCTTTATTTCTGTCCATCCTCAAGCTGGAAACTTCAAGGTCATACATGACTCTTCTTCCCTTGGCTGCATAATCCAACATTTGAGTTCTAGGCTCAGTAATCCCTAAATGACTATTTAATAAACAATAATAAGCACACCTAGCACCCAGATCTTAGTTTCTAAATACCAGTCTTCAAGAAAAGGAAACTGACAGACATCGCCTTAACCAAGGGATCAAAGTGACACCATCAGTAATGAGACACTGATATCACCAATCTCCTGAGATGCTGCACTGAGGCACATCGCTTCTGTGCCACAAATGCATAACCTCCATCTAAGCGCGGGAAAGCATCAGACAAACCCAAACTGAGGTTCATTCTACAAAATAACTGACCAGTACTCTCAAATTGCCAAGGTCAAAAGGAGAAATTGAAACTGAGGAACTGTCACCAATCAGAGGAGACGAGGCAGCTGTGATGCTAAACGCAATGTGGAATGCTACATGCACTCCTGGCCCAGGGAAGGTCAGTAGTGGAAAACCTGGTGAAATTCCCATCAGGCTTGAGGACAAGTTAATAGTGTTGTACAAATGTTCATCTCCTGGTTTCAATGACCGCACCTTACTTATGAGGTGTTAACATCATGGGAATCTGGAAATATATAACAGGAACTCTGCTATTTTTGCAACTTTTCTGTAAGGCTAAGATTTTCATAAGAGTTTTAAAATACTACTGTAGTTACTACTCATGGCTGTCCATGCTTAACCTCACTCTACCATCTCCTACTGACAGTGCCCTTCTCAGTCTCCATGTGTATTCAAAGCCTATTCATTCTTCTGGGCCCACTCATGTCCCACTGCCCACCTGACCGATGGCTCTATAGAACGTCTGTAACTATGAGTATCTGCTCTCTGCTCGTGGCACATGGGTCATGTTGGATTGTTAGTTAACTTTGTGTATTTCGGTTTTATTGTCCAATGACGATGCAAAATGTGCTTGTGCATACAAGTACACCAGGGCACACGTGCTCCGCTCACTTTAAAGTGCATACAAGTACACCAGGGCACACGTGCTCCGCTCACTTTAAAATGGGCTGCTTTTTAATGTGGTTTTTGGGAAGCTACTGAATTACAAAACAGAGGTCAACTAGTATTTCAAACCCGTCCAGGTTTACCCTGACAATCCTGTCTGGATAGTGACAAATACTCTATCACTTAGGGAGGGCTGTATGTGGACTTATATATTATAAGCAGTACAGGTATAGCTAACTTGTACCACAGAAAATGACGGTATCAAAACACATACACACACATGCCAGAATTTAAAATGTCGATTTAGTTTCTACTCAGAGGCCCTCCAACAGCAAGAGAATGCTCTCTCTCTGCTGAACAAAATAAGCACAATAATATACTTAGACTCCAACCAGGCCTGGAGCTGTCAGACAGCCTTCTAACGGGTGGCCATCCTGAAGCTAATGAAATGAAATATTAGGAGCACGTCAACAGAAAGGAAATGGGAAGAAACTAGCAGCTGAAAAGCAAGCTCTCCCAAGTGGCCCCAGTGGAGAGGCCTGGGGCACGGGAGCTCTGGAAACTGCGTGGGCCTCACCAGAGAGCTGTTCTGTTCCCAGGGTGGAGGTACTGGAAGCTACAGCTGTTATACTCCCATTGGTTAAAGGACTGTCCCCTTGGGGGACAGCAATTCTCAGGCTCCAGGAACCTCTGACAGTGACACAGGTGCTGACTGCTGGCAGTAAGCCAGCGCCGGGCAGTGTGCTGGAGGACAGCACAGGGCAGGCGGAAGAGCACTAGCGGCCTCTGCTACCCTTGGCCTCCAGGTCCTCGTGTCTCTACCGGTGTGCACAGAGGGAACATGAGCCTCTTGCTGCCTTCCAGACTGAAACTTGGGAGAAGGCTGCACTACCTGATGCGCAGGTAAGGGACAGTTAGAGAACACCAGCCCAAGTTCTACTTTCCAAGGGATTGGCCCCAAAACAGTGCCCTTCGTAAACGCCCCTGAGCTCAAAGCCATCACTGACACACAAAGGGCATGTCCACTAGTAAAGTCACCTCCTAGCAGCACTCAAAAATCCACTGCTCAGAGCACCACCTGTCAACTAAAAACCAACCAGCATAGGGATTATTTGAAGGTGCTGGTCTCAGCCTGGTGATCTCCCGGTCACTCTGCTGGCTAGAACCAAAGCAGCATCCTGAAAACCTCATCACTTGAGAGAGCAGTGTTTAAATTTTTCATCCAGAATAACCCTTGTGTAGAGAAGAGTTGTATCATTCAGGCTGAAGGAGAGGTTATGTATTTTATACTTTAAGAACCAGACTATTTTCTGCATTTGTCATAATCAAATCATGTTTACCATGCTTGCACATGTTTGGGAATCTTCCTGGGACCTGGGCTAATTTGATTTATACAATATTGTCTTCTCCTGTGGGCTGGAAGCAAAGTACTAACACTTGTCACATACGTGCCATCTGTGACAAGAGAGCCCATCATCAGCACCACGTTTCTGTAAGGGTGGATGAGGCTGACTCACCTTGACATCACCCTCAAAGCATTGACTCTGATTCTCTTTTCCCACTGAGAAAAACCTCAGTACAAAGAAAGTAATTTCTCAAAGGCAAGGGGTTGGGTCTTCCAAAAACAGGAGTGCCTTTGTTATGGGAAGTGCCCTTTGCCAATGACTAAAATCAACTCCAAAAAGAAATCCACATAGCATATAAGCCTCCATTTGGAGAGAACAGATAGACAAAGAGAAGAGCAAGAAAACAGTTAACGTGGAGGGAGGAAAAGAAGAAAGTCTTTTCTTCGGTAACTGGGAATAGACTAAAATACCAAATTCTTACCTGAAACCACTTATAGTACTTACAGGCTAATTTATATACTTAAGTAGGTGTCTCATATTCCAGTAACAATATCTTCCTACCATGTCACTAAAGCAACAGGTATAATCAATAAAGGGTTTTAAAATTTCCATCCCACTCATAAATGCTGTTGGCATAATAGATCACTATTTCCATCATGCATAATACATTAAAGTGCATGCCTGGATCCAGTGTTCATCACATTAGAAAAGCCCACTAGCAAGTTAAAAATAAAAAGGAACATTGGATATTTTGATAATACACTAAAATGAACAAATCATCTCTCCCAAGAAACAAAGTGAATCTGAGTCACAGGCACGAGTTCTCTGTATAATTTACGATTCATGTGCATACTGAGAATCCAGCCTAGCAAGTGGGGTGATAGTGGTTAGGAAAGAACACAACTGCTTCTCGTAGTAAAGCATAAGTGTGTTCAACTCTGCCCGAAAAAGTAACAGCTGCTCAAGATGCGATCTGGCTGGAAGCTACTGCGTGGGACACAGAAGAATCTCAATTTGAGATTCATAAACCTAGAAATGATTAAGAACTAGAAACCCATTAACAGTGAGGTACAGTTCCTGGGCCTTAGGGAGAAATTCTAAGACTCTTTTTGGACTAAGTATGCCAAACGCTCACACCAACGAAGCTACTTTTTTTCTTAAGCACCTTGAGCGCCTTTCCAAGTCCTTTTCCTCATGAACCCTTTTTGTCCCTATATCCGTAAGTCAAGAAGAAGTACACTGGGGGACTTCCCTGGTGGTCCAGTGGATAGGACTCCGTGCTCCCAATGCAGGGAGCCCAGGTTCGATCCCTGGTTAGGGAACTAAGGTCCCACATACCACAATGAAGAGCCCACACGCCACAACAAAGACCCAGCACAACCAAAATAAATAATTTTTTAAAAGAAGAAAAAGTACACTGGAACTTTAGCTCAGACTCCCACTAACTCATCATTCCTAATAATTAGCATGCAGTATACTCATTTCTAACTAAAAATCAAATTGAGCGTTTGCCCTGAAAGTTGTCTTTAAAAGCAACGCAGTGTTCTTGTTTTTCAAAATCAGGGATCCAAAACTTAAGGGTTTATTCAATTGTCCTTTAGCTTCATATAATACAGCAATTAGTTACTGTCTGATAAGGTACTTTATGATATATTGCAGGTATACTGAGCGTGCACTCAGTATACTTTGTGCACTTCAGTGTGACAAAGCTTCCCTGCCTCGCTGGTTTCCAGCCTCCCGTTGAGGTTCCGGATAACTGCTTCAGGGAAACAACTTCGAGAGCTCCTCCCAAGACTCCCACGGGTAAACAGGATAGGGTGCTCTTCCAAAGCCAGAAACGCCACAGTTTTCACCCCTGGCTCGAACCTCACATCCTTTCCTCCCAGAAGCTGTCTTTCATCAGCGGTCGCTGCCAGGGGACCTGGTGGGGGCGGAGCAGGTGCACCAGGTTATGGTGACCCCGCCCCCAGCCAGGTTACACCCTCCACTGCCACCTCGCGTCTTCCCGCCTCGGCCCTGTCCCGCTCCAGGAGGAAGAAGGGATTCGAAAATTCCTCAAACGAAAAGGGGTGGCCAGCCCACCCAGCTGAAGGGCTCGCCCACGCGCGGGGGCAGCTCTGAGCAGTCGCCAGGTGAGGATGCAGAAGTAGCTCTTCCTCCCCCGCCCAGACCTGTTGGCCCGGGCCCAAGTCCTGGGAATCACACACCCACAACCCACGAGCGCACCGCGCACCCCTCTGCAAACGAATCGGTGGGCACTAAGCACTGTCAAACGTGTCCCGGCCACAGAGAAGAAAAACCGGCGGACGAGGTGTACAGACATCCAAAACTTATTTTTTTTAAGGGGGGAGGGGTAGCTTAAAGGCCCCTCACCCCCTCAACCGCCCCTCAATGCCAAATTGAAACCCGAGGGGGCCCGGGCGGCTGCAGCTCGGCTGTGGGCGCTTCGGGAAGCGGTGGCTGGTCTCTAACTTTAATCACAGCAACTGCTGCGGAAGCGGCGAGTCCTGCGGCCGCACCTGTTCCCGACTCTAAGGAAGGAGCCCTGCGCATCCATTCTGACCTTGAGGACATCCTGGAAATCCACACTCCACCCCCGAGTCAGCATTACTCCGACCCCCTCCCGCAATGACTGAAGCCCACCGAGTGCCCACCCAGAGGGGCCGCCTCAAAATGCCCACCCGCGGCAAAGTAAGAATGTGCTTCCCTGGGCTCTCTCCAGATCCCTCGAGCATCCTTAACCCACTGCTTACCCACCCAAGAGCCGCCGCGCCCCTCACAGCAGGTTGAGTCCCCTTCTCTCCCCACCCCCAAATTGAGGAATACCCCACCCCCAAGTTCAGGGTTCCCCCTCGTTGGCACTCGAGAGGGTCGCCCTCGGGAGCTCACGCTGCAGAGCACCGAGGTGGGGTCCACGAGCAGGCGACCACCGCGGGGGGCGGTCCCCGCGCCCTAGGCTCCGAGCTGGCGGGGGCACCCCCTCAGTTCGGGGACCTCAGCCGGACGGAGCCGGGACGAGGACAGAGACGGCAGAGCGTCGGGGAGCGGGGGACAGCCCTGGCCGGGGCGGGAGCCGCGGGCGGTCACCGCGGGGCGCTCCCGGAACAGCCAAACTTTCTCCGCCACCCGAAGTTCGGGGCGCGGAGGCGGCGATGAGGGGGAGCGTGAGAGGCGTCCCCCGCCGCTCCCAGTCCCGCGGAGCCGCAGGAGAAGGTGCCCCCGAGAGCCGCCCGCCCCGCAGCCCTCACCCGTACCCCGGGCCCGGCGCGGCCCGCACTCACCTGGCTGTAGAGCTCGCTGACCGACATGACCCCCGCGGGCCGGGCCGAGCCCGGACCCCGTGGCCAGCGGGCGGCCCTCGCTCGTGTCCCGGGGGCGGCGGGTCGCGGCTCCTCGCGGCCCCGGCGGCTCTCAGTCCACGGCCGGCCCGTCTGGCGCCATCTTCCCGGGCTGCCCGAGAGTTTCTCGGTTCTTTTCTCTCTTCCCCGACCTGCCCCGCCGGCTTCCTGGAGGCGCCGCGGCCGGCTCACTCTCGGCCCGCGCGACCTTTACTCCCGCGGCGGCGGCGGCGCAGCGGCGGCCGGGCGGGCGGGCGGGGAGAGGCCGCGCGGCGCCGCTCCCCGCTCAGGTATGGGAGGCGGCGCGGGAGGAAGAGGGCGGGCGCGCGTCCCAGGCGGCTGCCGGTGCGCCGCCGCCGCCGCCTTTGAGCCCTGCGGGGGCCGGGCCGGCCGCGCCTCCCGCGCCCCGCGCCGCAGCGGGGTCCTCCCGGCCAGGGGCGGGGCCGCGCGAGGAGCGGACGCCGTCCGCCCCCTGCTGGACACCGGGCTCTCGCGGGACAGGTGCGCGCCGGCTGCCGACACCTGCCGCGCGGCGCCCCCTCTCTGCGCAGACTGCGCTCTGGGAGGCTGGGCGGGGACCCATTGGAGACCAGAGAAAAAGAGGAGGAAGCACCAGAGAAGGGAGAAGAGGAATGAAAAGGAGAGATGCCTGCGGCCGAAAGGCTCCATACATTTTTCTCTGGGTTTTACGTGGGCATTAACATTTTCATTATTAAAATTCAGTTATGTGTAGACTGTTACTAAGGCGTTTTGGATATACTAAAGATTGTCTCCGCCAAACAGCTCCCTGCTCTGAAATCCTGATCAGAACGTGGGAGTCGTAACTCTTCTCCACTTTGCGGGTTTCACCCACAGCTTCCAGCTAGGCTCCTGGCCGCCCCCATCAGAAAATTGTTTGCTTTTCTGGGAAACCTCACATTTTCTCCCCTCTCTCACGCACACTCTCAATCCCTCGGTCGCTCCCTATCTCATTTACTTTTGTCGCTTCTGCCAGTGACGCTTGGCAGCTTCACTCCCTCTTCCACTTCCAACAAAAAGTAGAAATTTCAGCCAAAAAGGAAAATAATTGGCAGGAGTCAGTAAAGGGAGAGCAGGAGCTGTAGGAGGAGGCACGGTCTTTTGAGGTGGCATTTGTACCTGAATGAGGGATGGCCTCTGAAAGTGGTTCTCAGTCAGAGCACCCATCTCTACAGTTGTTCCGGAGCTCCACTCCCGGGAAGGTGATCCTTAGACTCATCCCATTTAAGACCTTCCCACTTGGAAGGTAGGATCCCCATTTAACCCACCTGCCACCCTCTCAACCATGCCTCCTCGGTGAGAATCACCTGGGGAGCTTTAACAGTTCCAAGGAAGGGACCCCCACCCTGAGGAACTCCAATTCACTGGTGAAGGGTGGGACCCCAGTATCTGATTTTTTTAAGTTCCTCCATAACTCTAAAGGATTGTGCTTCCAGTGTTGACAAATGCAGTGACCAAAGCTTGGGCAACTCTTCTTGGATCTCAAAGGGAGCTCTTCATATCACTGGCAAGAGCAGAAAGGATTCCATCATGTCTCTCTCCCTCAAAAATCTGTCTGCGTAGTTTCCTTCCCTATATTCTGATAATTCTTGAAGTGTGGCCCCCAGGGCCATCAGCAACACGTGGGAGCTTTTTAGAAAGACAAAATATGGGGCCTCACTGCAGACCTACTCAATCAGAAGGGCTGGAGGTGGGGCTCAGCACAGGGTGTCTTCACACCTCCTGGGGGAATTCTTCCCTCTCAGACTAAGAAAGACTCCTCGCTAAGGCTCATCCCGCACCTCAGCTCCAGATCCCCTTGCCTTCACCACCGTGCTCCATCATGGTCCCATTTCTCCACCAGCAACTCTCTCTCTCAGCTGGCTCTTGACTTTTCCTCTGTTCTCCTTTCTGGCTTAATTGTTGAAGTGGTAGCTTTTACTGCCCAGTCCCACGAAATTCACTGGTTCTCAACACCTTCTGCACATTGGAATCACATTTACAAAGACAAATGCCTGGCTCCCACTCCCAGAAATTCTGATTTAATTTGCCTGGGATGCTGCCTGGGCAAAGGGATTTTTTTAAGAGTTTTCAGGTGGTTCTAATGACAGTCAAGGTTAAGAGTCACTGCTTTAATTCCTTCCTAAGCCGCTCCCTCTCAGCCCCCTCCTATTGAAATTGCCTTCTCCCTCTGAAGCATGGGGTGGTAACTGACTCTCCCCACACTGTTGTCCACCCCTGTCCTCTCATTTTATCTCCTCTTGTTTTCCCAGCCTCGCTAACCACACCTTCTGCTTTCTCTTCCTGGTTCCTGAGTAAAACTGTGGCCTATTTCCCAGATCTCACCTTTCTTCTCAGCCATGCTCCCCTATCTCACCTCTTACTGCAATGTTAACTCCTAAATCCAATTCTAACCTTTAGACCCACCTTTCCACCTGCCAGAGAGGCAATGTTAGCGATCCCGCTAGGCCCTCGGACCAACCTGCGACTCGTGTTACCATCCTTTCTTCCCACCCCCAACCCAGTTCCAACTTTCTGGCTTCCATCATACCTGGCACAAATTAAAAGCTGAATTCATGCTGACTGAGCTGAATCACATCCTTGAGGAGCATATTACTCTTGGCCAGAGCTTTGTGGATTTCTAACCCCACAATCAGATCTGGGCTTTCCCTCCTTTGAATAATAATAAAGACATTTTGAAAACTTACTCTGTGCCAGGAAACTTGCCAAGTGCTTTACTTCTGTGATCTTGTCTGAGCCTCAGAGCAACCCTTTAAAGGAGGTTTGGACATTAACTCTGACAGATGAGCAAAGTGAGGCTGGGGGGTGGGGGGAGAGATGTTCTAGGTCAGAGAGCCAGTATTCAACCCAACTCTATCCCACTCTAGAGCCTAAGCACTTGCCAGTGGTTCCCAAACATTAATGGGTATCAGGATGAAAGGGATGGCCAGGGGATGCTATTCCAGTTGGTCCACATGTGGACCATGAGTCCTCATGTTTAATAAGTACCCCAGGCGGTATAGAGCCCATACTTTAAGAAACACTGCTCTATGCTCCATGGTGTCTCAAAGTAAAGAGAAGACATCCATTGGGAGTGCCTTGGTCTCCTTCCTCCTCCTTCCTGATGGGGCGTTCCATCATATACAAATGAGGAAGAACTCTGAACTTCCAAAGCATTCATCTGCACTTAAGAAGCTCCCCTCACTGCACCCTGTGTTATGTCTGTGCTAATATCCCTGGCTCCTCCTCAACACTAGGCGCTCAGAGCCTTGAAGGCAGGAACCACACGTGACCCATATTTGTATCCTCTGCACGTCCTAACACCATGCCTTGCACAAAATAGAACTCAAGAAATAGTAGGTGAATTGTGTGTTGGCTGGACCTAATGATTTGCTTATAGCCAATAAAACATAGCAAAGGTGATGATGGGACATCACTTCCATGATTAGGTTATATGACTGTGACTTTTGTCTTGCTGGAATTTTCTCTGGCTCTTCTCATATGCTTGCTCTGATGAAGCAAGCTGACATATTGTGAGCTGCCCTATGGAGCGACCCATGTGGCAAGAAACTAAGGGTGGCCTCAGACCCTCGAGAAACTGAATTCTTCTAATAGCTAAGTGAGTGAGCTTGGAAGCAGATTCTGCACTAGTCAAGTCTTCAGACTCGACTTGAAGAACCACAGCCCCAGCTGACACTTTGAGGGCAGCCACGTGATACACCCAGAAGCAGAGGATCCAGAAAAGCTGTGTCTAAATTAAACTGTGAGATAATAAATGTGTGTTGTTTGAAGCCACTAAGTTTGGGGGTAATTTGTTATGCAGCAATAGATGACTAATAAAATCACATACAAAAAGCGTCCTGTGATGACTGAGTCACTAGCAACTTCAACCTAGCAATTGTTCTCCTGCCCTTCATGGTAGGTTGGTTTCCCAAATGCTCTTACCTGCTAAGGCAGCATCTTCAAACTGGGGTTTGTGGTCCACGGGTGTATGCCAAGCCTTTTCAAGGAGTTGTTAGTCCGTAGTTTGTTTTAAGAAAATCAATTTCCAGATCCTAAGTGTCCATATCTAGTGGCAACTCTAAACACGACTTTGCCAGAAAACAAGCCTGAGTCCGGGGGCTCATCTCTGATGGCCCTTCTCACTTCTTCTCCCACTTTGCAGAAGAAAACACATTTCTCAATCCTCCTGGATAGTAGTGTGGTTCTTTCCTTGGGAAGCAAAAGCCTTCGGGGCACCAAACAAAGGACAATTGGAAAACTCCCTTGTTGACACTGACTCTGATGAAGGGACCACACATTCTCTTCAGGTTAGGTGGTTTCCAATTCTGTTATCACAAAATTGAAGGAGGAACTAAGCCATTGTCACCTGACAGTTTATTAAAGATAACCTTTTGCGCTTCCCTGGTGGCCCAGTGTTTGAGAGTCCGCCTGCCGATGCAGGGGACACGGGTTCGTGCCACGGTCCGGGAAGATCCCACATGCTGTGGAGTGGCTGGGCCCGTGAGCCATGGCCGCTGAGCCTGCGCGTCCGGAGCCTGTGCTCCGCAACGGGAGAGGCCACAACAGTGAGAGGCCCGCGTACCGCAAAAAAAAAAAAAAAAAAAAAAAAAGATAACCTTTTGATGGATCACCATGTGATTTTTGGCAACTCAGAAGGAATTCAAAGAATTAAGGGACCTGTTCTAACAAAAGTTTCTTTACCATCTACTTTTTTATGTAAGCAAATATATAACACTTATGTCTATAACAAAAATACAAATAGATTTTTGAAATTGTATAATAATAGCATTTGTGATGATTCATTTCAGAATAATTTTAATACTTGACCACTGCAAATTTTAAAAATATATTAATTTATATACATATTTTTGTTATAGATAAGTATTATCTGGTGGTTATTAAAGGAGTTTCTAGCATTAAAAAATGTAGGATAAAATTCTGTGGGGAAAGTGGAACAGAATTCCAGGCTCAAGGGAAAAAAAATGAATGATTTAAAGAATTTGTGTGGTTTTTAAATGGGCAGTGGAGGGTATCAAATTGTTATAGCAGTTAGAGTCCATTGGGTTCACTTGATATAAGTTTTATTTTAAGCTGACAATATTTACAATATGCCAGAAATTACATATTTTCCAACTATTTAAACATTAAAAATGTTAGTTATTAACCTAAAAATGTGTGACGACATACATGGTTTTTCAAAATTCCTTTAGAGAATTTGAGAACAAGAAAGTCTGAAGCCCATGGAGGGAAGGGCATCTGCTTCCGCGACCTCCCAAATTAGATCTTTATTAGAAATTCAGGATTTAAAATAGTGTTAAGAACCTGACGCTGTGGAACACTTTCACCTTTGCAGTTCATTCAATGATCATCTCCGAGTCCCTCTTAGGGCAAAGCAGACTTATTTTTCACCTTTTCTGAGTTAGCACTCAGCCTGTGTGCAGATTTAAGCCATGACTTCTGTCACTGTTTGTCAGGGAGAGACAGTGACATAGACCCCAGCCTGGATTTCCCACCGGCCACTCCTCTGTGGGATGCAGGTGGGGGGTGATGAGGGCAGAAGCCGTGACACATGAGGATGGTTGAAGACCACTGGGTTGGTTTGATTTGGGTAAGAAAAGACTCTGGGCGCTGAGGACTGGTGAGAGATTCGGACATCAAAACTATTTTCAAACACTTGAAAATCTGTCATGTGAAAGAGGGATTAGGCTGGGTCTGGTTACTGGAGGCCAGACCACAGGGAGGAAGTGTCTGGGTGATAGATATTGCACAACCATGAAGAACAACTTCTAATAAAGACTGTCTAAGAGAGGCATCTCATGGAAAAGTGAGCTTGCTGTCCCTGGGGGAATTCAAGCAGAGGCTGGATTATCACCGCCAAGGATGCTGTAGATTCTGCCACTGGGTGGGGGTGAGCTGTACCACCCCTGGGAGTCAATGGCTGTGCCCTTGTGGCTGCCCTTCATACACCTGGCTCACGACATCAAACAAAGTTTAGAGCTATTGTCACAAATGCTGTATTGATAACCTCAAGCAAAGAAAACCCCCCTGTCAAAGCTTGCTCCGTGGGAAGATTTGATAGCAATGCTTTACAACTCAGTGAGACCAAATTAGGGGGGTTTCATTTAAAGCTTGACTTTAATCCTAAATGGAATGAAAGGCTTTGCTTCCTACTGGGCATCCTGACTCTGCTGCAAAAGGGTTGGGTTCTTTTCTTGGGGGAAGTGGGAGAGAAAAGAGTGGAGTTTACACTTTCCCAGAATCTCCAAAACTTCTGGTCATGGAAGCTCTTCCAAGACCCAAGGGCTATTGAGTAAATAACTGTAATGACCCTCCCACTCCCTCCCCCCCACCCCCCTCCAGAATGGAGTGACCAATCTACTGGAGTTTGGATGGAGAGGAAACAGGAGAAAAATGAGGTGGTGTGGCTCTGAGTAAACACAATGTAAACAGCTGCATGCCCACAGGCTATGACCCCCCCCTAAAGTAACCCTGAGACTCTAGTCCTCCAATCACTGCTCATCTCACTGTCACTTGCTCTCCAGTAAGCAGCTGCAGGATCCCTTTCTGGAGGATTCCCAGGGACACGTATAGTTTAGCCCTAGCATCTTGCGCCCTCTTCTGGACACTTTTCCCAACGGCTAGTTTTATTTTTGCTTTTTCTCTCATTTTCAATATTCCATAATTTTCTGATCTTCCAAAGTCATAACTGGAAGAGCCTTAAAGAGATCAATATCCAACCTTCTCATTTTACAAATGAAAAAACTGAGGCTCCCAGAGGAGACAGACCTGCCCAAAGTCACACTGCTGATTGGTGGCTGAGCTGCTCTTAGCCTGGACATTTCTGGGAAGAACTAGGAAGTGGATAGGGGTTCACGAGTCCTGCTTGAGTAGCAGAGAATTTCACTCACAATCTCTACCCACTTGCCTTCAAAGCATACCCTTCACCCCCTCTCGCCCGTTAATAAAATTGAACCATTAAACCGAGATCTCACTGTGGGGCTCAAGTTTCTGTCTGATTCCAGATGAGACTTTCTCCTGTTCTGAGATTGAGAGGGAATCAGAACCAGAGGGTGGGCTGAGGATAGATATCAGGGTTTGTATTAATTACACAACCCTGTAAATTAATAAAAACTGCTTGGAATATGCTGTCTGCTTCCAAATTCTACCCATCCTTTAAGACAATGATTCTTGGGCTTGGCTACACGCTAGAATCACCTAGGGATCACTTCAAAAGGGATGATTCCTGTATCTCATCCCAGAATCTCCAGCTGAGGTCTTTACACTCCCAGGTCATTCTAAAGCAGAGCTACTAAACCTCTGCTTGTGGTCTTACCCCCTGTCCCACCTTCTCCATGAAGCCTTCCTCCACTGCATGGATACACTGTATATGTTTCTATTCTATTTGGTACCTGGGATTGACAATATACTTTGAAATGCTTCAGTACATGTACTTATTTTGCATTTTAATTCTAGGAGTAGCCAGGTAATATGCTATCAAGAATTTACATGGCAGGGTTTGGTCAGCTGGCATATCAGAAAAAGCCACATCCCATACACAGCCTACAGGTTCTTCTGCTATTCATATCTGGATCAATAACCAAGTCTTGGCTAATCAGCACACCAATGTCCAAATGAGTTGTTATAAGTTATCTCCCAGGAGCTGATCAAGGACCAGTCCTTTCTTTGGAATGTGTAGGGTTTGAGCACCCCGAGCCTGCTGACTTAACCCTTTACTATAACAATCCCCTAAACAGAATATACTCTTTTACTTACTCTGGCTTTAATGAAGCAAACTTATCACTAATAGTTTCAAAATCTACCTCTGGAGAAAAAATGAACCATTAAAGAAATACATTAAAACATGTATATAGGGACACACATTTTTCCTTTGGCCTCAGGCTCTAATCTGGCCCAGCCCAGCACTGTCAGACCTTTATTTAAAATGTTGAAATTTCATTCCTCATGGATTTTTGGCATGCATTTTGATTTTTACAAATATTATTTATCATGATTACTGAGTTTTTGGTGCCCCTTATGTTTTGCACCCAAGGCTAGTGCCTCACTCACCACACCCTAGTCCTGGTCCCCCAACAATCAAGGCTGTTGCTTCTCATTTTTCTTTCTTTCTTTTTTTTTTTTTTTGGCATCCATATTCCATTGATTTTAATACTTTTTCATCACATTATAGAATTATAAGACTGGGATGTAATGGGCAAACTATTATAGTAGCATAGAAAATCTACTGTTTCTTCTTTTTCTTTTTTTATATTCATTTTAAAAAAATTTTTATTTTATATTGGAGTATAGTTGATTAACAATGTTGTGTTAGTTTCAGGTGTACAGCCAAGTGATTCAGTTATACATTTACATATATCTATTCTTTTTCAAATTCTTTTCCCATTTAGGTTATTACAGAATATTGAGCAGAGTTCCCTGTGCTATACAGTAGGTCCTTGTTGGTTATCTGTTTTAAATGTTGTTGCTTCTCATTTTTCTAACCACAAATAACACCGAATCTGAAAGGCTTCCCTCATCACCCAGCCTATGATAGCACCCTCCTGTTTCGTTTAATCACTTCACACTCTGAAACTGCCTTATTCATATTCTTATTATTTTCTGTCTATCCTTTCCTCCCAACTAATATAAGCTTCATAAAAGCAGAAACTGTGTCCATCTCATTCACTGCTGAACTCCCAGACTTCAGAAGAGTGTCCCTCGCATAGTAGATGCTCAATAAATGTTAGTTGCTTTGAGCCTCTGCCTGGGGACTGAAGCATTTTTGTCAGGGTGGACACAAAAAGCGGGCACCCAGGTGAGGTTCCCTCTATTATGACTGCCAAGCTGCCCTCTGTGGCTTGGGGAGGGAGGGGCGTCCAGTAGCTGAAAGGACCCACAGAGACAAATCCAGATGGAACATTAGACTCAAAGGAAGCCTCTAGCTATTTCCAATTTTACCAGTTTAACAAGAGCTGTTTACAGAGCACAGACAAGTTGCACTCCTGTCAGAGTGCAGAAAACACCTTTCATAGTCAAACTTCACATCATTCAAATTAGCTACATGTATACTCTCCAGCTTTGCAGAAAACACCCCTTTCCCACTACCTCTGAGCTTATTAAGAGATACTTTGGCCTGTGGTCTGTCCTGGGAAAATGATTCATCCTTTCCTGGTGGTGATTTGTGTTTCTAGGCACCTACTATTAAAATACAAACCTCTAAAGGAAAAGGCAGGAACAAGTCATCAGATGTGAAAGTTTGCATTTTAATGCCTGTGATTCTGAGTCTTGTGTTGCTTTCTGGCTCTTGCCCAGTCGTCACCACCATTCTTTCCGGACCCAGAGCCCTCATGGGGTGTGACCCCATCCTTCTCCTTCTGGCCTCCTGCTTGCCTCTGCACGCTTCCTAACGCACAAATCTCTCCTTCTGTCCCCTAGATCTGCCGGTGCACAACCCTCTGACAACTTCCTGTCTCACTCAAGGTACCAGCCAGGGTCCCCCTCGCAGTGGCCTTGGCTCTGCTCCTTCCCGCTCTGCTCCAGCTGCCTGCCCTGGCAAACCTCAAGGCCAGTCCCCCTTGGGTGCCTTTTCCGTCTCCATGGTTTTCACCCCCTCACCTCCTCAGGGTTTCTCTCATGAGGTCTTCCTGTCTGTTTCATTTAAATCTGCACATCTCCTTGTCATTCCATATCCCACCCCCCCCTTTATTTTTCTCTATGCCATTATCACAGTATAGCATATTATATTTTTCCATATTTATTTGTTTATTGTTTCCCCTCCCCCCCCCCTTGTGCGAATGTTAAGCTGTTTTATTCTCTTCTAGGGGCAGCCTCACTTAATTCTGGTTCTTTCCAACATGAAGAGGTAGTCTGGGTGATGTATTAGTTCCCTAGGGATGGCTGCCATGACAAAGAACCACAAATTGGGTGACTTAAAACCATGGAAATGTATTGCCTCACAGTTCTGGGGGCTAGAAGCCCCAAATCTAGGTGTCAGCAGGGCCATGACCCCTCTGAAGCCTGTAAGGGAGGACCCTTCCTTGCCTCTTCCACCTTCTGGTGGTTTCCCAGCAAAACCTGGCATCCTGGGCTTGCAGCTGTATCCCTCCAATCTCTGCCTTCACATGGCCTTCTCCCTAGTGTGTCTGTGTCCCTCTGTGTCCTTTCCTCTTTTTATAAGGATACCAGTCACATTGGATTAAAGGCCGACATACTCCAGTGTGACCCATCTTATCTAATCACACTTGCAGTGAACCGATTTCCAAATAAAGTCACATTTTGGTACTGGGGGGATTAGGACTTCAATGTATCATTTTTTGAAGGGAACAGAATTCATCCCATAAAAGGTGACATCTCAGGATGTCCTCGTCCAGTGGCTGTTCTGTCCCATCAAGACAAAGACATGGGGTTGGAGACAATGGCTTCCTTCTTGTCTTCACCATTTATTCCACAAGGATTTATAGGGCCAGGCATTTGCTATCACTGAGACAAAAAAGTGACAGGCAAGCCCCTCCCCCAAGGAGCACCCAGGCTCGTGACAGCACCGACTGAGCAGCGATCACACTGCCGGTGTTTTGGTCCTGTGCAAGCCCACGCGTGAGAGGGGGCTCCTTCTCTCCATGGCCATCTGTCAGCAGCCACCTGCTGGCACCTCCCATAATATTTGCACCCCCAGCCTTGGCGGCTTTGCAGTGTGGGGAGGCATATCATTTGGGATTTCATCTTTATGCTCTAGCTAAAAGTTTACGGTCTACCTTCTCCTTCAACATGTGTTACTCCATAAATTAGGCTGTAAAATTCTCACGTACAGAGTTGTCTTTTGACTCAAGTGTTTTGCCACTCCTGCTTAAGTTGGTCTTAAAGCTTATTCCACAAGTGGCCGGGGAAATAACTGTCCAGCTCCTAGCTCCCCACTCCTCACAGCTACCACCAGCAGGCAAGCTCGGCCCTGGAGCTGCCACCAGTTTGAAGCCCAAAGTCAGTAAACTGTCCAACCCCGGTTCCAGCCATTGGGATGCTTCCTTGGAACTAAGCCTTGTCACGTTCTGGTTATAGGAACTGAATCCTCGTTTTGTCCTAGTGCCCTCATCTTTACCGAATTCCCTACATCACATCCTGGTTTTCCTGGGATGAGACTCAGCCTCACCCACCACAGTCTTCCCTTGATCTGTGACCCCATCCTTAAGCTCAGGTCTCAGGACTTTGTCCCAATATTTGCAGCAGTTCCCCCTGGATGCCTGGACTTGCCTACATCTTACTTCCAGATTCCCAATGCTGGGAGTCCCTCACCTGTCAGATCCCTGTGACCCACTGCTGGCACCCTCCCATACTCCCCGCTCCCCGCTGGGGGATCTGCTTGGCTTTTGGGTGAGTGGTTCTTAATCAGTGTCCCATGCCACACTGAGGCAGCACCGTGAACTGTCACTGTTGGGTCACCAAATTCCGATTATCATGTAAAATTGATGTTTGTTTGAAGAGACACGCTTTCGTGAACAGGATGCCATTTGCTGTGGTTGAGAGGTAAGAAATGAGCGAACACGTTTGCTGGCACGTTGCAGGCTGAGCGCGCGGACGGTGCAGTCAAGCGCTCTACCCCATGCCGGAGAGCGCGCAGCATGGGCTGGTCTGCGTGCTTTTACAGACACCTTGACACATCGTGTGGCTGCAGCAATGACTGTGTTGTAACTGCCGCCGACTTGTCTAGTTTTGTGTCTTTTGATCCTTTCAGATGTGTCAACAAATATTCTGGTATTAAAAGTATGACTTGAAACATACACAAAAATTTGAAGAACCCAGACAAAACTCTAATTTGAAAAGATGCATGCACGCCTATGTTCATAGCAGCACTATTTACAATAGCCAAGACATGGAAACAACCTAAACGTCTATCGACAGATGAATGGATAAAGAAGATGTGGTACATATATAGACAATGAATATTACTCAGCCATGAAAAAGAATGAAATAATGCCATTTGCAGCAGCATGGATGGACCTAGGGATATGATATCACTTATATGTGGAATCTAAAATATGACACAAATGAACATAACTATGAAGCAGAAAAAGACTCACAGACCTAGAGAACAGACTTGTGGTTGCCAAGGGGGAGAGGGTGGGGGAGGGAAGGATTGGGAAGCCGGAATTAGCAGATGCAAACTAGTATATATAGGATGGATAACCAACAAGTTCCTACTGTATAGCACAGGGAACTATATGCAATATCCTGTGATAAACCATAATGGAAAAGAATATGAAAAAGAATATATATGTATAACTGAATCACTGGGCTATACAGCAGAAATTAAACACAACATCGTAAATCAACTATACCTCAATAAACATTAAAGTTGAAGAAACATGACAGGGTCAGGTTCATCCTTCCCTTTTATAACATCCTCCCATCAATCAGCCCCTCCTCTTCTAAAGTTAATCAGTAGTGTGGATGGGAAAATTGCTGGCTGCTTGGCAATAATGGTCAAACATAGTAATGCACGTCTCCTTTGACGTAGAAATTCCATTTTAGGGATACACTTTCCTGATATGCTCATAAGTTCGTTCATGGCAGCATGATGTGAAATAACAAAAGACTGGAAGCCACCTGAATGCCCAGCTGCAGGAGTCTCCTGCTGGCATGAAGCTCTAAGGTTTGTCCATGGAGATATCGGTCCAAACCTGGGTGGTAGCCATCTCAGAGGTTTCTTTGCCAGAACGTTCTCTGATGAGGGGAGAGCATTGCACACATGAGAACAGTTGAGTCTGGGGTCAGAAAAGAGAGACAGGAGAGCTGGTTGTGGATGAGGGGAGGGGAGGTAGCTATGTGTCCTTGTGGGAGAAAAAGTCATGACAGACATGTCCAGGGGTGGTGGTTATGGAGGGGGACCCTGCCCACCGGGTGCTGGGCTGGGAGGAGAGATGATGTCATGGGGGGAGGGGGTCTGAAAGTGGACACACGACTGCCAGAGAGAAAACTTGATTTTTGAATTTTTTACTGTTGTAAGCCGAGGTGGCTTGGGTGACACCTCTTGCAAGAAATGTAATTTCTCTGCTAATAAATGGAAAAGACTCTCTTCTTCCTGACAGTGCAGACTCCCGTATTTAGCACCCATTTTGGAGAAAGCACATTCAGTCTGAGTGGTTCCCTTCCTAACCTGTTTGCTGAACAGAAAACAGGTTCTCGGCCCTAGACTTAGGATTTGATTTGCAGCATTTACAAAGAAGTGATTTGTTATTTTGTCTAATTGCTCCAAATCCTTATCTGGCTCTATTTTCCCCATCCCAGTTTCGCACAAATCACTCTGAGCTGCGTCCAGCTTCTCTCCCCCTGTCAGGTGCCAGACACTAGCTTCCCAGGGCTGGAGCAAGACTCTGCAGTTTGCCCTTTGAAAAAAAGAGCTTGAGTGGCCACAGCCAGGTCCTGGGAGCCCGGGGCCTGCAGGGGAAAAGAAATGTGTCTGGGTTTACAATGCAGGGTTGCAGGGAGAGGTGTGTGCCTATGTGCACAGCAGGGCTTTGGAATTTCACGATTAGCAGCATGCTAGATTCACACACACACACACACACACACACACACACACACACACACCCCTGGACCAGCCAACCATGTGCAGAGTGTTCTGTAGGGAAACAGTGGTACTTCTCCTCCTGTCTCACTCAGACTGTAACTATAAACACAGAGAGTTGAAGGACTGAATCCATCACTCCAGGACTTCTTCCATGTGAATCAGGACCATTAAGCATTTCTTCAAAGCCTGCCACGGGCACAGTGTTCATCCTGAGTACCTACCTACATTTTCACATGGTATTCCCAACAAAATGGGGATTTTATTGTTTGCTTTTATCTTTTGATTGAACTCCTTAGTTCAGCAGTTTGAACTAAGTAGTTCAAAATTCTGAAACCTTAAAAAAAAGTTCTAGAAAATACGGCTGCTCCAAAGTGGAACGTTAGAAAGAGCCCTGGATTTGGAGACAGACAGCTCCAGTTCTAATCCTGACCTTCCCGCTGCCTGACCTTAGGGTCTAAGGGACTAAGTCACTCTGGCCCTGAATTTCTTCATTTGTAAACTTTGTTTAATTATGTCTGCCCACGAGAAAATGGATAAATGAATTGTGGTACATTCAGACAATGTAATAGTGCCCAGCAAGGAACTATTGAACTATCGGTATGTGTGCAGAGCACAGAGGAATCACATACACGTTATGTCGAGTGGAAGATAGCAGATTCCATTTACATGAAGTCCAAGAGCAGGCAGAACTAATGGGTGATGATAGAAATCAGAATAGTGGTTATTTCTGAGGGGCCTTGACTGGGAAGGGGCATGAGAACCTCCAGGATTCTGGAAATGTTCCATATGTTGACCTGCTTGTTATACAGGAGCAAACGTGTAAACATTCACCACACCATGTGCTTCACAAAGTTTACTGTATGAATGTTATATCTCAGTTACAAAAAAAAGAAAAAAAATCCCTGTCAAATGCCTGTGGCTATGGTGAGGACAAGTAAAACTGGACATACTTGTAAAACAGCAAACACGTACGAACGGTTACTGTTAAGTAATAATAATGTGTTAGAAAGATGCTAGATTCTCGAGAAAGCCAGGTTGCTCTTGCAGACCAGAAGTACCTCGACTTGGAATAGAAACAGAGAGCTTCTGGGAAGTTACATCATTTCACTGGAAGGATAGGATACGTGTTGGGTCTGCACTATTTCTGATGTTGAGTTATAGCACTTGCCGTCTGTTGAACACTAACCCTTTCCTGTAGCATCTCACTTAATTCCCCAGCAGTCAAGGTGAGGGCTGCCCCTGCGGCCCTCAGCTCTGACCTTTCAAACGGTTTTGGAAGTCAGTCAAACACCCAGGCCCCAGCTCTCAAAGCTGCCAAGGCTTGTCAGGCACCCACTGCCTGTCACGTACTGATGCACCTTCTTATTGCTGAGGTCAACATTCCAAACGATTCCGTCACACGGTGTTATCCGTACCGCCAAGACTGTGCCCCTAGTGGGAAAGGAGGTGAGGTGTCCGCTCATGAAGCGCGCCTAAGCCGGTTGTGCAGTTACTGAAATTCTAAGGCAATACATTTCTATTGGAATCTGGTGACGTTTAGCAGATTTTCCTTTTACTCATTTGGAAAATAGGACTTTTTGGTCTGCCTCAGAACTCTCTGACCTCCTGTCCCCAAGACAGATTCTCCAGTTGAGTCGAGTGTACTTCTCACTATGACCTGCCCCCAACAGACTCCTCTCCAAAGATCCTCTTCCTTCTCCAGGTCATCTATAGTCCACACGACCTATAAGTCCAGCTCAAGGGCCAACTTTTCCTGGAAGCCTCCTTGATTGCCCCAGCCATAGTTCACCTTTCGCTTTGCCAAAAACCCAGAGCAGCAGTGATGTGGCTCTGAAGCATGACTTAGCTGGTACCACCCTCCTCCAACTCGCCAAAAGCTCCTCCAAGATCCTCCAATTAAACATAAATGGGGGGCTTCCCTGGTGGCGCAGTGGTTAAGATTCCACCTGCCAATGCAGGGGACACGGGTTCGAGCCCTGGTCCGGGAAGATCCCACATGCCACAGAGCAACTAAGCCCGTGTGCCACAACTACTGAGCCTGCACTGTAGAGCCCACGAGGCACAACTACTGAGCCCGTGCACCTAGAGCCTGTGCTCCGCAGCAAGAGAAGCCACCGCAATGAGAAGCCCTCACACTGCAATGAAAGAGTAGCCCCCACTCACCGCAACTAGAGAAAGCCCGCACACAGCAGTGAAGACCCAACGCAGCCATAAATAAATTTATTTTTAAAAAAAAACATAAATGCAAGGTAAGTCCAAAAGGGAGGGGATATCTGTATGTGTATGGCTGATTCATTTTGTTGTGCAGTGGAGGCTAACACAACATTGTAAAGCAACCATACTCCAATAAAAATTAAATTTTTTTTTTTTTTTTGCGTACGCAGGCCTCTCACTCTTGTGGCCTCTCCCATTGCAGAGCACAGGCTCCGGATGCGCAGGCTCAGCAGCCATGGCTCACGGGCCCAGCCGCTCCACGGCATGTGGGATCTTCCCGGACCAGAGCACGAACCCGTGTCCCCTGCACCGGCAGGCGGACTCTCAACCACTGCGCCACCAGGGAAGCCCTAAACATTAATTTTTTTAAAAACCCCATGAAATCTAAGCAGAGGCAGTGCACTGCTATTCAAATGCAGTTTCAAGACACACTTTCTAAGCCTGGCTTCCAACCAGGGGCCTCCCACCAGCCCAAGCTGCACAGGCATTCTGGAGCCTTTAAGAAGGCTTAGCAGTGAATCTGCTCCACGTACTTGATTATATTTAACGCAGCACTGGGTTATACGTTGCCTCGTAACGTTCACAATGATTTCTTGTGTCTGGGTCTTGACCTTCAACAAGACTATAAATTCCTCAAGGGAAGAAACAGTGTCAGTCTCATATTGTAGGCTTTGTAGAGTCTAGATACTAAACACTTTGAGATGCTCTGCTAAAAACATGCTTGACTTTGTAAATTCAGCAGATTAATTTTTTATTCATATTATTTGTAGTAGCAACGCTGATAGTCATAATGAAGAGTTGTGAGTGTTCTTATAATTTCATTCTTATTGATTTCTCCAGTTGTTAAACACAATTTATAAAAAGCCAATTGGAATTTAAACTACACGGCTGCTATTTTCCTAGGTAACATTGTGCATCTTTAAAAACTGTACTCAGCACATTCTGTAGGCTGATGGAATAAACTGCTCAAAAACAATGCCGGCATCCGTAGCATGCACATCAACAACGTTTTAATTCCAATCAGGCAACTCCCCAGTTTAGGTTAGTTATTTCTCATTCTGTTCAAATAGCCATTGCAGTTTACTTACACACCAGATAAGCAGTGCCTCCCATGGTCTTCCTCAAGTTGACACTTGTGGGCTTGGTATTAACCCCTTTATATAGCACAGGTCCACAATCCTTTATTCCAAAGTCTGGGGCCAAATATGTTTTGGAACTCTGAAGTTTTTAGATTTTAGAAGTGTAGTAGATGCCTGAGCCATAGCTCTTATAATGCATTTAGCCAGAGCTGGGGTGGTGCTCAGTAGTCAAAATCATTCATGGTTCTGTAGTAAACCCTACAGACAATCTTAAGTAGTTTTATACTTGTTCAGCTCAGATTTTGCTGCTAAATGAGGCTTAGCATCAGACTTTCTGGTCTCAGAGCTTTGTGGATATTTCTGTTGCAGAGGAGACTGGCGGGCTGGTCTCTCTCCTACAGTGTGCAAGGAGAAGGGCTGACCACTGGGTTTGTCAGAGATTCCAGACCCAGGGCACCACCAGCACCATGAATGCCTCATTTATTTGAGGACTACAGTTCAATTCAGTAAACATTTGTTAAGGGGTTTCCATGTGCCACTGTTCTAAGTGCTGTGAGAGATTTTCAGGGGAAAAAGATAGGGCTCTGTATTAGTCTTCTCAGGCTGTCATAACAAAATACCACAGGCTGGGTGGCTTAAACAGCAGACATTTGTTTCCTCACAGCTCTGGAGGCTGGAAGTCTAAGATCAAGGTGCCAACATGTTGTTTTCTGATGAGGACTCCCTTCCTGGCTTGAAGATGGTCACTTTCTTGCTGTGTCCTCACATGGCTGCTTCTTTGTGCACAACGAGAGGGCAATTCCTGTGTCTCTTCCTCTTCTTATAAGTGCACTAGCCCTATCCGATTAGGGCTCCACCCTTATGACCTCATTAAACCTAATTACCTCCCTAAAGGCCCTATCTCCAAATACAGTCACACTGGGGGTTAAGGCTTCAACATATGAATTTTGGGGAGACACAGTTCAGTTCATACCTGGCTCTTTCCCTCAAACAGCTCATAGTCTAGTAGTGGACACAGCTATCACAGCTAAACTGCACCCTGTGATAGAAAAGAGAAATAGAGAGCTGGGGGTGAACAACAGGGAGGTGAACCGCCAGGGAGTCTGGGGGGACTACACAACAGATGCTGTTTGAGTTGAGCTCACGGTGAAGGAAAGGTTGGAATTCCAAGGGGCATGTGGACCCTCTGAGTCCAGGCAGAGCAGTGGGGAAAAGTGCCTACGTGTGAGGAGGAGGGAGGGTGTCTGTTTGGGGGAACGGTAACTCTCAGTTCTGCATAGCTGTGTTCCTGATGCTCAGAGAATGTTATATAAAACAGCCAACCGTGGCTTCTGCGGATTAGCCCCTAGGTTATGTACTTCTTCACTGCAGGCAGAGACCTGTTAGTTCAAAAGCCTGTCAGTGCCAAACTTAAATTTTTACACATCCAATTATTTAAAAAACAGCCCAGACACACAAATGTTTAGCCATTTAGAGACTGTCTGCTTTGCAAACCCCATGAAACCTCACCCAACAGCTATTACCTGTCGATGAGATAGGACCTTGCAGTAATAAGGCCCCAAACGCTAGGGCGCCCTGGGAGTTCTTGCACCCAGAGAATCCCCACCACGCTGTTGCACAGCATCACCTAGACATGTAAGCCCCTGCCCGGTCCCTCTCCCCACTGGGAGGTCCCTTGTCCTCCTGCCCTTCCGGACGCTGGCCCTTGATTTCTGCAGGCCTCTGGATGGTCTTGTGCTGTGAGGAGTAACCTCTCCAGCAACCCTGTCCAAACACCACCCAACAGAAGCTGTGTGTGCTATGGCCGCCTTGTGGTCCTTGATCAGCCCCAAACCCACTGAAGTCCTGCAGGGAGGCAGAGGGAAATCTGCCACCAAAGGAGCGCCCTTTACTCAGTACCCAGAAGACACAAAGGGGCAAGATGCCTTTCCCTCAACCCCACTCTCTCCACATCACCCTGGCTAACCTGCTCCCAGCTCTGAGGAGTCTCTCCCCTGAAAGCATCTAGTGGCACAGCAAAAGCAGACGAGAGGGGACTTCCCTGGTGGCACAGTGGTTAAGAATCCGCCTGCCAACGCAGGGAACCCGGGTGCGAGCCCTGGTCCGGGAAGGTCCCACACGCCGCGGAGCAGCTAAGCCCATGCATCACGACTACTGAGCCTGCGCTCTAGAGCCCGCGAACCACAACTACTGAGCCTGCGTGCCACAACTACTGAAGCCCGTATGCCTAGAGCCTGTGCTCTGCAACAAGAGAAGCCACCGCAATGAGAAGCCCACGCACCGCAACGAAGAGTAGCCCCTGCTCGCCGCAACTAGAGAAAACCCGTGCAGCAGCAAAGACCCAATGCAGCCAACAATAAATAAATAAATTTAATTTAAAAAAAAAAAGCAGATGAGAGCCATGGTCACCAGCCTTGGGTGCATGGTCAAGATGGGAGTCTGAATTCTAGCTCCCCCAGAGGGGAGAGAGAGCACAAACACCTTACCCGCCTTTGCCTGCTCCATGTCAATGTCTGTGCTTCTGGAAGCTAAAGCCATTTCCTGTCCGGAGCTGGGAGCTGTAGAAATGTCCGAGTCTTGCTACCTCCGATGGCTCATCTTCTGGCCCAGCACCCACCGCTTCAGGTCTGGCTTGGCCTCTTCACCGTCACAGTTCTCTGCCTCCTGTCATCTCCGCTGGCTGCTGGCCATTTCAGGGCTGTCCCTCTGGTCTTATCCCATTTTAGCTTTGCTTGGCTCTCTTAGGTCTGGGTGCTGAAGAATCAGAAGGAAGGCTCTATGGTCACCCTTTCACTCTGGCCACTTAGCCTTCCTCTTTACCCCCAGAACAAATGAGGAAATATTCTCTGAGGGGCTGCTCTGGGCAGAACTTTTGCTGAAAGCTTGGATTCATCAGAGTTGTCTAACACTTAGTAACTGCTTTAAGCAACAGTGCCTAATTGGAAAGAAAACATACACACACCACGAAAATATGCAAAAAAAAAAAACCTCCTAAAAAAACATAGTTTTAGCTGTGTGCTGCAGGTCAAATCATAAGTCATCACTTCTCTGGCTTTGTTTCCCTCTGCCTCTCAGATTCCAGCCATGGTTCTGTCCAGGGCACCAGGGTCTGCCTCAGGTGCAGGCCCTGCATCATTCTGCTTTATTGTCCCAGGGCTTTCTCACAGCCTCTTTAGCCTACCATCTGTGGTGGGGAAGTCAAGGCCGGTAGGGGCACCCCTCAACTAAAGGGGGCGGGAGTGATAAAGGCCCCAGCCTCCACCGTGAGCAGTAGATACCTGTGAGGCCTACACGTTTCTTCAGAAGGCTCCTGAGTGGACTAAGACCCAGTTGCCTACTGTGATAACCACCCTGTAACACGTTCTTCCACTAGTTCCTCCCCTGCTACTCTGCCCACCCCATTCTTCTGCTTCCTGGGTCACCTACCAAAGAACCTAATTGCATCCAAGTCCTCCTAATGGGTTCTGCTTGCGAGGCCACCAAACCCCAGACACTTTCTCATCTATAAGGTGAAGGATTTGGACTAGACACCCTCTCAGGTCCGTTCTAGCTCAAGAAGCCCCTCAGTTTTTAGACAAGAGAATTGTAGCCCAGAAAGTCCTGCCAAGGTCACACAGCTGATTAATGGCACATTCGGGCAAAGACTTAGCATGAAATTGTCTTGTTTTATCAGTTTTCCCAGAACCATATCTACAAAGTCATTTCAGATAAAAGTCCCACATCATAATACTTGGAAGCACTAAGCTAATAACCCTCAGCTTCTATCCAAAACACACATCTTAGAACTTTAGTTCTCTAAAGTTTCTCTAAAGAATTCTCTAAAGAATTGAGATCTGGAGGAATTTTGGCTCTCAGAGCCCAAGATCCAGCCAACAGCTTCACAGGAGACATAAACAGAATCACATCTTTTACTGTGACCTGTACTAGGTGTGATAAAATACCCTTTCCAGTTACCTTGGGGGCTTCTCTATATAGGAAACTATTCTTTTTATTAAATGCAACTCTCATCTATATTCTGAGAAGCTGTTTGCCCAGTTTATATAAGGTAATCAAAATATCAGAAGAATGGTTTATAGAAGGAAAAATATTCATGCCCTTGTGTAATTTATGGAATGTGTATGCATAAATGTACTTGATGGACTTGCACCAAAATGCTATGTTAGCAAACATAAAGGTTTGGATAGAGACCACAAAGTGATGGAAATGGGGAGTGAAAATAGTCTCATGCTATATATTGCCTGAACTGCAAGCCTGTAGAAAGGGCATATTGGTGACTAAGGGTGCTTTGATAACAAACTGGATTTTGGTAAGAAATCATGATGTTATATAATGGAAAAAGTGCTGAACCAAGAGATAGATAGGAGATTTCTTTGGACTTCTGGCTCTTCATTTGCAAAGTAAACTAATTAAAGTATTTGTGGTGGGTTTTTAAGCTTTAAAAGTCTGAAATTCATTGAGTTTTGCCTGTTGTGGGGAGGCAGTAAAGCAGAGAGCCTGAAAGCCATGGGCTCTGCAATGAGACGGGCTTCAAATGCCAGCACCATCACTCACTGACTGGGTTTTTCCAACACCAGCCACCAATTCTGTGATTCTCCAGACACCAACATTCAACCATTCAATACCGTTCTGACACTAACGACCTGGAGTTAGCACAGACCCCACAGATTAAAAGCTCTGTTCCACAAGACTGCTCCCCCAGTTCAGAGGCCAGCCACAAGTCTTGGGCCACCTGTACTTCTGACCAACTGGCTATAAATCAGGAGATCCTACGACCCCTTCTTCAGGTTCAGTAATTTGCTAGAACTGCTCACAGCACTCAGGAACACTCTTTACTTACATTACTGGTTTATTAGAAAGGAAACAACTCAGGAACAGCCAAATAGAAGAGATACACAGGGCAAGGTATGGGGGAGGGGGAACTTCCACGCCCTCTCTGAGTGCGCCCCCCTCCGAGCTCCTCCGTCTTTTCACCAGCCAGAGCTCTCCGAACATCAAACAACTGTTTTGCAGCTCAGTCTCTAGCCTCCCCTTTCTCTGGAGCCTTTCTCCTTTCTGGGTGGGGCTAAAAGTTCCAATTCTCTAATCACTTGGTCTTTCGGGTGACCAGCCCTAACCTGAGGCTTCTAGGGGCCGCATCCTAAGTCACCTTATTAGCATAAACTCAGGTGTGATCAAAAGGGGCTCTTTGCGGAGAACAAAAGGCATTCTTATCACTCAGGAAATCCCAAGGACTTTAGGGGCTCTGTGCCAAGAACTGGGAACAAAGACCAAATATTTATTCTAACCATGTAGCCTTGGCAAGTTTTCTTAACCTGCCATGTCTCAGTTTCCTCAGCTGTAAAATGGGTCTGAAAATAATAGTACTTCCCTCAAAAAGATGTCATGAGGATTAAATGAGTAAACACATGTAAAGAGCAGTAGGGTAGTAGCTAGTATTCGGTAAGCCCTATGTAAAGTTTAGTTGTCATTATTTAATCTTTTTAATTAGAACTGAAAGATAGAGGGCAAGGTCAACCTGAAAAAGGAAAAAGTCAGAATGACTCAGGAAATGAAGTGCTGTTTATAAATGTATAAAGTAATTCAAATTAACTGTTAACAAAGTGTTGCCAGATAGCAGCTTTGCCAGGTCTTCATTAATAACTAAGTTGAGTCACCAGTAGTTAGCACTCTGGTAACTTATATGCAAATAGAAGGTGACAAAGTTAGTGAAAATACTTTGTCCTCTGAAGTATTAAACATGGCTTCTCACTATCTTGTTTATAACAGGCAGGTAGGGCCTGCCAGGGACAAGACAATTACGCCTACGGTTTTTCAACTGTGGTTAGAGGGTGGACATTCACCTGTGGGCTACATTAAATGAAGTATAATGCACGGATTGAAGGAGGTGATGGTCCCATTGTATTCTGCTCTGCAGACCTCTTCTGGATTGCTTTTATCTAATTCTGAGCATCCTGTTCCAATACAAACCTAGAAAAATGAGGTGAGACCACTAGAGGGCAAACTGATGATGAAGGGTCTGGAGTAGATGGACAAATTAGAGGTGTTTACCTGGAGAATAAATGGTAAGACACATGATAGTAGTCTCCAAACATGAGATTTAGTCTGGAAACCTCCAGAAACCAGCACAATGACCAATGGTAGCTATTTTGTGAAGTTTGGTTTTTTTTTTTTCACTCTTAATGAAAGTATAACACACATACAGAAAAGTACATAAATCTTAAATGTACAGCTTGAAGAATTTTCTCAAGATGAATACACTGAATAACCACCACACAAATCAAGAAACAGAACACTAATACCAAGTCCCCCTTCCACTCATTCTCTCCAAAAGGGTAATGACCTAACTTCTAACACCCAAAATTAGTTTTGCCTGCTTTTGAGCTTTTCATAAGTGGAGCCACATAGCACGTGTTCTTCTGTGTCTGACTTCTTTTGCTCATCATTCTGGCTATAAGGCTCATCCCTACTGTTGCAGGTAGCAAAGTTCGTTCATATACATTGTGTACAGAATTGAGATTTTCCGTTCTCATCTGGATGGGCATTTGGACTAGTTCTAATTTAGGTCTTTTTCAAATAGTGCCTCTGTGAACAATCTCACGTACGTCATTTTCTGCATATACGTATGCATTTCTGTTGGGTAAATACCTAGGAGTGGAATTTCCGGATCACAGTGTGCATATATTTTCAGCTTTAGCAGCCCAGAGTGATTGTTTACATTTATATTCTTACCATCAGGGTATGAGAGTTCCAGTTGCTCCACGTTCTCACTGATGCTTGCCTGTATTTTTCATTTTACCCACTTTGGTGAGTGTGTAGAGTTATTGCATGTGTTAAGGCCCAAGGCAGGCCATCCCAACATATGACTTAATGGTATATTGATTGCTTTGAGTTAAAGTTAGTTAAGAAATGACTGATGCAAGAGGGACATTTTGACCTGAGGCAGGAGATAGCTGGGCCCCAGGCTGAGCCGCTGGAACTTGTCTGCTGTTGACACTTCAAGATGAAGATAACAGCAGAAGCAGAACTCTGATTGAGTAAAAGATAAGGAGACCACATTTTTCTTGGGTCAAGGAGACCTCCCAGACCACATATACGCGGAAAAGATCCTCACGAGTCAGGGAAGGGAAGGGATGCCAGCCCATAATATGTCCTGCCAACCTCCTAGAAACCCTTGCACTGCAATCCATCTTGGCTAAAAGATATGCACGGACATCAGAGAGGACCCTGAGTCAGACCAAATATGGGCATGGAGCAAGATGATTGGCCAGAGGGAACCCAGAAAACTGCCCCAACATAAGCAATTTAAGCCACCCCAAAAGCGCATGACTCACTCCAAGCCCGCCTGTGTGTTCTTCCACATGTACTTCGCCTCTAATAAACACAACCCGCTTCACTGCCTCTGTCTCTTTACTGAATTCTTTCTTCAAAGAAGTCAAGGAGAGAGGTCCTGCTTCAAGCCTGCTGGCCCTCGTGGTCTAGTGGTTAGGATCCCACACTCTTATCACTGTGGGCTGGGTTCAATTCCCAGTCAGGGAACTAAGATTCTGCTTCAAGCCACTGCACCCCATGGCCCCGGAGATCGAACCCACCTCTCTGTCCCCCTGCAAGTAGGAAATAAATCTCTCATGTGAAAGGTGTGTAAGTGAGCAGGACCCTATGGGGCTTTCCTGGGACAGACTCCTGCCCCCATATCCTCTGCCTGCCTCTTCTTTGTAGAAAAGCCGTTGTCTCCCAGGCCTCCCCTGAGTCACAAAAGCCTGGCTCAAGAATTAATGATTGAAAGAATGTGAACACATAGTGACAAAAACAGCAGTTGGGCCAGGAGAACTGTCATTTTATAGATGCTAAAACCCCCACCAAATGGAAGAAGTTAACTACTTGATGACCATGAGCATGTTGTCCCCAGAGCTACGGGAGTCTGAGGATTGACAATGTTAACCCTTGTGACATGGCCCTGTTACCTCACCATCAGAGAATTGTGCGTGAGGCAAGTCACACAGCCCGCAACTCCCTTCCCTCACCTTGCCTTTAAAAATGCTTCCCTGAAGCCCATCAGGGAGTGTGGGTCTTTTCAGCATGAGCCATCCCCTCCCTTCTCCTTGCATGGCCCAGCGATAAACCTACCTCTGCTCCAAACTCCAACATTTCGGTTTGTTTGGCCTCACTGTGCCTCAGGCACATGCACTTGGGTTCGACAACAGGCGTACTCCTGGCATCTGGAGGTAAAAGGACACCCTATCACCAGAGATAGAGCGTTCAGGCCAAGAAGCCTGTACAAACAAAACTTGTTACTTCTTGAATTTACTACCCCAATCCCAAACTCTGTTTAGTTAGATTCTTCACAAATTTCCTGTCAATTTCTCACAAATTTATTGTTTTTATCTAAAAGATATGAAAGCTGCCTGCTTTGGCCACTTCTTAGGTTCCATTTCTATGAGACTTCTGTGTGCACGAATTAAAATTTGTGTTTTTCTTCTGTTAATCTGTCTTGTGTCAATTTTATTATTAGTCCAGCCACAAGAACTCAAGATGGATAAAGGGGGAAACCCCTTCCTGACACACAGTAGTTTTAATTTCATTGCCATGATGAGTAATAATTTTGAGCATCTCTTTCTCTGTTCATTGGCCATTTTCCTATCCTCCTTTGCAAAGTGTCTGCACAAGTCTTTCGTACATTTTTCTACTGGGTTATCTTTTTCTTATCGATTTCCCTGCACTAGGTGAATGGACTCGATAATAATGCCCATGTATGTATAACATTTTATGGTAAATCAAGTCATTTACACATACTTGACTTCATGTGACCCTTTATACCACCTGGAAAAATAACATTGATGTCTCTGCTCATTTTCTTAAATTCCTCTTTTTAGTTTTAAGCATGGCTTCCCAGGGGTTGCCCTGGGTGGTCAGTGAGTGAGTGAGCTAGTAAGCCTTCCACCTTCTGCTGATGGATATGTATGAGGGGGTGGGGAACACATTCAAAGTTTAGGCCATTAGCAAATCCGCCCCAGCTTTTACTTTTTGTATGTGCAAGGCCTCATGTGTGGCCAAGGATCAGTAGACTATGAGGGCCTGCTAGGTTTCTCATAAGCATGCATGTAGATTTTTGTCTAAGCAGTTTCCATATCACCAAGAATATGTGGGAGCTTATCAAAGCCCATAATAGCTGTCATGTTCCCCAGATATTCCTGTGAAATTTCTGGCTGGTCTGTCTGTTGCTTGCTCCAACCAGTATCACAGTCTCAAGCTAGCTGTGATGTTGGCATTCCCTGATTTATTGCCACCAAGATTGCTCTTGTTTTGACAATGTACCAAGCATGGATTATTCCAAATTTGCTGTCAATCAAGTCAACCCCCTCTGGCAGTGAGGCTGCAGGTAGGTCCTTACAACCTACTCTGCCCTGATAGAACCACTGGTCCCTGCAGCTGAGGGGGATCTGGAAGCAGCTCCAGGCCAAAATGCCATAGACTCCCACCATTCTCACCAAGGTTTAGTGGATTTTCTTGAATAAATGCAACATTGTAAAGTTGACAGCATCTCTGAGCTAATTTATAAACCCAATGCAATCTGAATGAAAATATTACTGGGATAATCAAATGATACTAGTATTGATCTGGGGAAAAAAAAAAAAAAAACGATATGATAGCTCTGAAAAAAAAACTGTAAAAGGAGACCAAAGTGGTGAAATCAGCCCTACCAGATAATAAAATGTCAGGAATCCAGACCCTTGCTCTGCCATCAAAAGGGCAGAAAAACTGGAAAAAAATGTTTGCATCTATATGATGAAAGGCTAGTTTCCTTTACATAAAAATAAGAAAAAGATAAACAGCATAATTCAACAATAAGTGATTTTTACTTTTGTTTTTAAACATTGCTTCAATCATCAAAGTGCAACGCTCTCTGGTAGAGAGTTATTCTGGGTTGGGGGCAGGGAAAGACACTGGATGGAGAGGTCATACTTTCTAGTTATTTTCTGGTCACAGAGTAGCAAAATAACCCCAAATTCCAAGTAGAATGAAAGGGGCACATTACTACAAACCCTTTAGAAGTTAAAATAATTATAAGGACATTTTATGAGCTACTTTATGTGTTTAAATTAGACAACTTAGATGAAGTGGACAAATTTGTAGAAAAACACAAATTACCAAAACTGACTCAAGAAGAAACAGAACATCTGATTAGACCTAAGTCAGTAAAAATATTAAATTAGCAATAAAAAATAATCTTTCCACAGAGAAAGCCCAGGTGGCATCCCTGGTGAATTCTATCAAACATTTGAGGAAGAAATAATAGCAATCCTTAACAAATCTTTCAGAAAATAAAGGAAGAGGGAATACTCTCCAACTCATTTTATATGGCCGATAATATCTTGATACCAAACCCAGACAACATCACAAGAGACCTAGATGGAAGATACACAACAGACCAAGATCAACACAATGACAAAAAAAGAAAATTAGCAAATGAAATGCAGCAACTTAATAAAAAAAAATAAACCATAAACCATGACCAAGTGGCATTTAACCCAGATATGCAAGGTTAGTTAATATCTGAAAATAAATTAATGTAATACACCATATTAATAGAACAAAAGAACAAAAATCACATGTTCAACTCAACAGGCACAGAAAAAGCATTTGATAAGCTCCAACACCTCTTTATATACAGACTCTCAATAAAACAGGAAGAGAAGGGAACATCCTCACCGTGGTAAAGGGCATCTATGAGAAACCTACAGATAACATCATACTTAATGGTTAAAGAATGAGCGTTTTCCCTTAAAACTGGGGACAAGTCAAGAATGTCTATGCTTTCTAATTCTATTCAATATCATACTTGATATTGCACTAACCAGTGCAGTTTAAGAAAGAAAAAGAAACAACAGGCATCCAAATTGGAAAGAAATAAACTGTCTTTATTTGCAAATGACATGATCCTGAATGTAGGAAATCCTACACAATCTCAAAAAAGAAAAAACAAAAAAACCCTACAAGAACTAATAAGTGAGTTTAGCAAGGTCACAGGATACGAGTTCAATATACAAAAATCAGTCACACTGCTATACATTAACAATGAAAAATCCAAAAATGAATTTGAGAAAACAATTCTGTTTCTAATAGCACTGAAGAGAAACACTTAGGAATAAGTTGAACAAAAGAAGCACAAGTCCTGCACACTGAAAACCATAAAATATTGCTTAAAAATTTAAACATGACCTCAATGGATAGGGAGATAGATCTTCAAGGGTTGGAAAACTCATTATTGTTAAGATGGCAGTTCTCCCCAAATTGATCTATAGATACAATGCAATCACTATCAAAATCTCAGTAGGCATCTTTGTAGAAATTGACAAGATGATCCTAACGATTATATGGAAATTTAAAGAAACTAGAATAGACAAAACAATTTTGGGCGGGAAAAAAAGAGAACAACATTGGATGCCTTACACTACCAATTTCAAGCCTTATTGAAGGCTACGGTGATCATCACTACAGTTTTGTGTTGGTGTAAGGACAGACAAATTAATGGAACAGAGTAGCATGTCTGGAAATGAATCCTTATATTAACGGTCAGTTGATTTTCAACAAAACTTCAATGATAGACTTTTTTTTTCTTTTTTTTGTGGCCAGGACTCCCACTCCCACTTTTGGATTAGAGATTAATGTTGGCCACAGGGAGGCTCGAAAGGATCCAAAGGAGGAGCTAGATTCCCAGAGCTGAGGTTAAGAGTGGATGAATGGGTAGAAAGGTTAAAGAAAAAACCTCTCAGAGATTCTAGCAAACAATTTGCTTAAATACATTTTAAACCTTCAGGGAGAATACCAACTGGCCCTGAAAATATTTCCCTAAAGAGTCTGCAACTCTAAAAACTTCTTTTGCAAATGTGGTGCTTGAAAGCAAAAGTATATAAATGTTTATCCCCTTTGACCCAAAAATCCCACTCCAGGGAACCGCATGACTCTAAGGAAACAATTCAAAGGAATGTTGTATAGAAAAATTTGTAATAGTGACAAATTTGAAATAAACTCAAAGTCTAATGTTTAATAAATTATAGGAAAAACAGTAGACTATTATGTAGCCATTTGTAAATGTGATAGGTGAAGAAACATGGCAGAGTATTTACAATGTAAAAATGAGTATCCATATAAAAAAAGCCTTGGAGGGAACTTTTCAAAGAAGTAGAAATAATTATAATACTGAACTTTAGGAATATGAACATGTCGATTTCTTTCTACCTTTCTTTTTTAACCAGTATATGCACACATTTTACATAGTGCCCAAGATTCAGGGTGGAAGGGGACTATACGAGGGCATAAACACATACTTCTGTGTGTACATTCTCTACATCGAGAATTATTAGGGGTCATCTTGGAGGCTGGCTACCACACTACCATCACCCCTAACCTGGGATATTGTGATCACTTCTTAACTGAATCCTTGTTTCTTGTCTCCTTGAAGTCTATTCTCTACATGGTAGCCAGCAACCCTCTTACATCGTATCACGTTGCTCCTCTGCTCAAAACCCTATAACAGCTTCCTATAGAAGTAAAAGCCAGTCTTTACCCTGGTTCCAAGGCCTTACATCATCTGGCCCCCACTACCTTTCCAATTAGTCTTCTACCACTCTCTCCTCACTCTCCTCCAGCACAAATGCAAAGCCTCATATGCACTAAGCAGACTTCTGCCCCAAGGCCCTTGCACTGGCTCTTCCTTCTGCCTGGGATGTCTTCCCCCCAGACAGCCACATGGCTGGTTCATTCAAATATCAGCTGCTCCAGGAGATCTATTCTATCACATATAAAATAAAATAGCACTCCTGCCACTTCTTGCCTATAGCACTTAACACCTACCTGGTTTCCTCCACTAGGATGTAATCTCCATGAGAGCAAGGGGCTTGCTTTGTTCTTGCTGAAGTCTCAGGATCCAGAATGGTGCTGGCACATGAAAGGCACTCAGTAAACATTTGTTTAATGACTGAATAAGCAGGTTAATGAAAGTGGCTGATAGTCCCAGCTCTTCCTGCAAAAATGCCCTGCTAATATTGTGAATTATGTCTGTGAGAGAGAAGAGAAAGGAGGCAAGAGGAAATGGGCATATTGGCAGATGGATGGAAGAAAGTGAAGCTATTAATAAATGAACAAGAAAGGGAGGCATGGAGATAAATAAGGAAAATAACTATGTGATAGGAAGTAGATCATTCAGATTTGTCAGTCTATGAAATCTCAAAAAGGAACAGTTTAATCTGTAAGAAGAAACTTTCGTGGCATATAATTATGCAAACTCAGTATAAAAGAACAGTTTATCCATGAGTTAAAAGGGATATACAGGCATGCTATAGTTTAAAATAGTAAAAGGCTGAGAAAAACTAGGTTGATGTTTATGAAACTATGGTGGAAGTTTATTAGGGCATGCTCTCCGCATGGGATGAATATTTCGGGGCAGCACTTGATGGGTGGACAGGATCTCCTGGATCCTGTCCTGGAAATTCTTCTCTGCTGTCATCCCTGCTTCAAACTCTCGGCGTTCCTCCTCCTTCTCCGCTTCACGGGCCTGCTGTTGGGAGCACATTTGCATCTGAAGTTGCTTCCTGTACTCCTGGGCTAAACTGGAGCGTCTAAGGTATCAGAAATGTCAAAGTATAAAACTGTCAAAGTAAGTATTTGGATTTATGTAGACCATTACACTTAAAATGTAATTTTTAAAGTCAAATTAAAATTCCCATTAAAATCAGGGTGAGTGGGGAAGAAATAGATGAAAAATTTAATAATGTGTTTATTACCCAATAATAATTAAGACAACCTTAGAACAAATTGATTTTAGCGAGGGAATGTCTCTTCTTCATTCAAAATATTGACTGCTATGTGGAGAGAGCCCTTGGCCTCTCTCCATCCCCTCTCACTCCCCTCCAAGGAAGAAGGTAAAATGGAACAAGTTGTTCTGCCTATTTCTTGTCCGCTTTCTGTATCAAAGGGGGCATATTCTCCCTGCAGGGGAGGCCTGCAGTGGTCTGGCACTGCTGGTGACTGGGTGGGTTGCTGGTGGCCGGGTGGGTAAGTTTGACTCATTCTGTTCAGTATCAACTAGATGATTTCCTCCATATATAAGCCACAGTTAAAAATATATAAGCCACATTTTAAAATTTATAGTGATTTTTTTTACTGTGGTAAAAAACACATAATGTAAAATTTACCATCTTAACCATTTTTAAGTGTACAGTTCAGTAGTGTTAAGTATATTCACATTGTTGTGAAGCAGATCTCCAGAACTTTTCGTCTTGCAAATCTGAAACTCTATATCCATTAAACAACAACTCTTTTTTGTCCCCTCCCACCAGCCCTCGGTAACCACCATTCTACTTGCTGTCTTTATGAATTTGACTATTCTAGGTACCTCAAGTAAGTGAGATCATACAGCATCTGTCTTTTTGTGACTGGTTTATTTTACTTAGCACGTCCTCAAGGTTCATCCATGCTGTAGTATCTGACAGGATTTCCTTCCGTTTTAAAGCTGAATAATATTCAACTGTATGTACATACCACACTTTGTTTATCCATTCACCTGTTAATGGATATTTGGGTTATTTCCACCTTGGCTACTGTGAATAGTGCTGCTATGAACACAAGTATACAAACATCTCTTTAAGGTCCTGCTTTCATTTATTTTGGATTTATACCCAGAAGTGGGATTACTGGATCATATGGTATTTCTATTTTTAATTTTTTGAGGAAACTTCATATTGTTTTCCATAGCAGTTTTACCATTTTACAATCTATAAGCCACATTATTAATATAAGACTTTATCAGAAATAGAGATTACAGCATGCATACGCCTCTGTGTGGCAGATTCCATTTTCCAAAGACTGCCACAGTGATATCGCCCCCTCTCATATGCTCTTCTGCAATGTGGACCTCTACTCCCCTATCAAGAGGTGGAGCTTATTTCTCCATCCCACTGAATCTAGATGGGCCCCATGGCTGCTTTTTTTTTTTTTTTTTTTTTTTTTTTTTTGCGGTACGTGGGCCTCTCACTGCCGTGGCCTCCCGTTACGGAGCACAGGCTCCGGACGCGCAGGCTCAGTGGCCATGGCTCACGGGTCCAGCCGCTCCGCGGCATGTGGGATCCTCCCAGACCAGGGCACGAACCCGTGTCCCCTGCATCGGCAGGCGGACTCCCAACCACTGCGCCACTGGCTGCTTTTTATGGCCAACAGAATATGACAGAAATGATGCTATAGCAATCCTAGATGTAGTCCTTAATTGGCCTGGCAGCTTGCTCTTCCTGTCTCTTGGAATGCTTGCTGTTGGAACTATCCCTCTCAAAACCAGCTACCACACTGTAAGAACCCCAGGCCACATGGAGAGGCCATGTGTAGGTGTTCCGGCTGGTAATACCAGATGAGATCCCCAGGCACAGTCAGTACATGCTACAAGCTATATGAATAGGTATCTTAGGTGTGCATTCCAGCTGAGCCTTCTCATGAATGTAGCCCCAGCCAGCATCTGACTTGAACCACATGAGAGACCCCAAGCAAGAACCACCCAGCTGAGCCTTGTCAACCACAGAATCATGAGACATAATCATAACTCACTTTAAACCACAAATTTGGGGGTGTGTTGTTATACACCAGTAGGTAACTGTAATACCTTCTGCTCACACTACTTTTCTTATTTCTCAGTTGACTCAAAAGTTGGGCAGGGGCTTAGGACCTGCACAGAAGGAGAGAGGCAGCACGTTGAAAGGAGGGCCTCTGGAGTGTGGAGGTCCAGAAGTTTGGAGATGGAGAAACTGAGGCATGGAAAATAAAATAGGCTGCCCAAGTTTGCACAGCTGCTGTGTGGCTAACAGGGTCTTGGTGCTCCTGCCAGGTGTTCGGCCTGAACCTCTGAGGTGGGAGAGCCAAGTTCAGGACATTGGTCCAGCAGAGACCTCCTGGCCCCACGTAATATCAATTGGCGAGAGCTCTCCCAGAGATCTCCGTCTCAACGCTAAGACCCAGCTCCACTCAATGACCAGCAACCTCAAGGGCTGGACACCCAATGCCAAACAACTAGCAAGACAGGAACACAACCCCACCCATTAGTAGAGAGGCTGCCTAAAATCATAATAAGGTTACAAACACCCCAAAACACACCATCGGATGCAGTCCTGCCCACCAGAAAGACAAGATGCAGGCTCATCAACCAGAACACAGGCACCAACCCCTCCACCAGGAGGCCTACAACCCACTGAACCAACCTTAGCCACTGCGGACAGACACCAAAAACAATGGGAACTACGAACCTGCAGCCTGTGAAAAGGAGACCCCAAACACAGTAAGTTAAGCAAAATGAGAAGACAGAGAAATACACAGCAGATGAAGGAGCAAGGAAAAAACCCACCCGACCAAAACAATGAACAGAAAATAGGCAGTCTACCTGAAAAAGAATTCAGAGTAATGATAATAAAGATGATCCAAAATCTTGGAAATAGAAGGAGAAAATACAAGAAACATTTAAGAAGGACCTAGAAGAACTAAAGACCAAACAAACAATGATGAACAACACAATAAATGAAATTAAAAATTCTCTAGAAGGAATCAATAGCAGAAGAACGGATAAGTGACCTGGAAGATGAAATACTGGAAATAACTACTGCAGAGCAGAATAAAGAAAAAAGAATGAAAAGAATTGAGGACAGTCTCAGAGATCTCTGGGACAACATTAAATGCACCAACATTTGAATTATAGGGGTCCCAGAAGAAGAAGACAAAAAGAAAGGGACTGAGAGAATATTTGAAGAGATTATAGTTGAAAACTACCCTAACATGGGAAAGGAAATAGCCAATCAAGTCCAGGAAGCACAAAGAGTCCGATAGAGAATAATTCCAAGGAGAAACATGCCAAGACACATATTAATCAAACTATCAAAAATTAAATACAAAGAAAAAATATTAAAAGCAGCAAGGGAAAAGTAACAAATAACATACAAGGGAATCCCCATAAGGTTAACAGCTGATCTTTCAGCAGAAACTCTGCAAGCCAGAAGGGAGTGGCAGGACATATTTAAAGTGATGAAAGGGAAAAACCTACAACCAAGATTACTCTATCCAGCAAGGATCTCATCCAGATTTGACAGAGAAAATAAAACCTTTACAGACAAGAAAAACCTAAGAGAATTCAGCACCACCAAACCAGCTTTACAACAAATGCTAAAGGAACTTCCCTAGGCAGAAAACACAAGAGAAGGAAAAGACCTACAATAACAAACCCAAAACAATTAACAAAATGGTAATAGGAACATACATTATCAATAACTACCTAAAATGTAAATGGATTAAATGCTCCAACCAAAAGACATAGATTGGCTGAATGGATACAGAAACAAGACCCATATATATGCTGTCTACAAGAGACCCACTTCAGACCTATGGACACATACAGACTGAAAGTGAGGGGATGGAAAAAGATATTCCATGAAAATGGAAATCAAAAGAAAGCTGGATTAGCAAGTCTTATTATCAGAAAATATAGACTTTAAAATAAAGACTATTACAAGAGACAAAGAAGGACACTACATAATGATTAAGGGATCAAACCAAGAAGAAGATATAACAATTTTAAGTATTTATGTACCCAACATAGGAGCACCTCAATACATAAGGCAAATACTAACAGCCATAAAAGGGGAAATCAACAGTAACACAAGCAAAGTAGGTGACTTTAACACCCCACTTTCACTAAAGGACAGATCATCCAAAATGAAAATAAATAAGGAAACACAAGCATGAAATGATACATTAAACAAGATGGACTTAATTGATATTTATACGACACTCCATCCAAAAACAACAGAATACACTTTCTTCTCAAGTGCTCATGGAACATTCTCTAGGACAGATCATATCTTGGGACACAAATCAGCTCTGGTAAATTAAAAAACTTGAAATCTTGTCAAGAATCTTTTCTGACCACACACTATGAGACTAGATATCAATTACAGGAAAAAATCTATAAAAGATACAAACACATGGAGACCAAAGAATACACTACTTAATAACCAAGAGATCACTGAAGAAATCAAAGAGGTAATCAAAAAATACCTAGAGACAAATGACAATGAAAACACGATGACCCAAAACCTATGGGATGCAGCAAAAGCAGTTCTAAGAGGGAAGTTTAGAGCAATACAATCCTACCTCAAGAAACAAGAAACATCTCAAATAAACAACGTAAACTTACACCTAAAACAATCAGAGAAAAAAGAACAAAAAAACCCAAAGGTAGCAGAAGGAAAGAAATCATAAACGTCAGATCAGAAATAAATGAAAAAGAAACGAAGGAAACGATAGCAAAGATCAATAAAACTAAAAGCTGGTTCTTTGAGAAGATAAAGAAAATTGATAACCATTAGCCAGACTCATCAAGATAAAAAGGGAGAAGACTCAAATCAACAGAATTAGAAACGAAAAAGGAGAAGTAACAACTGACACTGCAGAAATACAAAGGATCATGAGAGATTACTACAAGCAACTCTATGCCAATAAAATGGACAATCTGGAAGAAATGGACACATTCGTAGAAAAAGCACAACCTTCTGAGACTGAACCAGGAGGAAATAGAAAATCTAAACAGACCAATCACAAGCACTGAAATTGAAACTGTGATTAAAAATCTTCCAACAAACAAAAGTCCAGTACCAGATGGCTTCACAGGCAAATTCTATCAAACATTTAGAGAAGAGCTAAAACTTATCCTTCTCAAACTCTTCCAAATATAGCAGAGGGAGGAACACTCCCATACTTATTCTAAGGGCCACCATCACCCTGATACCAAAACCAGACAAAGATGTCACAAAGAAAGAAAACTTCAGGCCAATATCACTGATGAACATAGATGCAAAAATCCTCAATAAAATACTAGTAAACAGAATCCAACAGCACATTAAAAGGATCATACATCATGATCAAGTGGGGCTTATCCCAGGAATGCAAGGATTCTTCAATATACGCAAATCAATCAATGTGATACACCATATTAACAAACTGAAGGGGAAAATTCATATGATCCTCTCAATAGATGCAGAATAAACTTTTGACAAAATCCAACATCCATTTATGATAAAAACCCTCCAGAAACTAGGCATAGAGGGAACTTACCTCAACATAATAAAGGTCATATATGACAAACCCACAGCCAACACAGTTCTCAATGGTGAAAAACTGAAAGCATTTCCTCCAAGATCAGGAACAAGACAAGTTTGCCCACTCTCACCACTATTATTCAACATTGTTTTGGAAGTTTTAGCCACAGCAATCAGAGAAGAAAAAGAAATAAAAGGAATCCAAATCGGAAAAGAAGTAAAGCTGTCACTGTTTGCAGATGGCATGATACTATACATAGAGAATCCTAAAGATGCCACCAGAAAACTACTAGCGCTAATCAATGAATTTGGTAAAGCAGCAGGATACAAAATTAATGCACAGAAATCTCTTGCAATCCTATACACTAGTGATGAAAAAGCGGAAAGAGAAATTAAGGAAACACTCCCATTTACCACTGCAACAAAAGAATAAAATATCTAGGAATAAACCTACCTAAGGAGACAAAAGACCTGTATACAGAAAACTATAAGACACTGATGAAAGAAATTAAAGATGATACAAACAGGTGGAGAGATATACCATGTTCTTGGATTGGAAGAATCAATATTGTGCAAATGACTCTACTACCCAAAGCAATATACAGATTCAATGCAATCCCTATTAAAGTACCACTGACATTTTCACAGCACTAGAACAAAATATTTCACAATTTGTATGGAAACACAAAAGACCCCAAATAGCCAAAGCAATCTTGTAAAGAAAAATGGAGCTGCAGGAATCAGGCTCCCTGACTTCAGACTATACTACAAAGCTACAGTAATCAAGACAATATGGTACTGGCAAAAAACCAGAAATATAGATCAATGGAACAGGATGGAAAGCCCAGAGATAAACACATGCACATATGGTCACCTTATTTTTGGTAAAGGAGGCAAGAATATACAGTGGAGAAAAGACAGCCTCTTCAAGAAGTGGTGCTGGGAAATCTAGACAGCTACATGTAAAAGAATGAAATTAGAACACTCCCTAACACTATTCACAAAAGTAAACTCAAAATGGATTAAAGACCTAAATGTAAGGCCAGACACTGTCAAACTCTTAGAGGAAAACATAGGCAGAACACTCTATGACATAAATCACAGCAAGATCCTTTTTGACCCACCTCCTAGAGAAATGGAAATAGAAACAAAAATAAAAAAATGGGACCTAATGAAACTTAAAAGCTTTTGCACAGCAAACGAAAACATAAACAAGACGAAAGGACAGCCCTCACAATGGGAGAAAATATTTGCAAATGAAGTAACTGACAAAAGATTAACCTCTAAAATTTACAAGCAGCTCATGCAACTCAATATCAAAGAAACAAACAACCCAATCCAAAAATGGGCAGAAGACCTAAATAGACCTTTCTCCAAAGAAGATATACAGATTGCCAACAAACACATGAAAGGATGCTCAACATCACTAATTATTAGAGACATGCAAACCAAAACTACAATGAGGTATCACCTCACACCAGTCAGAATGGCCATCATCAAAATATCTACAAACAATAAATGCTGGAGAAGGTGTGGAGAAAAGGGAACCCTCTTGCACTGTTGGTGGGAATGTAAATTGATACAGCCACTATGGAGAACAGTATGGAGGTTCCTTAAAAAACTAAAAATAGAACTACCATACGATCCAGCAATCCTACTACTGGGCATATACCCTGAGAAAACCATAATTCAAAAAGAGTCATGTACCAAAATGTTCACTGCAGCTCTATTTACAATAGCCAGGACATGGACGCAACCTCAGTGTCCATCGACAGATGAATGGATAAAGAAGATGTGGCACATATATACAATGGAATATTACTCAGCCATAAAAAGAAAAGAAATTGAGTTATTTGTAGTGAGGTGTATGGACATAGAGTCTGTCATACAGAGTGAAGTAAGTTAGAAAGAGAAAGACAAATACCGTATGCTAACACATATATATGGAATCTAAGAAAAAAAAATGTCATGAAGAACCTAGGGGTAACACAGGAATAAAGACACAGACCTACTAGAGAATGGACTTGGGATATGGGGAGGGGGAAGGGTAAGCTGTGACAAAGCGAGAAATAGGCATGGACATATATACACTACCAAATGTAAGGTAGATAGTTAGTGGGAAGCGGCCGCATAGCACAGGGAGATCAGCTCGGTGCTTTGTGAGTGCCTGGAGGGGTGGGGTAGGGAGGGTGGGAGGGAGGGAGATGCAAGAGCGAAGATATATGGGAACATATGCATATGTATAACTGATTCACTTTGTTATAAAGCAGAAACTAACACACCATTGTAAAGCAATTATACTCCAATAAAGATGTAAAAAAAAAAACAAATACCATATGCTAACACAAGATATGGAATCTAAAAAAAAAAAGGGGGGGGGGAAAGGGGGGTTTCTGAAGAACCTAGGGGCAGGACAGGAATAAAGACACAGACGTAGAGAATGGACTTGAGGACACAGGGAGGGGGAAGGGTAAGCTGGGATGAAGTGAGAGAGTGGACTGGACATATATACACTAGCAAATGTAAAATAGATAGCTAGTGGGAAGCAGCCGCATAGCACAGGGAGATCAGCTCCGTGCTATGTGACCACCTAGAGGGGTGGGATAGGGAGGGTGGGAGGGAGACGCAAGAGGGAGGAGATATGGGGATGTGTGTTTATATATAGCTGGTTCACTTTGTTATACAGCAGAAACTAACACACCATTGTAAAGCGATTATACTCCAATAAAGGTGTTAAAAAAAAAAAACAGGACACTGGGTTAAATTTGAATTTCAGATTAAAAAATATATATTTACATACATTATAAATATATTTAATATTTTATAAACCTAAATAAATACATTCTGAAGCAAAACTGAAAAAAGAGAAAATAGACTCATGTACCATAATGTTCATTGCAGCACTATTTGCAATAGCCAGGACATGGAAGCAACCTAAGTGTCCATCGACAGATGAATGGATAAAGAAGTTGTGGCACATATATACAATGGAATATTACTCAGCCATAAAAAGAAACGAAATTGAGTTATTTGTAGTGACGTGGATGGACCCAGAGTCTGTCATACAGAGTGAAGTAGAACCCAGGGGCAGGACAGGAATAAAGATGCAGACGTAGAGAATGGACTTGAGGACACGGGGAGGGGAAAGGGTAAGCTGGGATGAAGTGAGAGCGTGGCATGGACATATATACACTACAAAATGTAAAACAGGTAGTGGGAAGCAGCCGCATAGCACAGGGAGATCAGCTAGGTGCTCTGTGAGCACCTAGAGGGGTGGGATACGGAGGGTGGGGGGGAGACGCAAGAGGGAGGGGACATGGGGATATATGTATACGTAGAGCGGATTCACTTTATGATATAGCAGAAAGTAACACATCATTGGAAAGCAATTATACTCCAATAAAGATGTTAAAATAAGAAAAAAATAAAAGTTGGGCAGGGAAGAGAGTTGTTATTCATTAAATTCCCTTCACATCTCCAACAACAGACTTTTCAAAAGTGAGAAGGAAGGACCTCCAGAGCAGAACAAGTAGAGGAAGTCAGTAGGGTCGGCCAGATATTGTTGGTAGTGCCCCCCAAGTAACAATAGGCTCAGGTATATAAACCATACTCTTCCTATAAAGAAGAGAGCTTATTTCTATGCACCAAATATGGGTGAGCCGGGGAACAGGCCCTAGGTACAGGGAGGGTGACCAGCAATTAGAGGAGCCAGGTCCTCTTTCTCCACCACACTGGTCACCTGAATTGGGTGTCATAGTCATCAGTGGGAAGGGACTGCTATGATCTGTGAAAGGCTGCAAGGAGGCATCAGCCAATTTTCTCTACCTGAGCCTGATTATGGTGATCAGAGGGACACTTGCCCGAGGAGGGAAGTGGTACATCTCAAAGCACCCAGAGCACTTCAGTTTTCCAGCTCAGCGAGGCTACAAAAAATCTTCCTGGGACATTTGCATGGAATCATAACCCCATAAGCCATTTCTGTTAATCTAACTAATTAGGTCATGCTGTATTTCCGGGTTTATTTCATGGGGGAAAAAACTTATTTCATTATGATTTAGGGTTGGTGCCTACTTTATAAAAAATGTTTCTAATTTGTTTTATTTTTTAAGATGTTTATCTAGTTTAATACCTAATGTGTATAATCAGAATTACACAATGTACAGAATTTAATTTTACCAAAATGGTTGTTGCTTATTTTTATATGAAATTTTATAAACTGAATTGAGCTTTTAGGACAAACGTAAGACTGATGTAAAATAACATCAATAATACATGAATTATGGCACATTGTCTTCTATGCTAAAAATCTCCTATTTTTGGTTAGTTAGTAATAATAAAGAAAACAAAATCATACCTTGTAAAATCCTCCCTCTCTTCACGGTTAAGCTCTTTAAGACCTTCATTTATGCATTCCTGTTCCATAGCACGTTCTTCCTGTTCTTTTGCTTTTCGTTGCACTAAGAAAGACAAAAGTAATTTTTGCTGAATGACTTTTTTTTTTTTTTGCGGTACGCGGGCCTCTCACTGCTGTGGCCTCTCGCGTTGCGGAGCACAGGCTCCGGACGCCCAGGCTCAGCGGGCCACGGCTCACGGGACCAGCCACTCCGCGGCATGTGGGATCTTCCCAGACCGGGGCATGAACCCCCCTCCCCTGCATTGGCAGGCGGACTCTCAACCACTGCGCCACCAGGGAAGCCCGCTGAATGACTTTTTCAGAAAAGACTTGCTGACATCTTTCAGGGCATCAATGCCATATTGTCTTTAGAAAGGCAGAGCTTAGAATCACTGGGCTGGATCTTAGCTTAATAAGGTAGAAGTAGTCATCTCCTTTAAGGAAAGAATAGGGTTTAGATTCATAAGTGCTGCAATCTACAGAGATTTTCTCTTAATCATTTGTCATTGAAATCTATGATCAGCCTTTTTCATACCAGATTACCACTGTTTGAACACTTCTCACCTTTCTCTTCTTGAGGACAAACAGTTCTATTGCCATTTATATTAATAGGGGACTTTATTTATTACAAAATAAGTATTGGAAAAACAGTATGTAAGTCTCTTATAAATTAAATAAGGAAAACTTAAACAACCCAGTAGGTAAAAAAATGACAGAACAGAGTTCACAAAAGAATAAATAAAACCAGGCAATATACATCTAAAATGTACATATCTTTGGTCCCAAATCCATTTACAGGAATTTATCTTAATCATATATGAGCCAAAAAACCTATGTACAGAGACAGTAACCTCCAATGCTAACACAGGAGGAAAAAGATTCAAAACAAGCTGAAGGGCCATTAGCTGTGTTTAGGTAAAATAAATTATGGTCCATTTTTATAATGGATTTCTAGGCAGCATTACAAATCTTACAACTGAAGAAAAATAACCTGGAAAAATGTTAATGATAAGTGGGAAATGCAGGCTGTAAAAAAATATATACAACAAGATCCTAATTGGTGAGGGGAAATGACATATATAATAAAAAATACTCGAAGGAAATACAGGAAGTTGTGAACAGTAGCTATTCCTGGGTGGTGCATTATGGTTGATTTTATTTCCTTGTTTATAGATGGTTCCAAATACTTAAATTTTCCATGTTTTCTCAATATATTCTAAAATATTTATCATGGGACAATACAGAAATCATTTTATCATAGAAGCTTTCTTCTCATTTCTTAAAACTCCATCTAATACTGGCTTAACAATTTTCAACTGCCATTATAATTCCTGGAGTGGAGAATTAACCAGTGGAACCAAGATGAGCTTTCTCTTGCAAAGACAGCTAGTGTGAAGTCCATAGTACCCTACTAGTAAATGTTTACATCTGGGTATAGAAATCCTCTCAACAAATATTTCCTTCTGTGACCAAGCACTGAAGCTGAGGGAATTCAGTGGTATGCTAAGAGATGTGAACAAGCAATGGTGAGAACCCCAGAAAGAAGATTTATTATGAATAGAGGAACACAGAGGGCCTCTCAAGGAATGAGATATTTGAGCTGGCCTTGAAGGATGTCCAGGATTTCTCAAGATCAAAAGTATCATAGGGAGAGAAAACTACACAAGCAAAGGCATGCAAGTATGGATGTATGGAGACAACTGCAGAAAGATATTCAAATATTCAATTAGGTAAGGTCCCTGCAAAGCAGCGATCTTGCCTTAATCCTTTTTACATTCTTCATAGTATTTCACACATAATACTTATTTAATAAATATTTTGGTTGCTACTTAAATTGAATTAAGGCCCAAATATAATATAATTATAATTAATTTCCTTACACTTTTCTTGAACTTGCAGTTTTCTTGTACACATGACCTCATTCAAAAGTTGTTTTCTTGCCTCCTTTTTAAGTCTCAGCTCCTTGTCCTTCTCAGCAATCTTCTTTTCCTTCTCTTTCTCAAACATTCTGTCCAGTTCTTTCTCCTGAGCTTTTTCTTCCTCACGCCGCTGTGCCAAGTACTGATGATATATCTTCTGTTCTCTTATCATATCTTCCTACATAACATAAAAATTACCTCATGTTGTTAAAACTTTTAGGTGCAATAATGATATAGAGGATAAGTTTTAAAATAATCTTTTAGAGCTACAATTCCAATATTTCAGAATTACATACTGAAACATTTACAGATATTGTAAAATATTATTTCTAGGGTTTACTTAAAAATGTTCGGGGTGGGGCTTCCCTGGTGGCGCAGTGGTTAAGAATCCGCCTGCCAATGCAGGGGACATGGGTTCGATCCCTGGTCCGGGAAGATCCCATATGCCGCGGAGCAACTAAGCCCATGCGCCACAGATATGGAGCCTGTGCTCTAGAGCCCGCAAGCCACAACTACTGAGCCCACATGCCACAACTACTGAAGCCCACGCGCCTCGAGCCTGTGCTCTGCAACAAGAGAAGCCACTGCAATGAGAAACTCGCACGCCACAACAAAGAGTAGCCCCCGCTTGCTGCAACTAGAGAAAGTCCACGTGCAGCAACGAAGACCCAATGTAGCCAAAAATAAATAAATAAATTTATTAAAAAAAAAATTCGGGTGACAGTGGAAAATGGGTGGGAGGGACAGATGAAACAAGAATAGCTATTGGTTGATGGTTGCTGAAGTTAGGAAATTGATGCATGGGGGTTCATTGTACTATTCTTTGCAACTGTTTGAAATGTTTTATAACACATTTTTGAACAGTTCAAATAGTAATTCAAATACTTTCTCAAAGAAGTTCCCAAATAATTTTCAATTATACAACTTTATTTTAATTTAGGTAGATGAAATATCAACCTGATAAAATAAGTCGCTACTATTATTACAGCACTGTCTTTGACTAGAAGATGAGTTAGTTGATAATTTACAACAGCAAATGTCAATCTTAGTTACACTTTGAAATCACCTGGGGAGCTTTAAAAAGTGCTAAGTCTCACCCCTCGAGATTCCTATCTAATGGATAGCTTTTAAGTTCCCCAGGTGATTTGACTGTGCAGCTAAGGCTGTGAACTAGGCTTTATAACACAGGTAATTTCAGTTGCCTTCTGTCTTTCATGGTATTATATTTGTGCTGTTCGATCCAATCTGTGATCTCTTTTGAGAATATCACAGATTTGAGGTAGAACTAGCAAGATCTGACGGTGTAGCTGCACCCTCAGAATGGCTTGTATACATAGTTTCATACTTTGGGGAATAATTTAACAAAAGAAGTGCAAACCTTATACTCTGAAAACTAAGAAGCATTACTGAAAAAAATTAAAGAAGACCTAAATAAATGGAAAGATATCCGATGTTCATGGATCAGAAGACAATATTGTTAAAATGGCAATTATCCCCAAATTGGTCTATAAATTCAAAATAATCCCTATCAAAATCCCAGTTGGTTTCTTTGCAGAAATTGACAAGCTGATCCTAAATTCAAATGGAAATTCAAGGGAGCTGGAATAGCCAAAACAATTTGAAAATGAAGAACAAAGTTGGAAAATTCACATTTCCTGATTTCAAACTTACTACAAATCTATAGTGATCAAGACATGATATTGGCCTAGGAATGGATATATAGATTAATGGAATAGAATCGAGAGTCCAAAATAAACCCTCACATTTACTGTCAATTGATTTTTGACATAGTGCCAAGACAATTCAATAGAGGAAAAATAGTCTCTTCAACAAATGGTGCTGGGACAACTGGATATCCACATGCAAAAGAATGAAGTTAGGCCTCTACCTCATACCATATACAAAAGTTAACTCAAAATGGATCAAAGGCGGGTACTTCTCTGGCAGTCCAGTGGTTAAGACTTCACCTTCCCATGCAGGGGGTGTGGGTTCAATCCCTGGTCAGGGAGTTAAGATCCCACATGCCTCGCGGCCAAAAAACCAAAACATAAAACAGAAATAATATTGTAACAAATTCAATAAAGACTTTAAAAATGCTCCACATCAAAAAAATCTTTAAAAAAAATGGATCAAAGGCCTAAATGTAAGAGCTAAAACTATAAAACTTTAAGAAGAAAACAGGACATCTTCATGACCTTGGGGTAATAAGAGTGTTTTAGATATGACACCAAAAAGCACAAGCAACAACAGAAAATATAGATAAATTTTACTTCATCAAAATTTAAAACTCTTGTACTTCAAGGGACTCCATCAAGAGTGAAAAGGCAACCCACAGAATGAGAAAAATATTTACAGATCACTTATGTGATAAGGGATTTGTGTCTAGAACATAAAAAGAGCTCCTACAACTCAATAATAAAAAGACAAGCCAGTTAAAAACTGGGCAAATAACTTGAATATACTTCTTAAGACTTCAGTAGCCTTTAGATAGATTACTCCAAGGAAGATATATAAATGGCCAATATGCACAGAAAAAGAGGCTCAACGTTATTACTCATTAGGGAAATGCAAATGAAAACCACAGTGACATACTACTTTAGACAAACTAGGATGGTTAAAATAAAAAAGATAGACAATAACAAATGTTAACAAGCATGTGGAAAAATCAGAACCCTCCTAAGTATGTGAGAATGTAGAACAGTGAAGCCACTTTGAAAAACAATTTGGTGATCACTCACAAGCTTAAACATAGAGTCAGTAATTCTACTCCTAGGTATATGCCCAAGAGAAACAAAAATATATGTCCAAACAAAAATTCACATATGAATGTTCACATTAGCATTATTCATAATAGCAAAAAAGTAGAAACAACTCAAATGCCCAACAACTGACAAATGTATGAACAAAATGTGGTATATCCATACACTGACATACTATTCAGCCGTATAAAGGCATAAACTACTCATACAGGTTACAACATGGATAAGCCTTGAAAACATTATGCTGAGTGAAAGAAGCCAGTCAGAAGATCCCATAATATATGATTTCATTCATATGAAAGTCCAGAATAGGGAATCAATAGAGACAGACTATTAGTAGTTGCTTAGGATTGGGGGTGGAGGGAGGGGAAGAGGGAAAGTGGGATAATAAAAATGTTCTAAAATCAACTGTGGTGATGGTTGCACTAAAATCCATTGAAATGTACACTTTAAATGGGTGAATTGTATGTTTTATGAATGATACCTTAATGGAGCTGTTAAGAAATTAATAAAAAAAATCCAATTGAGAAGAAAAAGCTCAATAGCAAAAATAGTAAGAAAGAAAGAAAGAGAAAGAAAGAAAGAGAAAAATCAAATAAGCAATCCAATCAGAAAATGGGCAAAAGATATCAGAAGACATTTGGTTGAAGAGGATATACAGATGGCAAATAAGCACATTAAAAGTTGGTCAGGGCTTCCCTGGTGGCGCAGTGGTTGAGAGTCCGCCTGCTGATGCAGGGGACGTGGGTTCGTGCCCCGGTCTGGGAAGATCCCACATGCCGCGGAGCGGCTGGGCCCGTGAGCCATGGCCGCTGAGCCTGCGCGTCCGGAGCCTGTGCTCTGCAACGGGAGAGGCCACAACAGTGAGAGGCCCGCGTACCGCAAAAAAAAAAAAAAAAAAAAAAAAGTTGGTCAACATCATTAGCTATTATGGAAATGCAAATTGAAAACACAATGAGATTGGCTGGAGGCTCAGTGTGGACTGCTCTGAGTTAAAAACTCTAAGGGGACCCAATCATCCAGGGGGACCCCACACTTTTGTGAGTTTTACCTCCTGTAAACTCACAAAACCTTACCTCAGGTTCTACAGTAAATATCAGAGAAAAATCCCCTCATGCTTATGGCAAGGGGAGGGGAAAATGAACCATTCTGAAATACACCAGAGCATTCTATTCTTCTTAATAAGGTTTGGCCTCAGGAGAAAGTATTTAACCAGAGCCTAACCTGCTGGGGTTTTATCAGAGCCTCACTGACCTGGGGGAAGGGAAATACCCAACTCTGGGCAACCTCTAGCCTTCCGTGTGGGAAAAGGGAAACACCATAATTGAGGCTTCCAATGACCAAGGAGAGTCCAAACCCAAAGGCACTAGCCCTAAAGGTATAGAAAGAGAATCCCTTCCCCTGTTTACTTGGATTTTTAACGCTTGGCACTGAGATCACCCTTCTACTGCGGTTATTACCACAAAGGTTCAAAGCCAATGGAAAACACTAGATGAGGCCTGACTCCCTCTCTGTAAGACTGGTATGGGTCAATGGATCTATCACTTCTTTGAACAGAGCAACCCAGATGACCTAGATTTCACCTCCAATCCTGAAGAGGCCCTAATTGGCCCCAAATCCAGATAATTCTTCTTACAGGGAGTCCCCCCCAAATTACAAGGCCATGTTCCTCCACTTTGTGAGGGGTTCAACCTGGCAGAGGCTCGGCACGGCCACTGAGGCCTCACTGTTAAAATGGAAATAGCACCTTCAGAAAAGGGCTAAATCTGATATCAAGGGTCTTTCCAAATTACAGGAAAGTGGTTTCCCCATGCCCAGCCCCTTGCTCACTGACATTGAGGTGCAACTAGTGGCACCCTCATGCCAGCCCATCTAGTAGTTTGGGGAGGCCCTTCCTTGCAAACAAAATCTGACATGGAAAGGGAGTTGGTATTCTTCACCATTGGCAGCACCACCATTGTACACATAGGCCATGGCACATCCCTAGTATAGGACAGCTTTCTTGACTCGGTCCAACTGGCAGAGTTAGAGGCAGTGTACCTTGATCTATGACAGATCATAAAAATGAGATTTCTAAGGGCACATATTTTTCCCTCACTCCTGGGAGGTAGCCAATGGATTCACAGTCTAGTCTGGACAATGGCAAAAGGATAATTTCATGATTCAGGGAAAGCCCATCTGGGGTGCCTCCATTTGGAAAGAAATGGCCAACTCACACATGCCGATTAGGGTCACTCGTCTCTGCACACACACACACACACACACACACACACACACAGCAAACACCAGAAGCATATAGTAACATTACAGACTCATCTAAATTACATGTATGAGCCCCCTCCTGGAGTACCAAAAGCGACCCTGGACACAACTATTCCTCAGTGCCATACCCACTAGCAGAGTGGGCCCATATTATATCAGGCCATAGGGGAGTGACAGCACTTACTGATTGGGCATACAGGTGTATGCCCTTTACTCCAGCTCTAGCCAAAGTGGTGGTAGATAATTGCTTCCTTTGCTCCCGAACAAATCTCTGGAAAGATGCTTGGTGGGGACACATGCCCCAAGCGACAGACTCTACTTCAGATGGCATACGGAGTTTATCAGGCTGCTGTTGCCCTCCATGAAATCTAATAGGTATGCAAACACCATCATCCATACCTTCACTGGATGTCTGCTGGCTGCTTCCCATTATGTGACCTCCTTCTTAATCAAGTATGTGCTCATCCCCTTTGCCCCACCAAGAGTAGATTCAGATCAAGGTACCCATTTCACCTCCCAAGTTGTTCCGTCATGGGCTCTAGAATACGGAATCTTGTGGAATTCTACTTAGCTTACCAGCCTCAAGCAGCTGGACTTACAGAAAGACACAATGGCCTACACATAGATATACTCCTCAAGCTCTTATACACTGTGTTGTCCCCCAAATGGACAGAAATTTGGCCCCAGGCTCTAATACTACTTAATTCCCAGCTTCATGTCTCTAAACACCACCACACGTACTACCAGTCTCCTCCAAAGACTCCCCTGTTAGTACTAAAAGGGAACCTCCAATCCTTTGACATTAGAGAGGATGCCACTCACATCCACTCACCAGGTGAATACTCTCCTTACCATTCTGATTATTCCATTGTCTCTCTGTCTTCCACACGCTGGCAACCCAGTCAGGGGCAGATTGTGCAATATGATCCTCTTATAATTGAAAGCCTGAGAGGACAAATCCCTACCAAATTCCTTAGAATCATGATTATACAGATTTTATTGACCCAGAAGATGACTCAGTACCAGTCACGAATCTAGGGCCACCAGCTACGACTCATTATTTGGGTTATAAAGGCTGGTTAATTAAAACAAATTCATCACAAATTTTGCTGGAGATTGAAATTATAGCTCCAGGACCCACTAGCTGAACTGTGTGGATCTCAGAGAGAGGAAAAGTGGCCCTCAACCTAGTGGTTGTCAACCACATTAGGAAATGAAATCCAAAAAGGATCCTGGGATCTAGCAGCCTCTATCAGCAGATGTGGGCTGGGTCCCTACCTAACCTTAGATGAAGAGGTAAATGAGTTCATGCTCCAAAGCAACTATACCCCACCTTTGGTCAGTATCCAGATTGCTGGCCCCAAAGGAGGCCTCTGCAAGTCAGTCAAATGTAAATGATCTTAGATGTGCCTATTACTCTTACTGTGTACAGCATGGATAATAGGATTACCAGTAGACCCCTCAGGCCTAACCATGTCTCAGGAGATATGCTGGAACAAAACCAGCCAGGGGCGCAACTGGATAGCAGAGCACCAGGTGCTGGCAGGCCCTGTTAGAAGAGTTTCTGCCAGTTTGCCAGCAGGCATGGATTCTGACCCAGAGTTCACCTCCCTCTACATTAAATGGTGCCAGTAGAAGCGATGCTTAAGTGAGTCACTCCCTTTTATACCATGCCTCAAATTATATCCCAGGCAGAATGGCCATCTCAATGTAACCAAATCAGACTCCTCTGGCTGGCAAGTTCATGCTCTAATGTATAGTTTTAATGGGGTGATCTCTGGATTACAAAGCTGCCATCCACAAAATGTCCCTAGGAGTAGCCTATCATTGTGCCCAGAATCTATACACATTGTGGTTAGAGTCCCCACAAAGCTTGGTCATGGACACCAAGTGTTCCTTTGCAAGGTATGCCCCTGATGACCCCGTGGAGTTCACTGAATCTGCTCAACTAGTAGTAGAGCGCATACTTGTAGTTTCGTCCTGAGTCAGGCCTCTAGCATTTATACTCAGAACTTAACACCAACCAGCCATTCCTACCCTTCATGACTCTCCACCTGGGAAGAGGCTAGTGTAAGGCTAGTGCAAGCTAGCCTCTGCCACCCCGAAGCACACTAGCTCCGCAGAGAACATAGCCCCAGACCAAGGGCTCACTGCTGGACATAACTGCACCTCAGGTGACAACACAACAACCCAATAGAACAAAGAGGGAGACAACGTGCCCCAACCTCATTGGACGTTGGGACTTTTGTCTCCCAGATCCCCTCCACACCAGGGGGTGATGACTGTGGTGACTGTTAACCTCAAGGCTGCTGAAACCAAGCAGGACCCTATGGGACCTTCCCGGTCACAGAGCTCTCTGTGTCCCCTGCTTCTTTTTTGTAGGAAAAGCTTTGGTTTCCTCGTCCTCTTGAGTTTTAAAGACCAGGCTCAATAAGTTAATAATTAGAGAATCGGGGTAATGCAGAAACAAAGAAAAAGCAGTCAAGCAAGAAAAGTAATAGTAACTTAAACAATAAGTCAGCCATAAAACAGAGTCAGAGGACTGTGGTTCCTCCCTGAGGGATCCAGATAGCAATCTGATACACACTCCTGAATTGTTTTTATAGACACCAGTACCCCACCAGATCCTGACGCCGACTATAGGAGAGACCCCCAACTGTGGGGAGCCAGAAGACTGATGATTTAGGTTCCCGAAACATTATCCTGTTGCCTCACCACCCACCAGTCAGAAAACTGTGTACGAGCTGATCATGTTACCCATGACCCTCTCCCTCACTTTGTCTTTAAAAACTCATCCTTGAAAGCCATCAGGGAATTTAGGTCTTTTGAGCATGAGCCACCTGTTATCCTTGATTGGTGCCCTACAAATAAACACTGTACTTTCCTTCACCACAATCCCGTGTCAGTAGATTGGCTTTGCTGCACGTGTTGGGCGAGCCGACCCAAGTGCAGTTCGGTGACAGTAACTGTTAACCTCAAGGCCAAGATGCAAAAACGCCTCCAGTGGATCAACCCAGAAGACTCTACAGAGTACTACTTTCCTGAAATAGCTAACTGCTTGCCTCGCGACCCTTGCCTCTATAAAAACCCTTGAAAATCTGTAAGTCCCCTGCTGACTGCCTGGCAGCATTAGACATCATTTCACCTTTATGGCAAGCCAAACAATGTATTCTAAACTATATGAGCCACAATGAGGCACCTCTAGCCTGACTGACCTGCCTAGACCCCATGGTCAGGGCATTCTCTGTGCTGTGTTCCCTGCTCAGTGTACTAGATTACAGCTTTTGCTTTCTACCTGATGTATCCACAACAGGCCTACTCCCCTCATTATTCCCAGCACCACCACCACTGCCAGCACATCCTCCATACCCAAAAAGCTACCTCCACACCTCTCTACATCTCATCCACAACTCCTTCCTGCTGCATGCCACGACCCTGCCCCACACCACAACCCTAGATCCTACATGACAAATATATTCATACAAACCTGCAAGGTGGCAGCTCAGGACTTGCAAGTAAAAAGATGTTGGGTCTGTGAGCACTCAGGGCGAGATGTACAGCCCCATGTCCCTACGTATCCTATAGCTCTTCCTGGTTATCAGACCCTTGTACTAATTCCCTCCAAAACACCTCGAGCCTCATTTAGGCTGGACCAAACCCTAATCTAGACCCTACACATGGCACCCTGTGGGTAGGCATCACAGTAACTGCAGTACTTTCTGAGGGCTACCAACTATACTCAGACACAAAGGCTGGACCTCACCCTGTATACTCATCGCCTCTTAATGATGAATAACACCTCATTCATAGTCTGTTGTGGATCTGACTCAAGGGGCTGGAGCAGGTCTACTTGACTCTGCCCAGTCTGCAAGCTATCCATGGAGATGATCCCTATTATTGTAACACTGTTACAGGCCAACCTCCAGATGTCGAGAGATACAGGTCATGCTTAATATCACTAAAGTATTTCAACAAATTCCCACATTCCGAGGTCCCTGATTTGTTCTCATGGCTCTCGACATCCACCTGAGGGCAATGGTTAAGACCTGGATTCCAAACAGTAGCAAGTCTATTTATCATAGGCTTCATCATTATTGCCTTGGTTAAATGTGCCTTAAGGTGGCTTCAGAAAACAATACTGGGACTTCCCTGGTGGTCCAGTTGTTGGGACGCCATGCTTCCAATACAGGGGGTGCAGGCTTGCTCCCTAGTATGGGAACTAGGATCCCACATGCCATGCGGCATGGTCAAAAAAAAAATTTTTTTTTAAAGAAAGAAAACAATACCTATGTCCTTTAACTTACCCACTACACAAGTGATTGTTATTCCTGATGACAAGGAATCACAGGATAGACTGTCAAGAGTTTAGCTAAGGGCTTCCCTGGTGGCACAGTGGTTGAGAGTCTGTCTGCCGATGAAGGGGACACGGGTTCGTGCCCCGGTCCGGGAAGATCCCACATGCCGCGGAGCGGCTGGGCCCATGAGTCATGGCCGCTGAGCCTGTGCGTCCGGAGCCTGTGCTCCACAGCGGAAGAGGCCACAACAGTGAGAGGCCTGCGTACCACAAAAAAAAAAAAAAAAGAGTTTAGCTAAGCTACTCTACTGCATCGCTGCCTCTGAATCCATATTGTTTGGCTAAGTATCCTGCAGGGATCTCAAATTGACACGAGCCCTCATGCAAGTGCATGCTCTAGATAGCAGTCCACAGAGTCACAAGCTAATGTAAGTTCCTAATATGACTTCCCCAAGAGCCCCTGTGATCAACAGTGCCCCACCTCCCAACATCTTCCCCTTATATACCTCTTAGATAAGACCCCTGTGGGGCTTACTGAAACCCCACACTTTTGTTTTGAGTTGACCAATCCAGCCTTAGACTGGGAACCACAAAGTACTCCACCCATGGATCCTAACAAAGGCATGTGCCTCAGGTCCTGCCTCTCTCTGTCTGCACTCTGCTTTGACTACTATCTGTGGTCCCTGAAGGCATGCCATGTACTTCCTCTAGAATATATATATAAATATACACACATGTATATACATATATGCACACACATAAATATAAGTAAAGAAAAAGATCTAAAATCAATAATCTATGGAGGAGCTGCAAGATGGCGGAAGAGTGAGACACGGAGATCACCTTCCTCCCCACAAAAACATCAGAAATACATCTACATGTGGAACAACTCCTACAGAACACCTACTGAACGCTGGCAGAGGGCCTCAGACCTCCCAAAAGGCAAGAAACTCCCCACATACCTGGGTAGGGCAAAAGAAAAAAGAATAAACAGAGACAAAAGAATAGGGACGGGACCTGCACCAGTGGGAGGGAGCTGTGAAGGAGGAAAGGTTTCCACACACTAGAAGCCCCTTCACAGGGAAAGACTGCGGTGGCGAAGGGGGGAAGCTTCAGGGCCATGGAGGAGAGTGCAGCAACAGGGGTGTGGAGGGCAAAGCGTTGAGATCCCCGCACAGAGGACCAGTGCCAACCAGCACTCACCAGCCCGAGAGGCTTGTCTGCTCACCCGCCGGGGCGGGCGGGGGCTGGGAGCTGAGGCTCCGGCTTCAGAGGTCGGATCCCAGGGAGAGGATTGGGGTTGCCGGCGTGAACACAGCCTGAAGGGGGCTAGTGCGCCACAGCTAGCCGGGAGGGAGTCCGGGAAAAAGCCTGGAGCTGCTGAAGAGGCAAGAGACTTTTTCTTGCCTCTGTTTCCTGGTGTGCGAGGAGAGGGGATTAAGAGAGCTGCTTAAAGGAGCTCCAGAGACGGGCGTGAGCCACAGTTAACAGCACAGACACCAGAGACGGGCATGAGATGCTAAGGCTGTGGCTGCTGCCACCAAGAAACCTGTGTGCGAGCACAGGTCACTATCCACACACCCCCTCCCGGGAGCCTGTGCAGCCCCTCACTGCCAGGGTCCCGTGATCCAGGGACAACTTCCCCGGGAGAGCACACAGCGCGCCTCAGGCTGGTGCAAGGTCACGCAGGCCTCTGCCGCCGCAGGCTTGCCCCACCTCCGTACCCCTCCCTCTCCCCGGCCTGAGTGAGCCAGAGCCCCCGAAGCAGTTTCTCCTTTAACCCCGTCCTGTCTGAGCGAAGAACAGACGCCCTCAGGCGACCTACACGCAGAGGCGGGGCCAAATCCAAAGCTGAACCCCAGGAGCTGTGCGGAAAGAGAAGAGAAAGGGAAATCTCTTCCAGCAGCCTCAGGAGCAGCGGATTAATTCTCCACAATCAACTTGATGTACCCTGCATCTGTGGAATACCTGAAGAGACAACAAGTCATCCCAAATTGAGGAGGTGGACTTTGGGAGCAACGATACATATATTTTTTCCCCTTTTTCTCTTTTTGTGAGTGTGCATGTGCATGCTTCTGTGTGTGACTTTGTCTCTATAGCTTTGCTTTTACCATTTGTCCTAGGGTTCTGTCTGTCTGTTTTTTTACTTAAAAAATTTTTTTTCTTAATATAATTATTTTTATTTTAATAACTTTATTTTATTTTATTTTCTTCTTTCTTTCATTCTTTTTTTTTTTTCCTGCCTTTTATTCTGAGCCGTGTGGATGACAGGCTCTTGGTGCTGCAGCCAGGAGTCAGTGCTGTGCCTCTGAGGTGGGAGAGCCAACTTCAGGACACTGGTCCACAAGAGACCTCCCAGCTCCACATAATATCAAATGGTGAAAATCTCCCAGAGATCTCCATCTCAACACCAAGACCCAGTTCCACTCAACAACCAGCAAGCTACAGTGCTGGACACCCTATGCCAAACAACTAGCAAGACAGGAACACAACCCCATCCATTAGCAGAGAAGCTGACTAAAATCATAATAAGGCCACAGACACCCCAAAACACACCACCAGACGTGGACCTGAAAGACAAGATCCAGCCTCATCCACCAGAACACAGGCACGAGTCCCCTCCACCAGGAAGCCTACACAACACAGTGAACCAACCTTAGCCACTGCGGACAGACACCAAAAACAACGGGAACTACAGCCTGCGAAAACAAGTCCTGAAACACAGTAAGTTAAGCAAAATGAGAAGACAGAGAAACACACAGCAGATGAAGGAGCTAGGAAAAAAACCACCAGACCTAACAAGTGAAGAGGAAACAGGCAGTCTACCAGAAAAAGAATTCAGAATAATGATAGTAAAGATGATCCAAAATCGTGGAAACAGAATTGAGAAAATACAAGAAACATTTAACAAGGAACTAGAAGAGCTAAAGAGCAAACAAACAGTGATGAACAACACAATAAATGAAATTAAAAATACTCTAGAAGGGATCAATAGCACAATAACTGAGGCAGAAGAATGGATAAGTGACCTAGAAGATAAAATACTGGAAATAACTACTGCAGAACAGAATAAAGAAAAAAGAATGAAAAGAATTGAAGACAGTCTCAGAGACCTCTGGGACAACATTAAATGCACCAACATTCAAATTATAGGGGTCCCAGAAGAGGAAGAGAAAAATAAAGGGACTGAGAGAATATTTGAAGAGATTATAGTTGAAAACTTCCTTAATATGGGAAAGGAAATAGTTAATCAAGTCCAGGAAGCAAAGAGAGTCCCATAAAGAATAAATCTGAGGAGAAACACACCAAGACAGACATTAATCAAACTGTCAAAAATTAAATACAAAGAAAAACAAAAGCAGCAAGGGAAAAACAACAAATAACACACAAGGGAATCCCCATAAGGATAACAGCTGATCTTTTTTTTTTAACATCTTTATTGGCGTATAATTGCTTTACAATGGTTAGTTTCTGCTTTATAACAAAGTGAATCAGTTATACATAGACATATGTTCCCATATCTCTTCCCTCTTGTGTCTCCCTACCTCCCACCCTCCCTATCCCACCCTTCTAGGTGGTCACAAACCATGGAGCTGATCTCCCTGTGCTATGTGGCTGCTTCCCACTAGCTATCTATTTTACGTTTGGTAGTGTATATATGTCCATGCCACTCTCTCACTTGATCACAGATTACCCTTCCCCCTCCCCATATCCTCAAGTCCATTCTCTAGTAGGTCTGTGTCTTTTTTCCCGTCTTACCCCTAGGTTCTTCATGATCTTTTTTTTTTCTTTCTTAGATTCCATATATATGTGTAAGCAAACGGTATTTGTTTTTCTCTTTCTGACTTACTTCACTCTGTATGACAGACTCTAGGTCCATCCACCTCACAAAAAATAACTCAATTTCATTTCCTTTTATGGCTGAATAATATTCCATTGTATATATGTGCCACATCTTCTTTATCCATTCATCTGTTAATGGAAACTTAGGTTGCTTCCATGTACTGGCTATTGTAAACAGAGCTGAAATGAACATTTTGGTACATGACTCTTTTTGAATTATGGTTTTCTCAGGGTATATGCCCAGTAGTGGGATTGCTGGGTCATATGGTAATTCTATTTTTAGTTTTTTAAGGAACCTCCATACTGTTCTCCATAGTGGCTGTATCAATTTACATTCCCACAAACAGTGCAAAAGTGTTCCCTTTTCTCCACACCCTCTCCAGCATTTATTGTTTCTAGATTTTTTGATAATGGCCATACTGACCAGTGTTAGATGATATCTCATTGTGGTTTTGACTTGCATTTCTCTAATGATTAATGATGCTGAGCATTCTTTCTTTGGGGAAATGTCTATTTAGGTCTTCTGCCCATTTTTGGATTGGGTTGTTTGTTATTTTGTTATTAAGCTGAATGAGCTGCTTGTAAATTTTGGAGATTAATCCTTTGTCAGTTGCTTCATTTGCAAATATTTTCTCCCATTCTGAGGGTTGTCTTTTGGTCTTGTTTATGGTTTCCTTTGCTGTGCAAAAGCTTTTAAGTTTCATTAGGTCCCATTTGTTTATTTTTGCTTCTATTTCCATTTCTCTAGGAGGTGGGTCAAAAAGGATCTTGCTGTGATTTATGTCACAGAGTGTTCTGCCTATGTTTTCCTCTAAGAGTTTGATAGTGTCTGGCCTTACATTTAGGTCTTTAATCCACTTTGAGTTTATTTTTGTGTATGGTGTTAGGGACTGTTCTAATTTCATACTTTTACATTTACCTGTCCAGTTTTCCCAGCACCACTTATTGAAGAGGCTGTCTTTTCTCCACTCTATATTCTTGCCTCCTTTATCAAAGATAAGGTGTCCATATGTGCGTGGGTTTATCTCTGGGCTTTCTATCCAGTTCCATTGATCTATATTTCTGTTTTTGCGCCAGTACCATACTGTCTTGATTACTGTAGCTTTGTAGTGTAGTCTGAAGTCAAGGAGCGTGATTCCTCCAGCTCCATGTTTCATTCTCAAGATTGCTTTGGCTATTTGGGGTCTGTTGTGTTTCCGTACAAATTGTGAAATTTTTTGTTCTAGTTCTGTGAAAAATGCCAGTGGTAGTTTGATAGGGATTGCATTGAATCTGTAGATTGCTTTGGATAGTAGACTAATTTTCACCATGTTGATTCTTCCAATCCAAGAACATGGTATATCTCTCCATCTATTTGTATCATCTTTAATTTCTTTCATCAGTGTCTTATAATTTTCTGCATACAGGTCTTTTGTCTCCTTAGGTAGGTTTATTCCTAGATATTTTATTCTTTTTGTTGCAATGGTAAATGGGAGTGTTTTCTTAATTTCACTTTCAGATTTTTCATCATTAGAGTATAGGAATGCCAGAGATTTCTGTGCATTAATTTTGTATCCTGCTACTTTACCAAATTCATTGACTAGCTCTAGTAGTTTTCTGGTAGCATCTTTAGGATTCTCTATGTATAGTATCATGTCATCTGCAAACAGTGACAGCTTTATTTCTCCTTTTCTGAATTGGATTCCATTTATTTATTTTCTTCTCTGATTGGTTTATCCTAGGTAGCAAGGCTGGTTCACCATGCAAAAATCAATTAATGTAATCCATCATATCAACAGGCTAAAGAAGAAGAACCACATGATCATATCAAGTAATGCAGAAAAAAGTTTTGGCCGAATCCAACACCCACTCATGTTAAAATAAAAAAAAAACCCTCTCAGTAAACCAGGAATAAAGGTGGGAATTCCTCAATTTGATAATGAATATCTACAAAAAACCTACAACTAACATCATACTTAATGACGAAAAACTAGAAGCTTTCCCACTAAAATCAGGTACAAGGCAAGGATGCCCCCTCTCAGCACTCTTTTTCACATTATACTGAAAGTCCTAGCTGAAACAATAAAACAAGAATAGGAAATGAAAGGTATATTGATTGGGAAGAACAAAATAAAGCTGGTCTTTTTTCACAGATAACTTGGTTGTCTATGTAGAAAATCTGAAGGAACCTATAAAAAACTCCTGGAGCTAATAAGCAATTAAAGGAAGGTTACAGGATACAAGGTTAACATACAAAAGTCAACTGACTTCCTATATACCAGCAATGAAGTAGAATTTGAAATTAAAAACACAATACCATTTACATTAGCACCCCAAAAATGAAATACATAGGTACAAATCTAACAAAATATGTACCAGATCTATATGAGGAAAAGCACAAAACTGATGAGAAAAATCAAAGAACTAAGTAGAGAGATAGTCCACGTTCATGAATAGGAATACTCAATATTGTCAAAATGCCAGTTCTTCCATTCTTGATCTATAGATTCAATGTAATTTAAAAAAAAAATCCCAGCAAATTATTTTGTGGAAATCAACAAACTGATTCTAAAATTTATATGAAGAGGCTAAAGACCCAAATTGGCCAACTCAGTATTTAAGGACACGATCAAAGTCAGACGACTGACCCTGCCCAACTTTAAGACTTACTATAGTAATCAAGACGGTATGGAATTGGTGAAAGAATAGATCAATAGATCAATAGAAAAGAACACAGGGCCCCAAAACAGACTCATATAAATATAGTCAACTGATCTTTGACTAGGAAGCAAAGGCTATACAATGGAGTTAAGAGAATCTCTTCAACAAATTGTGCTAGAACAACTGGACATCTACATGCCAAAAAAAAAAAAATAGAATCTAGAAACAGACCTTACACCTTTACAAAAATTAACTCAAAATGGACCAAAGATCTAAACATAAAATATAAAACTCCTAGAAGTTGTAAAAGAAAAAAAAAAAAAAACTCCTAGAAGATAACAAAGGAGAAAATCTAGGTGACCTTGGGTTTGGTGATAAGCTTTTAGATACAATAGCAAAGGCATAATCCATGAAAGAAAGAATAGATAAGCTAGACTTCATTAAAATTAAAAATTTTGCTCTATGAAAGCTCTGATCAAGAGAATGAAAGACAAGTCACAGACTGGGGGAAAATATTTGCTAAAAACTTATCTGATAACGGACTGTTATCTAAAATATACAGAGAGCATTGGAGACAAGATGGTGGAACAGAAGGACTTGAGCTCCCCTCCTCTCATGAAAACACAAAAATCACAACTAACTGCTGAACAACCATTAACAAAAAAAGACTGGGACCTACCAGAAGAGATATTCTACATCCAAAGACAAAGAAGAAGCTACAACAAGACGGTAGGAAAGGTGCTTTCGCGATAAAATATACAAAGAACTCTTAAAACTCAACAAGAAGAAAACAAACAACTCAAAAAATGAGCCAAATATCTTAACAGGCACCTCATCAAAAATATACAGATGGCAAACATATAAAAAGATGCTTGTGATATTATGATTTATAATAAGAAATATATATTTGGTCTTCATCCCCATTTCTGGCACAGAACTCCTAAAACCCTTAGAATTTCCTAAGTGATGAGAGCAACAAAGTTGTCTTTTGTTCTGTTAATGAGGTGACTTTTGGACCACACCTCTGGTTGCCAGGAGAACCAACCATGTGATTAGAGGGTTGGAACTTTCAGTCCCAGTTCCCTGACCTCTGGGGAGGGGAGAAGGTTTGGAGGGTGAAATCAATCACTGATGGCCAATGACTTAACCAATCATGTCTATGTAATGAAGCCTACATAAAAACCCCAAAGGAGAGGGTTCAGAATTGGGGAACCAGAACACTTCCACCATGCCAGGCCCCAAACTCCATGAGGACAGCAGCTCCTTTGTTCAGGACCTCATCCTATATGTCTCTTCATCTGGCTATTTATTTGTATCCTTTAATATACTCTGTAATAAATTGGTAAGCTAGTGAGCAAACTGGTTTCCTGAGTTCTGTGAGCTGCTCTAGCCAATCAATCGAACTCAAGGAGGGGGTCATGGGAACCTCTGATTTACAGCCAGTCTGTCAAGTAACAACTTGGATTTGCAATTGGCATCCTGAGTTTGAGGGGGAAATCATTGGAACTTCCAGTTTGTAGCCAGTTGGTCAAAAGCACAGGTAACCATCTGGGCTTGTGACTGGCAACTGAAGTAGAGGGAAGTCTTATAGAACTGAGCCCTTTCCCTGTGGAATCCGATGCTATCTCTGGGTAGATAGTGTCAGAATTGAACGGAATTGTAGGACACCCAGCTCGTGTCCTGAGCATTGCTTGGATACCACTCTACATATTGGAATTGGATTCAGAATCCTTAATGCTCTATATCACATGACATTAGGGAAATTAAAATTAAACAACAATGATATGTCACTACGCACCTAATAGAATGGCTCAAGTCCAGAACACTGATAACACGAAATACTGACAAGGATGCTGAGCAATAGGAACTCTCATTCACTGCTGGTGGGAATGCAAAATGGTATAGACACTTTGGAAGACAATTTGGCTGTTCTTACAAAACTACACATACTCTTACCATATGATCCAGCAATAACGCTTCTTGATATTTACCCAAATGATATTTACCCAAAGGTTATGCTGATATTTACCCAAAGGTTATGTTCACACAAAAATCTGCCTAAGAATGTACACAATAACTTTATTCATAATCACCAAAACCTGGAAGCAACCAAGGATGTCCTTCAGAAGGTGACTGGATAAATATACTGTGGTACATCCACACAATGGAATGGATGCAGTGCTAAAAGTAAATGAGCTATCAAGCCATGAAAAGATATGGAGGGAAATTAAATGCATATTACTTAGTGAAAGAAGCCAATCTGAAAAGGCTACATACTATATGATTCCAATGATATGACATTCTGGAAAAGGCAAAACTATGGAGACAGTAAAAATATCAGTGGTTTCCAGGGGTTTGGGGTGGAGGAAGGGATGAACAGGTGGAGCACAGAGGATTTTTAGCCTAGTGAAATCACTCTGTATAATACTCTCATGGTGGATAAATGTCATCATATGTTTGTCCAAACCTATAGATCTACACCACCAAAGAATGGACCCTAATGTAAACTATGGACTTTGGGTGATAATGTGTCAATGTAGGTTCATCGATTGTAACAAATGTACCCTCTGGTGGAGGATGTTGAGAATGGGGAAGGCTATGCATGTGTTGGGGCAGGGGGTATATGGGAAGTTTCTGTACTTTTTGCCCAATTTTGCTGTGAACCTAAAACTGCTCTAAAAAATAGTCTATCAAAACAAAACAAATCATAGTACCTTTAGGAAAAGAACAACACCCTAAAGAGTTCAATACAAATTTTAAAGAAACAGCTAAATAAACACTGGAATGATTTTCTCTACTCTCTTTGCCTGTCAAAACTACATATCCTTCAAAGTACAACTTGAACACCACTTTCTCAGTGATGTCTTCCCCAACTTCTGGACATACTTAGTCACTCCACTTCCTGCGATCCCATCCTGCTATCACAGTACTAACACCATGTTATAGAGTAGGAGTTCTCAAATTTTAGTGAGCATCAGAATCACCTGGGAGAACTTGTTAAAACAGGTTTCTTGTCCCGGCCAAGATCTGAATTTGGAGATTCTGAGTCTGAAGCCTATGAATTTCTGTTTCTAACATCCTCCCAGATGATGCTAATGCTGTTGGTTCGTGGACCACACTTACAGTAGCAGTTATGCTTTATTCTACACATGGCTGGCTCCCGTAAGACTGAGAGCTCAACAAGGAACCTCATCCAGCACACAGTAGGCATGTCTTACTCTTTTTTGCTTCTTTTTATCAGCCTCTTCCTGTAAGTTTTGAAGGGCGCTTTGCATGAGCTTCATGTTCAAGTCCTGATCTTCTCTGTATTCCTGCTGAATATGCTCCATCTTCTCTTGGAGGGCTTTTTGCAAAGCAGCCCTTATTTCCTGTTTTGTCTTCTGTTTCTTTAGCCTATCCTGTTCATTCTCAAGTTTCACCTGTGCTTTGTCATTTTCCTATGGCAGAACAATAGTGAAGATACTGTATCAGTACAGTTGGACAAAACAAAGAAGTTAATGCATTTCATTTAAGAGGTGAGAATAAACGGTTTCTTGGAAACACACACTCCTGGGTGAAAAGGTACTATAAGAAATAAAACTTGCCTTTTCTTTGCTGAATCAGCAATACGGCTTTGTGAAATTGCTGTCTGTGTGTGATTATAAAGTAATAAATAGTTGTGGAGTTCAAAATGCAGAAAAGTATAAGGATTAATCACTTTTATTCTTAATACCCATTCACCCGCTACCATTCTCAACGTTTTGGTGTATTGACCTTCCAGACTTTAGTCTTCTATGCACATCTGCACATCTAGATTTGGATACATTATTAACCAGCAACGAGAGTCCAGAAATGGAGATGTCCACATCAGCTAAACACAAAAGTAAATTAAGCATTTTGTTCTTTAAAAGCTCTCCCCCATTCCTCTCATTTTCTTATGTATCTGACCCTCCTGGCTAGCTTAACTGCCTGACTAATCAGTTTTAACTGGGGTACCACTGCTGTTGGGTGCTGTGAGTTTGGTATAAACTGAGGCATTTATCCTCCTGTCAAAGGCATTTGCACTCTCCTGGAGGGATAAGTCCTTGCCCAGTGGGGACAGGAGATGACACATTTATAGTGAGGAGGGATACAATTCCCAATTGACTTGATCTAACTGAGACTCACAACAGCCATGATTGTCACGATTTCTGGCTTGTGAGAGGGAAGTTATATGCTAGACTTTTCCATTAATGTCATGAGAGTAATTCCACACTGAATTGTGAGGGTCAAATGAGACAATAAAAGTAAAAATGCTCTGCAATATTTAAGGGAAAACAATGGATATCAAACATGAAAGCCAGTGGGATAGCAGGCCACACTTTTTATTTATTTATTTATTTTTCATTCATTTATTTATTTGGCTGCACTGGGTCTTAGTTGCCGCGTGCAGGACATTCGTTGCGGCATGCAGGATCTTCAGCTGCGGCATGTAAACTTTTACTTGTGGCATGTGGGATCTAGTTCCCCGACCTGGGATCAAACCTGGGGCCCCTGCAGTGGGAGTGTGGAGTCTTAGCCACTGGACCACCAGGGAAGTTCCAGGCCACACTTTTTAAAAAGTAAGGTTGACTATACCAGGAGGCAGCAATCAGCCAAATCAGACTATGAAGCAGGTAAAGATGGTATGGGGGGAGAACTGCTCAAAATTAAGAGACCTGAAAGCAGTTTACTATGTCTTGGTTTCCCCAGGATAGTTCTGATTTTACACTGTTGCGCTTATGTACTGAATTAAATGCACCCCTTTCAATCTCAAATGTGACCAGATTTGAATAATAAACAGTGATTCATTCTAAAAGAGACTTATAAGAGGACAACAACGTTTGGATCCTGATTTAAATGTCGAATAACTTAGACAGTGATGGAAATTTGATGCTGATTTTAGATGATAGCAATGAATTATTAATTTTTTTAGGTTTGATATTGGCATTGTATAAGAAAATATCCTTAATCATGTTGTTGAGATGCATACTAGAGATGTATTTAAGGGAGAAATGACATGTCTGGGATACACACACACACACACACACACACACACACACACATATATTTTTGGCTGCGTCGGGTCTTAGTTGTGGCCCACAGGATCTTTGCTGAGGCACGCGGGATCTTTCATTGCAGCGTGTGGGCTCTTTGTTGTGGTATGCGGGCTTCTCTCTAGTTGTGGCGTGTGGGTTTTCTCTTCTCTAGTTGTGGTGCTTGGGTTCCAGAGCACGTGGGCTCTGTAGTTTGGGGCACGCGGGCTCTAGATGAGGCACACAAGCTCAGTAGTTGTGGCACATGGGCTTAGTTGCCCTGCAGCATGTAGGATCTTAGTTCCCTGACCAGGGATTGAACCTGCGTCCCCTGCATTGTAAGGTGGATTCTTTACCACTGGACCACCAGGGAAGTCCCTGGGACATATTTTAAAACAAAAAGAGAAGCGGGTAGAATATAGGAAATCAACATGTCAAAATGCAACAGCTGCTGAAACTGGGAGATCAGTACATGAGTATGATCATTGTACTCTCCACTTCTGTGCATTTGAAAATGTGCATATTATTATTTAATATGACATTACTGTTATAATTATAACAAATGTTATAATTATAACATTAAAAAGGGTGGAAAAACATTCTTGAAATTACAAAATAATAGAGATAAAGAACCCATCAGTGGCTGCCAGGGGTTAGGGTTGAGGGTGGTGATGAAATAAAATTTATATTTTAAGGTAGGATGAAAATGTAAACATAAAATTCTTTCTCTCTCTGTTTGGGCCTCCTCCCTCCCCCTTTACAGTGCAATGTGCATCTTCATTATACATTAACCAGACCTCCTCAAAGATGGGAATGCCTACTTCACGGCAAAGATCAATTCTTTTTTCTTTCTTCTGACGCCAGCAATAGAACTTTATAGAAGATTAATATTCTTTCCCAACTCTGTAAGGGGTCATGGTGACTTACTGCTTGCTTTGTATGTGCTTACCCGGACTGTATCTTTGGTGAACTTATGTAAAATGTCAGTGTGTCATTGTGATGTATGATCCTCTGTCTTGAAAATGTATATGACTGTGCCTTCAACTACTAACAGGTGGAACAATTCTTAGAGCTTCTGAGAGTCTGTCTCTTGTATTATAATCCTTAGTTTGGCTTGAATAAAATTCTCTTTTCCTTCTTAACTTGATTGTTAATTGAATTTTCTTTGACAGAGGTTATAACAGTAAAGGAGTAGCTGGAAGGAGTTTCTTTGAATGATGGAACAATTCTATATCCTGATTCAGTAGTGATTACATAAATGTAGTGGTTACATATGGTAAAATTTCATAGAACTATACCCCTTCCTCCAAAGAGTGCATGTAAAAGCTGGTGAAATCCAAAGGAGGGTTTTTTAGTTTAGTTAAATAAGGGAGTAACTTTAGTTGAAAGTATTATATAAGTCTTTATAAGTCTCTCTATATAATATTTTGTCATGTAAAGGTATACAGAAACTCTAATATTTTTGGCAACTCCTTGTTAAAGTTATTTCCAAAAAAAATTTTTTTTAAAGTAAGGTAGAAATAGAGATAGCTAGGTGTGCTATAAAAAATAAATATTTTGTCTTTGCCCCTGGTTCCTGGCACATAGCTCCTAACACCCTTGAAATCTCCAAAGTGATAAGATTATCTTTTGTAGCCTAATGAGATGACCAGTGGCTGGACCCCCTAGATAGCTTCAGGATGGGAGATGATAACTAGAAAGACCAAACTATGTGATCAGAGGGTTGGAACTTTAGCTCCACCCCTTGACCTCCAGGGAGGGAAGAGGGGCCAGAGATTGAGTTCAATCACCAATGGTGATTGAATTAATCAATCATGCCCATGTGATGAACCCTCCATAAACTCCCAAATGATGAGGTCCAGAGAGCTTCTGGATTGAACGCATCAAGGTGGTGGGGGCATGGAAGCTCTGTGTACCACCCCACATACCTTCCCCTATGCATCTCTTCCATTTGACCATCTCTGAGTTGTATACCTTACAATAAGCTGGTAGTGGTAAGTAAAGCACTTTCCTAAGTTCTATGAGCTGTTTTAGTGAATTACTGAAATTGAGGGGGAGTCATGAGAACCTTGGACTTTGTAGCCAAGCTGGACAGAAGTGTGGGTAACCTAGGGACCCACTACTTGTGATGGGTATCTGAAGTGAGGGCAGTCTTGTGGGACTAAGCCCTTCAACTTACGGAGTCTGACACTAACTCCATATAGTATCAGAACTGAATCAAATTGTAGGACACCTAATCAGTGTCTGCAGAGCATCAGAGTATTGTCTGATGTGAGGAAAAAAACCACACATTTGGTGTCAGAAGTGTTGTGAGTAAAACTGGCTCACTAAGTATCTTACATCAGAGGAGGGGGTATATATAAGGCCATTTGGGGGCCACTATTTTGATTTTCTTAGAGATCTACTAAACTCTTCAAAATAAAACAATCTTAAACCCAGAGAAGATTTCTGGGCTCTGCATATACCTTACCTTTGATGTTTCTTATGGTTTCAAATTTCAATACTTGGGATTCTCCAAGAAAATACTACCATCTTCCTAAATTCAGTGGTATTAAAGTATCAGATGTTGAAAGCTTTATATACGTATAAAATTGCTACCTTTTTGAGTGCTTGCACATATTTCCATTGACAACGCTAATTTGTATATACTAGGGGCAGTGATCTTGTAGGAACAAAATTATTGATGCTGGTGGTCTGGGGGGTCACTGTAGCTGTTGTATAAGCACTTTATATAGGATTTGGAAACTATCAATTATCCATATCAAAGAATGGGGGGATGTTGCCAAATTGCCACTAGGCTTCATTGGCACTGCCGATGATTATCCCATTTCATCCTCACAACAAAGACAAGTGTCCTTTGCCTCATTTTGTAGATGAGGAAACTGAATCACAGTAGTGAAGTAACTTGCCCTATACAATGAGATGGCACTGTCAGCTGGGCCTTGAAATCCAAGGCTCTGACCATGGTCTGTTGCTCTGTGAATGAGCCTTGGCCATCAGGCAAACTACAGTAGCAGGCCGGCAAACTGTATTCTAGCCACTGAGTTCATCGTCCTATCACAAGCATTTCAAAAGACCCACCACAAGGCGCGCCTCCTCCTCCTTCAGCCGCCGCGCTGCCTGCCTTTGCGCCTGGATGCTGGTGATCTGGGCATTCAGCCCCAGCCGTGTGTTCTCCACCAGCTCTCTTTGTCTCCTCGCCTCTTTGGCTTCTCGCTTCTCTTTGGCCAGTCGGTCTTCCTCCCAGAGCTTTGAGAACATCTGCTCTTCCACCAGCTTCTGCCTTTTCAGCTCCTCATTAAATGCTATCTGTGCTTTCCGATCCTTGCTCACTGCCTTCTGATGGATACAGGACAACTCAACACGGAGCTCCTCACAGCGTTCCCTGAAAGGACAATTTTAAAAAGAAACCCAGCCTTTCATAAGACATTGGTCTCTGTAGGCACAAATCTGCACAGTCAGACACTGAAGTAAGAAAGTTAAAGACCTGGATGTAGGCCATCTGAACACCGGAAACACATGAGGGAGCAGCAAGGAGGCAGGCACCATGATGCCACAGACAAAGCACAGGCACTGGAGTCAAGCAGAACAGGCTTTGAAATCTGGTTTTGATATTTCCTATGTGGCCTTAGATCAAAAACTCGATCTATCTGAGCCTGTTTCTATATCTGTGAAAGAACTGACTTTCAAGGTTCTGGTAAGAATCAGAGCTAGATGGACATAAATACCTAGTAGGTAACAGGAACTCAGTAAATGGCAACTACTATTATTACTATAGAGGAAATAGAAGAGGGATGAGTCCCTGCAACATTACAAGTAGATTAAGGCTTTGGTAGAAAGAGACCCTGCACGTACATCCAAGAAAAGACCCAAGGATAGAGTTAGCATATCATGGTGATGTTTCCCCATTGCATCTAGATTCCTGGCAGGGCATACATCCACTGAAGGGGTTTCTGCTAGAGTTGAGAAAACAGCCCTCTTGTTGCCTTTTTACAACCAGGCTTGTGTCACCATTCAAGAAGAAATGCTATCTCAGTAAGTGTTTGGACCTCATCCTTTCTTTCAGCCTCAGTAATTTAAATTTCTTCAAATGTTCTTGACTGAGCCCATTTTTAATTTAAGAGCTGTGAAATTATTTAGGAATATTTTCAAAACCCTACTCTCCTCTTCCTCCCTACCCCCTCCCAGACCAGACTTGTTAAATCAGAATGTTTAACACATCTGTACTTTTTAAAAGCTCCTCAGATGGTTCTGACATATAGCCAAGTTTGAGAACCTGTGATGGAAGGCAATGTTTTTTATAAACATCAAGTCTTCCTGGTTTCTAAATCAAATTCTACACCAAGAAGCTAAAGTTTGGAGAATAGGCTCAATAAAGAACTTTTAAAGAAATTCGAGTTGTTAAGACTGAAAGAAAAGATGAGGTCTAAGCTCTTATTGCAAGAGTGGTCAATTTCACACAAAATGAAACCCCCAAAATACATTTTAACATTTAAAAAAACGAATTCAGCTGTCTGAAATTCATCACTGAAATTCTCAGAATTGGCCATGATAACTTATTAAAGTCCTTCCCAATCCTATGATTCATACTCTAACAAAGGTATTCAATTAATGGAAATCTAAAGCCTAAGGATAGTAAGTATGGCTTATATTTTTAAATTTTTATTTAAAATCAACTCTTTCTTCCTAAGTATAAAACTAATACATGTTCATTGCAGAAAAACTAGAAAATATAGAAAAGTATGAAGACACTAAAAATAACACGTAATCCTACTATCAGGAGATAATCACTATTAGCATGTTAATATATTTCTTTCCAGTCTTATGTATGTGCATTTTTACTAGAACTGGAGTTATTCTGCATATCTATATCTCCTTGTATGTTAATTTTTCCACCTACCATTATATTGGGAATGCTTCCTCATGAAATATTCTTTAAAACAATTCCTAACCTTAGAACTTTATTACAGTTTACTAAGCTGCATAACAGAGGTTACAGCCTATAAATATATCACAGTTTACTTAAACATTCCCCTATTTGATGAACATATAGGTTATGTCTAACTTTTATTACAATGTTGCAGTGAAGATTGTTTCTGTAGCTCTTTCTGTTTATTGCTAATGACTTTCTTAAGGTAATTCCTTCCTTAATATGAAATCTAAGAGTACAAAGACATTCTTAAGGCAGTTGATGATGCATGCTGCCAAGAATGCCAGAATTAACACATTATTGACCAGAGATGTATTAATACGTCTTTTGTTACCCGAACATTATCGACCAGAGACGTATCAATATGGTTTTAGAGAGTGATACAATTAACATCACCATGTGAAGTTGTTAGAGCTTAAAACTGATCACAACTTATGATTGTCATTATCATTCACATTTTGCTCAGTTAGGTTTTTGTTCCAACCCTGTGTGTATTATAAATGCAAGTTTATTATCATAAAATTTTCAAAAATAATGCATTGAGAAATTTTGAGTGAAGAAGAATTTTTCAGTGAATTTTATGCAGATACTTACTCTGATTGTCTGAGTGACATATATGCTAGTGTCTCAGAAGATGGTAGTTCTTCAGAATACAGTTCTGATTCAGACGATGTGAATATTAGACCAACAAAAAGACAAAAAACCTTAGTGATTGATTCTGATACAGAAAGTGAAAATGAAACTCACGGTGCTGGAGAATGCTCCTTTGCTTCTACAGAAGAGTGGACTGAGGACAACATTTCATAACAAAAATTAGAAGACTTTAGAGGTGTGTCAGGTATAATGATTGAATGTAATAACCCGCAAAGTATTAGCAAAATAACAGAATTAATTTTTGGTAATGACTTTTTCAAGTTGGTCGCTTCTCAAACAAACTTGTATCACCAACAGAATGAAAAATCATATAAAAAGTATGATAAGGCTTTAAAATGGACTGATGTAACCAATAGTGACATGAAGAAGTTTCTTGGATTAAAAATTTTGATGGGACAAATAAGAAAGTCACACTGGAAAGAATAGTCGGTTGATCCCTTACTTGAAACCTATTTTTCCAAAGATTATGACCAGAAGAAGGTTCGAACAAATAATGACATTTCTTCACTTTAACGATAACTTGGAAATTCCATTTCCTGCAGACAGAATTTCAAAAGTTAAAGCTCTTTTGGATTATTTTCTACCAAAATTTCAATTGATCTATATACTCAAACAAGAGCTATCACTTGATGAGGCAATGATAAAGTGGAGAGGACGACTCAGATTCAAAACCTATAATCCCGGAAAACTTACAAAATATGGAATTTCGGTCAGGATGGTTAGCAAAAGTGAAACCGGATATATATGCAACCTTGAGATTTACATGGGTGAAGAAAAGAAACTTCAAGAAACGGTTTCAGTCCTACAACCTTATCTTAGTTCATGGCACCATATTTACCAAGACAATTATTACAACAGTGTGTCCACATCTGAAATACTGTTGAAAAATAAAACCAGAGTTTGTGGGACCATAAGAGATAATTGTGGTCTACCAAACCAATTAAAGGATAAATCTAAAAATCTACAGAGGGGAGAAATGACATTCTTATGAAAGGGAGAAGTGATTCTTCTTATATGGAAAGACAAGAGGTTAGTCCGCATGGTGACAGTTATTCATGACGCCTCCATAGCATCTACAGGAAAGGAAGACAGGAGGAGTGGCCATCAGATAACTAAGCCCACTTGTCTAATAGAGTATAATAAATATAGAAGGAGTTGATCGATCTGATCAATGCCTGGAAAACTTCAATATCCTCTGGAAAACTCAAAAATGGTATAAGAAAGTGGGTTTCTATTTGAGTAATTGCGGTTTATTCAATGTGTTTAAAATTAATTGTAGCTTTAATGCACAGAATAAAATGACTTACAAGCAACTTTTGTTAGCAATAGTTAGAGAATGGGTAACTGACCATTCTGGTGAATGTAGTGGTAGTCCCGCACCTGGTCCTTCTTGTGGCGTTTCTAAAAAAGTCCCCCGCAAAGATCCACCTTGTCAACTATCAAGTAAAATAAAATAACGTATTCTAGAGGAAATAATATCTACAGGACTAAAAAAAAAAAAATGTCACCAGAAAGTGTAGAGTCTGCTCTTCCAGGGGAAAGTGCAGTGAAACATGGTATATTTGTAATAGATGTTCTGTTCCCCCACACAGAGGTGCCTGCTAGGGTCTATCGCACTCTAACGAAATATTAGAATGCTTTCATAAGACATGTACAAAGTTTCAAATAAATACATTAAGTGCAAAAAAAGTTGTTGATATTTACTCAAACGTGGGTGTTTCAATATTCACTTACAAAACAAATCTTTGGCCACAGGCATTAGTTTATGCAAAAATCCCCCAGTCAATAATGTGTTAACACTGCATGAATGAGCTCGTATCATAAACACTTCTTTAGATCAGTAGGTTTTCAAGCTTTTTTGATTACGTATGTCTTTCAGTAAAAAAACTTCTAAGCACCCACAACATTGTTTATAAATTATATGAGGTTATTAATATGTAACTATATCATATAAATTATTTATATGCAAAAATTAAAATAGATGAGCTAAAAAACATCAAATAGAATATCTATCTATTTTAATGATAATAATCATTAATAAGAGGAAAACATTTTGTCAGTGCTTCACATGGCACTTTCACACATAAAATCTTATTTCATCCTCATAAGTGCCTTGTAACTTAGATGGGGCAGCAAGTATTATCCCCATTTTAAAGTTAAAGAAATCGAAACCTGGCACTTCCCTGGTGGTCCAGGGGTTAAGACTCCACACTCCCAATGCAGGGGATCCGGGTTCAATCCCTGGTCAGGGAACTAGATCCCGCATGCCGCAACTAAAAGATCCCACGTGCTGCAACTAAAGATCCCGCATGTGGCAATGAAAATACCACATGCCACAACTAAGACCTGGTGCAGCCAAATAAATAAATAAATATTTTTTTAAAAAGACGGATTTCCCTGGTGGTGCAGTGGTTAAGAATCCGCCTGCCAATGCAGGGGACACAGGTTCGAGCCCTGGTCTGGGAACATCCTACATGCTGCAGATCAACTAAGCCTATGTGCCACAACTATTGAGCCTGCACTCTAGAGCCTTGAGCCACAACTACTGAGCCCGTGTGCCATAACTACTGAAGCCCGTGGACCTAGAGCCCATGCTCTGCCACAAGAGAAGCCATCGCAATGAGAAGCACATGCACTGCAATGAAGAGTAGCCCTCACTCACCGCAACTAGAGAAAGCCTGCGCACAGCAACAAAGACCCAACGCAGCCAAAAATAAATAAATAAAAAATAGTAATAAAAGAAAAGAAAGAAAGAAATAGAAACTCAGGGAGCCTAAGTATCTTTCCAAGCCACAGACCCAGGAGAAGTAATATTATTAGCAACAGTTATTAAGTGCTTATTATTTGCCAGGCACTGTTCTAAGCACTTTACATATTTGAACTCTTATGATCTTCATAACAACCAGTCTTGCAACAAACACTATTGTAAGCTAATTATTCTTATTATTTTATCCCCAGTTTACAGATGAGGAAATGAAGGCACAGAGCTGTTAAATATCTTACGTAATTTCATACATTCAATATGTAGTAGAGCAGGGACTGAAGACCTGGCAGTCTGGTCCTGGAGTTCCTTGGTACTTCATTATATCATCAAGTGTTCTGACCACACATCCTAGGATATTCATTTAATAAAAACACCACAAAATACTAAAAAGCCAAAAAATTCCTTCCTTAATCTGGGGTCCAATCACTGTGTACAAATATAGGACATTTAAAAAGAAGTCTGGGGCACAGAGGGAACATACCTCAACATAATAAAGGCCATGTATGACAAACCCACAGCTAACATCATACTTAACAGTGAAAAACTGAAAGCATTTCCACTAAGCTCAGGAATAAGACAAGAGTGCCCACTCTCACCACTTTTATTCAACAGTTTGGAAGTCCTAGGCACAGCAATCAGAGAAGAAAAAGAAATAAAAGGAATTCTAATTGGAAACAAAGAAGTAAAACTGTTTGCAGATGACATGATACTATACATAGAAAAATCCTACAGACACCACCAGAAAACTACTAGAGCTCATTGGTGAATTTGGTAAAGTTGCAGGATACAAAATAAATATACAGAAATATGCTGCATTTCTATACCCTAACAGCAAATTATCATAAAGAGAAATTAAGGAAACAATCTCATTTACCATCACATCAAAAAGAATAAAATACCTAGGAATAAACCTACCTAAGGAGGTAAAAGACCTGTACTTGGAACACTAAAAGACTCTAATGAATGGAATTGAAGATGACAAAATGAAATGGAAAGATACACTGTGTTCTTGGATTGGAAGAATTAATATTGTTAAAAAAGGATCATACCACACCCAAGGCAATCTACAAATGCAATGCAACCCCTATCAAAATACCAATGGCATCTTTCACAGAAATAGAACAAATAATTTTAAAATCTGTATGGAAACACAAAAGACCCCAAATAGCTAAAGCAATCTTGAGAAAGAAGAATACAGCTGGAGAAACCATGCTCCCTTTCTTCAGACTATACCACAAAGCTACAGTAATCACAACTGTATGGTACTGGCACAAAAACAGACACACAGATCAATGGAACAGAATAGAGAGCCCAGAAATAAACCCATGAACTTATGGTAAATTAATCTATGATAAAGGAGGCAAGAATATACAATGGAGAAAATATAGTCCCTTCAATAAGTGTTGGGAAAACTGGACAGCTACATGTAGAATAATGAAATCAGAACATTCTCTAACAACATATATAAAAGTAAGCTCAAAATGGATTAAAGATCTAAATGTAAGACCGAATACCATAAAACTCCTAGAGGAAAACATAGACAGAAGACTCTTTGACATAAACCATAGCAATACTTTTTTGGATCTGTCTCCTTAAACAAGGGAAATAAAAGCAAAAATAAACAAATGGGACCTAATTAAACTTAAAAGCTTTTGCATAGCAAAATAAACAATCGACAAAATGAAAAGACAACCTACTGAATGGGAGAAAATATTTGCAAATGATATGACTGATAAGGGGTTAATATCCAACATATATAAACAGTTCATACAACTCAACATCAAAAGAAAAGAAAAAAAAAACCCGATTAAAAAATGGGCAGAAGAACTGAAGACATTTCTCCAAAGAGGATATGCAAATGGCCAAAAAGCACATGAAAAGATGCTCAGCATGGTTAATCATCAGGGAAATGCAAATCAAAACCACAATGAGGGGATTCCCTGGTGGTCCAGTGGCTAGCACTCCATGCTTTCACTGCTGGGGGCCCAGGCTCAATCCCTGGTTGGAGAACTAACATCCCATGATGCACGAGGCATGGCCAAAAAAAATGAAAGAAACAAAACCACAATGAGATATCACCTTGCACCTGTCAGAATGGCTATCGTCGGGGGAGACCTTCAAGCTGGCAGAGGATTAAGACGTGGAGATCACCTTCCTCCCCACAAATACATCAGAAATACATCTACATGTGGAACAACTCCTACAGAACACGTACTGAACACTGGCAGAAGACCTCAGACCTCCCCAAAGGCAAGAAACTCCCCACGTACCTGGGTAGGGCAAAAGAAAGAAGAAAAAACAGACAAAAGAATAGGAAGAGGACCTGCACCTCTAGGAGGGAGCTGTGAAGGGGGAAAAGTTTCCACACACTAGGAAGCCCCTTCACTGGTGGATACAGGTGGCAGAGGCGGGAAGCTTCAGAGCCAGGGAGGAGAGTGCAGCAACAGGGGTGCAGAGGGCAAAGCGGAGAGATTCCCACACAGAAGATCAGTGCCGACCAGCACTCACCACCCTGAGAGGCTTGTCTGCTCACTCGCCAGGGTGGGTGCAGGCTGGGAGCTGAGGTTTGGGCTTCGGAGGTCGGATCCCAGTGAGAGGACTGGGGTTGGCTGCGTGAACACTGCCTGAAGGGGCTAGTGCACCACAGCTAGCCGAGAGGGAGTCCGGGAAAAAGTCTGGAACTGCCTAAGAGGCAAGGGACCATTGTTTCGGGGTGCATGAGGAGAGGGGATTCAGAGCACCGCCTAAACGAGTTCCAGAGAGAGGCGCGAGCTGTGGCTATCAGCGCGGACCCCAGAGACGGGCATAAATTGCTAAGGCTGCTACTGCAGCCACCAAGAAGCCTGTGTGCAAGCACAGGTCACTATCCACACCTCCCATCCTGGGAGCCTGTGCAGCCCACCACAGCCAGGGTCCCGTGATCCAGGGACAACTTCCCCGGGAGAACACACGGTGCACCTCAGGCTGTTGCAACGTCACGACAGCCTCTGCCGCTGCAGGCTTGCCCCGCATTCCGTAACCCTCCCTCCCCCCGGCCTCAGTGAGCCAGAGCCCCCGAATCAGCTGCTACTTCAACCCTGTCCTGTCTGGGTGCAGAACAGACGCCCTCAGGCAACCTACACACAGAGGCGGGGCCAAATCCAAAGCTGAACCCCAGGAGCTGTGCGAATGAAGAAGAGAAAGGGAAATTTCTCCCAGCAGCCTCAGGAGCAGCGGATTAAACCTCCACAATCAATTTGATGTACCCTGCATCTGTGGAATACCTGAATAGACAACGAACCATCCCAAAATTGAGGCGGTGGACTTTGGGAGAAACTGTAGACTTGCAGTTTGCTTCCTGCATGTAATTCGTTTCTGGTTTTATGTTTACCTTAGTTTAGTATTTAGAGTTTATTATTATTGGTAGGTTTGTTTATTGATTTGGTTGCTTGCTTCCTTCTATATATATATATATATATATATATATATATACACATATATATTTCCCCTTTCTCTTTTTGTGAGTGTGTATGTGTATGCTTCTATCTGTGATTTTTGTCTGCATAGCTTTGCTTTTACCATTTGTCCTAGGGTTCCGTCTGTCCCTTTTTTCTTTTAGTATAGTTTTTAGCACTTTTTATCATTGGTGGATTTGTTTTTTAGTTTGGTTGCTCTCTTCTTTCTTTTTTTAAATTACTTTATAATTTTTAATAATTTAAAAAAATTTATTTTAATAACTTTATTTTCTTCCTTTCTTTCTTTCTTTCTTTCTTTCTTTCTTTCTTTCTGTCTGTCTTTCTTTCGTTCTTTCTTTCTTTCTTTTGTTTTTTTCTCCCTTTTCTTCTCAGCCATGTGGTTCACAGGGTCTTGGTGCTCTGGCCAGGTGTCAGGCCTGTGCCTCTGAGGTGGGAGAGCCAAGTTCAGGACATTGGTCCACCAGAGACCTCCTGGCTTCACGTAATATCAAACAGCAAAAGCTCTCCCAGAGATCTCCATCTCAATGCTAAGACCCAGCTCCATCAAATGACCAGCAAGCTACAGAGCTAGACACCTTATGCCAAACAACTAGCAAGACAGGAACACAACCCCACCCATTAGCAGACAGGCTGCCTAAAATCATACTAAGTTCACAGACGACCCAAAACACACCACCAGATGCAGTCCTGCCCACCAGAAAGACAAGATCCAGGCTCATCCACCAGACCACAGGCACTAGTCCCCTCCACCACGAAGCCTACACAACCAACTGAACCAACCTTAGCCACTGAGGGCAGACAACAAAAACAACAGGAACAACAAACCTGCAGCCTATGTAAAGGAGACACAAAAACACAGTAAGTCAAGCAAAATAAGAAGACAGAGAAACACACAGCAGATAAAGGAGCAAGGTAAAAATCCACCAGACCAAAAAAATGAAGAGAAAATGGGCAGTCTACCTGAAAAAGAATTCAGAGTAATGATAATAAAGATTATCCAAAATCTTGGAAATACAAGGAGTAAATACAAGAAACGTTTAAGAAGGACCTAGAAGAAATAAAGATCAAACAAACAATGATGAACAACACAATAAATGAAATTAAAAATTCTCTAGAAGGAATCAATAGCAGAATAATTGAGGCAGAAGAACGGATAAGTAACCTGGAAGATAAAAATAGTGGAAATAACTAACGCAGAGCAGAATAAAAAAAAAAAATGAAAACAACTGAGGACAGTCTCAGAGACCTCTGGGACAACATTAAATGCCCCAACATTCAAATTATAGGGGTCCCAGAAGAAGAAGAGAAAAAGAAAGGGACTGAGAAAATATTTGAAGAGATTATAGTTGAAAACTTCCCTATATGGGAAAGGAAATAGTTAATCAAGTCCAGGAAGCGCAGAGAGTCCCATATAGGATAATTCCAGGGGGAAACATGCTAAGACACATATTAATCAAACTATCAAAAATTAAATAAAAAGAAAAAACATTAAAAAGAGCAAGGGAAAAGCAACAAATAACATACAAAGGAATCCCTATAAGGATAACACCTGATCTATCAGCAGAAACTCTACAAGCCAGAAGGCACAGGCAGGACATATTCAAAGTGATGAAAGGGAAAAACCTACAACCAAGATTACTCTATCCAGCTAGAATATGATTCAGATTTGACGGAGAAATTAAAACCTTTACAGACAATCAAACACCAAGAGAATTCAGCACCATCAAACCAGCTTTACAACACATGCTAAAGGAACTTCTCTAAGCAGGAAACACAAAAGAAGGAAAAGATCTACAATAACAAACCCGAAACAATTAACAAAATGGTAACAGGAACATACATATCGATAACTAACTTAAATGTAAATGGATTAAATGCTCCACTCAAAAGACACAGACTGGCTGAATGGATACCAAAGAACACCCATATATAGGTTTTCTACAGAGACTCACTTAAGACCTAGCGACACATACAGACTGAAAGTGAGGGGATGGATAAAGATATTCCATGCAAAAGGAAATCAAAAGAAAGCTGGAGTAGCAATTCTCATATCAGACAAAATAGACTTTAAAATAAAGACTATTACAAGAGACAAAGAAGGACACTACATAATAATTAAGGGATCAATCCAAGAAGATATAACAATTGTAAATATTTGTGCACCCAACATAGGAGCACCTCAATACATAAGGCAAATGTTAACAGCCATAAAAGGGGAAATCGACAGTAACACAATCATAATACGGGATTTTAACACCCCACTTTCACCAATGGACACATCAGCCAAAATGAAAATAAACAAGGAAACACAAGCTTTAAATGATACATTAAACAGATGGACTTAATTGATATTTTATAGGACATTCCAGCCAAAAACAACAGAATACACTGTCTTCTCAAGTGCTCATGGAACATTCTCCAGGATAGATCATATTGTGGGTCACAAATCAACCCTTGGTAAATTTTAAAAAACTGAAATAGTATAAAGTATCATTTCTGACCACAACGCTATGAGACTAAATATCAATTACAGAAAAAAATCTGTAAAAACTAAAAACACACGGAGGCTAAACAATACACTACTAAATAACCAAGAGATCACTGAAGAAATCAAAGAGGAAATCAAAAAATACCTAGAAACAAATGACAATGAAAACACGATGACCCAAAACCTAGGGGAGGCAGCAAAATCAATTCTAAGAGGGAAGTTTATAGCAATACAATCCTACCTTAAGAAACAAGAAACACCTCAAATAAACAACGTAACTTTACACTTAAAGCAGTTAGAGAAAGAAGAACAATAAAACCCCAAAGTCAGCAGAAAGAAAGAAATCATAAAGATCAGAACAGAAATAAATGAAATAGAAAAGAAGGAGACGATCTCAAAGATCAATAAAACTAAAAGCTGGTTCTTTGAGAAGATAAACAAAATTGATAAAATATTAGCCAGACTCATCAACAAAAAAAGGGACAAGACTCAAATCAACAGAATTAGAAATGAAAAAGGAGAAGTAACAACTGACACTGCAGAAATACAAAGGATCATGAGAGATTACTACAAGCAACCATATGCGGATAATATGGACAACCTGGAAGAAATGGACAAATTCTTAGAAAAGCACAACCTTCCGAAACTGAACCAGGAATAAATAGAAAATGTGAACAGACCAAACACAAGCACTGAAATTGAAACTGTGATTAAAAATCTTCCAAAAAACAAAAGCCGAGGACTAGATGGCTTCACAGGCAAATTCTATCCAACACTTAGAGAAGAGGTAACACCTATCCTTCTCAAACTCTTCCAAAAAAATGCAGAGGAAGGAACACTCCCAAACTCATTCTATGACGCCACAATCACCCTGATACCAAAATCAGACAAAGATACTACAAAAAAAGAAAATTACAGACCAATATCACTGATGAACATAGATGCAAAAATCCTCAACAAAATACTAGCAAACAGAATCCAACAGCACATTAAAAGGATCATACACCATGATCAAGTGGGGTTTATTCCAGGAATGCAAGGATTCTTCAATATACGCAAATCAATCAACACGATAAATCATATTAACAAATTGAAGGAGAAGAACCATATGATCATCTCAATAGATGCAGAGAAAGCTATTGACAAAATTCAACACCCATTTATGATAAAAACCCTCCAGAAAGTAGGCAGAGAGGGAACTTTCCTCAACATAATGAAGGCCATATATGACAAACCCACAGTCTTCAATGGTGAATAACTGAAACCTTTTCCACTAAGATCAGGAACAAGACAAGGTTGCCCACTCTCACCACTCTTATTCAACATAGTTTTGGAAGTTCTAGTCACAGCAATCAGAGAAGAAAAAGAAATTAAAGGAATCCAAATTGGAAAAGAAGAAGTAAAGCTGTCGCTGTTTGCAGGTGACATGATACTCTACATAGAACATCCTAAAGATGCTACCAGAAAACTACTAGAGCTAATCAATGAATTTGGTAAAGTAGCAGGATACAAAATTAATGCACAGAAATCTCTTGCATTCCTATACACTAATGATGAAAAATCTGAAAGTGAAATCAAGAAAACACTTCCATTTACCATTGTAACAAAAAGAATAAAATATCTATGAATAAACCTACCTAAGGAGACAAAAGACCTGTATGCAGAAAATTATAAGACACTGATGAAAGAAATTAAAGATGATACAAATAGATGGAGAGATATACCATGTTCTTGGATTGGAAGAATCAACATTGTGAAAATGACTCTACTACCCAAAGCAATCTATAGATTCAATGCAATCCCTATCAAACTACCACTGGCATTTTTCACAGAACTAGAACAAAAAATATCACAATTTGTATGGAAACACAAAAGACCCCGAATAGCCAAAGCAATATCGAAAACAAAAAACGGAGCTGAAGGAATCAGGCTCCCTGACTTCAGACTATACTACAAACCTATAGTAAACAAGACAGTATGGTACTGGAACAAAAACAGAAATACAGCTCAATGGAACAGGATAGAAAGCCCAGAGAGAAACCCACGCACATATAGTCACCTTATCTTTGATAAAGGAGGCAAGAATATAGAGTGGAGAAAAGACAGCCTCTTCAATAAGTGGTGCTGGGAAAACTGGACAGATACATGTAAAAGTATGAAATTAGAACACTCCTGAACACCATACACAAAAATAAATTCAAAATGGATTAAAGACCTAAATGTAAGGCCAGACACTGTCAAACTCTTACAGGAAAACATAGGCAGAACACTCTGTGACATAAATCCCAGCAAGATCCATTTTGACCCACCTCCTAGAGAAATGGAAATAAAAACAAACAAATGGGACCTAATGAAACATAAAAGCTTTTGCACAGCAAAGGAAAACATAAACAAGACCAAAAGACAACCCTCAGAATGGGAGAAAATATTTGTAAATGAAGCAACTGACAAAGGATTAATCTCTAAGATTTACAAGCACTCATGCAGCTCAATAGCAAAAAAAACCAAACAACCCAATCCAAAAATGGGCAGAAGACCTAAATAGACCTTTCTCCAAAGAAGATATACAGATTGCCAACAAACACATGAAAGGATGCTCAACATCACTAATTATTAGAGACATGCAAACCAAAACTACAATGAGGTATCACCTCACACCAGTCAGAATGGCCATCATCAAAATATCTACAAACAATAAATGCTGGAGAAGGTGTGGAGAAAAGGGAACCCTCTTGCACTGTTGGTGGGAATGTAAATTGATACAGCCACTATGGAGAACAGTATGGAGGTTCCTTAAAAAACTAAAAATAGAACTACCATACGATCCAGCAATCCTACTACTGGGCATATACCCTGAGAAAACCATAATTCAAAAAGAGTCATGTACCAAAATGTTCACTGCAGCTCTGTTTACAATAGCCAGGACATGTAAGCAAACTAACTGTCCATCAACAGATGAATGGATAAATGTGGCACATATATACAATGGCATATTACTCAGCCATAAAAAGAAACGAAATTGAGATATTTGTAGTGAGGTGGATGGACGTAGAGTCTGTCATACAGAGTGAAGTAAGTCAGAAGGAGAAAAACAAATACCGTATGCTAACACATATATGTGGACTCTAAGGAAAAATAATGTCATGAAGAGCATAGGGGTAGGACGGGAATAAAGACATAGACCCACTAGAGCATGGACTTGAGGATATGGGGAGGGGGAACGGTAAGCTGGGACAAATTGAGAGAGTGGCATGGACATCTATACACTACCAAACGTAGGGTGGATAGCTAGTGGGAAGCGGCTGCATGGCACAGGGAGATCAGCTAGGTGGTTTGTGACCACCTAGAGGGGTGGGATAAGGAGGGTGGGAGGAAGGGAAACGCAAGAGGGAAGAGATAGGGGAACATATGTATATGTATAACTGATTCACTTTGTTATAAAGCAGTAAGTAACACACCATTGTAAAGCAATTATACTCCAATAAAGATGTTAAAAAAAATACTAGCAAACAGAATCCAAAAGCACATTAAAAGGATCATACATCATGATCAAGTGGGGTTTATCCCAGGAATGCAAGGATTCTTCAACATACTCAAATCAATCAATGTGATACACCTTGTTAACAAATTGAAGGAGAAAAACCATATGATCCTCTCAATACATGCAGAAAAATCTTTCAACAAAATTCAACACCCATTTATGATAAAAACCCTCCAGAAAGTCGGCACAGAGGGAACTTACCTCAACATAATAAAGGCCATGTATGACAAACCCACAGCCAACATTCTTCTCAATGGTGAAAAACTGAAACCATTTACTCTAAGATCAGAAACAAGACAAGTTTGTCCACTCTCACCGCTATTATTCAATATAGTTTTGGAAGTTTTAGCCACAGGAATCAGAGAAGAGAAACAAATAAAAGGAATCCAAATCGGAAAAGAAGAAGTAAAGCTGTCACTGTTTGCAGATGACATGATACTCTACATAGAACATCCTAAAGATGCTACCAGAAAACTACTAGAGCTAATCAATGAATTTGGTAAAGTAGCAGGATACAAAATTAATGCACAGAAATCTCTTGCATTCCTATACACTAATGATGAAAAATCTGAAAGTGAAATTAAGAAAACACTCCCATTTATCATTGCAACGAAAAGAATAAAATATCTAGGAATAAACCTACCTAAGGAGACAAAAGACCTGTATGCAGAAAATTATAAGACAATTATGAAAGAAATTAATGATGATACAAATAGATGGAGAGATATACCATGTTCTTGGATTGGAAGAATCAACATTGTGCAAATGACTCTAGTACCCAAAGCAATCTATAGATTCAATGCAATCCCTATCAAACTACCACTGGCATTTTTCACAGAGCTAGAACAAAAATTTCACAATTTGTATGGAAACACAAAAGACCCCGAATAGCCAAAGCAATCTTGTAAAGAAAAATGGAGCTGGAGGAATCAGGCTCCCTGACTTCAGACTATACTACAAAGCTACAGTAATCAAAAGTATGGTACTGGCACAAAAAAAGAAATATAGATCAATGGAACAGGATAGAAACCCAATGATAAAGCCACACACATATGGTCACCTTATCTTGATAAAGGAGGCAAGAATATAGAGTGGAGAAAAGACAGCCTCTTCAATAAGTGGTGCTGGCAAAACTGGGCAGGTCCATGTAAAAGTATGAAATTAGAACATTCCCTAAAACTGTACACAAAAATAAACTCAAAATGGATTAAAGACCTAAATGTAAGGCCAGACACTGTCAAACTCTTACAGGAAAACATAGGCAGAACACTCTATGACATAAATCACAGCAAGATCCATTTTGACCCACCTCCTAGAGAAATGTAAATAAAAACAAAAATAAACAAATGGGACCTAATGAAACATAAAAGCTTTTGCACAGCAAAGGAAAACATAAACAAGACCAAAAGACAACCCTCAGAATGGGAGAAAATATTTGCAAATGAAGCAACTGACAAAGGATTAATCTCCAAGATTTACAAGCAGCTCATGCAGCTCAATAACAAAAAAACAAACAACCCAATCCAAAAATGGGCAGAAGACCTAAACAGACATTTCTCCAAAGAAGATATACAGATTGCCAACAAACACATGAAAGAATGCTCAACATCACTAATCATTAGAGAAATGCAAATCAAAACTACATTGAGGTATCACCTCACACCGGTCAGAATGGCCATCATCAAAAAATCTGCAAACAATAAATGCTGGATAGGGTGTGGAGAAAAGGGAACCCTCTTGCACTGTTGGTGGGAATGTAAATTGATACAGCCACTATGCAGAACAGTATGGAGGGTCCTTAAAAAACTAAGAATAGAACTACCATATGACCCAGCAATCCCACTACTGGGTGTATACCTTGAGAAAACCATAATTCAAAAAGAGTCATGTACCAAAATGTTCATTGCAGCTCTGTTTACAATGGCCAGGACATGGAAGCAATGTAAGTGTCCATCATCAAATGAATGGATAAAGAAGATGTGGCACATATATACAATGGCATATTACTCAGCCATAAAAAGAAACGAAATTGAGATATTTGTAGTGAGGTGGATGGACGTAGAGTCTGTCATACAGAGTGAAGTAAGTCAGAAAGAGAAAGACAAATACCGTATGCTAACACATATATATGTAATCTAAAAAAGAAAATGGTTCCGAAGAAACTAGTGGCAGGACAAGAATAAAGATGCAGACGTAGAGAATGGAGTTGAGGACACGGGGAGGGGGAAGGGTAAGCTGGGACGAAATGAGAGAGTGGCATGGACATATATACACTACCAAATGTAAAACAGATAGTTAGTGGGAAGCAGCTGCATAGCACAGGAGATTAGCTCAGTGCTTTGTGACCACTTAGAGGGGTGGGATAGGGAGGGTGGGAGGGAGATGCAAGAGAGGGGGATATAGGGATATATGTATACGTATAGCTGATTCAGTTTCTTATAAAGCAGAAACTAACACAACATTGTAAAGCAATTATACTCCAATAAAGATGTTAAAAAAAAAAAGAATGGCTATCATCAAAAAGAACATAAATAACAATGTTGGCAAGGATGTTGCACTATTGGTAGCAATGTAAATTAGTGCAGCCACTTTGGAAAACAGCATGAAGGTTTCTCTAAAAAGTAAAAACAGAACTACCATATGACCCAGCAATTCCAGTCCTGGGTACATATCCAAAAATAAAAAAACAAACACTAATTCAGAAAGACACACACACCACAATGTTCATAGTAGCAGTATTTATAATTGTCAAGATATGGAAGCAACCTAAGTGTCCATTAACAGATGAATGGATAAAGAAGATATGGCATATATATACAATGGAATACTACTCAGCCATAAAAAAGAATGAAATTTTGCCATTTGCAGCAACATGGATGGACTTGGAGAGCATTATGCTAAGTGAAATAAGTCAAACAGAGAAATACAAATACCATATGATATCACTTACATGTAGAATCCAAAAAAATACAAGAAACTAATGACTATAACTAAAAAGAAGCAGACTCAGATATAGAGAACAAACTTAGTGGTTACCAGTGGGGAGAGGGAAGGGGGGAAAGGCAATACAGGGGTAGGAGATTAAAAAAGTTTTTTTCATGATGTACCAACTTTTTCTCTGTGAAAGACACCCCTAAGAGGGAAAAAAAAAACAAGCTACAGACTAGGAAAAACTATTTCTAAACCACATATCCTACAAAGGACTCATATCTGGAATACACAAAGACTTTTCAAAACTTAACAGCTAATCCAATTAGAAAATGGGAAAAGATATGAAGAGACACTTCACCAAACTGAATGTACACATGGCAAATAAGCATATGAAAAGTTGTTCAACACCACCACTCATTAGGGAAATGCCAGTAAAGGTGGCAATGAGATATCATTACACACCTCTGCTGTACTAGTGACAATATGAAAAGCTGGCAAAGATATGGAAAAATTTAATCTTTTACACATTATTGGTAGAAATATAAAATCGTACAGCCACACTGGAAAACAATTTGTCAGTTTCTTACAAAATTAAGCATACATATAAGACCCAGCATATGGCAATTATCCTAGAGAAAGGAAAACTTATGTTCACACAACTATCTGTACACAAATGTTCATATCAGATTCATTTATAATAGTTAAAAACTAGAAACAATCAAAATGTACTGCAATAAGTGAATGATTTATAGAAACTTAAGTACATCCATGCAATGGAATACCACTCAGCAATAAAAAGGACAAACTATTGATACATGCAGCAATTTGGATGAAACTCAAAGGCAATTCATTGACTGAAAAGAGCCAATTTTGAAAGATCACATATTGTATGATTCCATTTATATAAAATTCTTGAAATGATGAAATTATGGAGATGGAAAAGGGATTAGACGTTGCCGGAGGTTAGGAATGATGGGGGTGACAGTGGTGGTTGTGACTATAAAGGGGAGCACAAGGGAGACTTTTGTGATGATGGAACAGTTTTGTATCTTGATTGTGGTGGCGGATTAGATGGATCTACACATGTGATAAAATGGCACAGAATTATATACATACATTATACCAATGTCAATTTCCTTGTAGGATACTGTGTTATAGTTACATAAGATATAACCATTGGAGGAAACTGGGACTGTAAGAATACATGACATTTTTGTACTATCTTTTCAATTTCTGTGAATATATAATTATTTAAAAATTAAAAAAATTTTGGGCTTCCCTGGTGGTGCAGTGGTTGAGAGTCCGCCTGCCGATGCAGCGGACATGGGTTCGTGCCCCGGTCCAGGAAGATCCCACATGCCACGGAGCAGCTAGGCCCATGAGCCATGGCCACTGAGCCTGCGTGTCCGGAGCCTGTGCTCCGCAACAGGAGAGGCCACAACAGTGAGAGGCCCGCGTACCGCAAAAAATAAATTAATAAATAAATAAATTTAAAATCACTGGTTATCTTGTCACTGTTATTCATTTCATTTCATTATTATTACTGAAAATAATTTTGCTGTTTGGAAGACCTGGAGCAATAAAAATGATCCGTTCTAGAGTGTCAAATGTTCTAGGTATGCCACTGAATATACCTAAAAGAAATGAATGTGCTTGTCTACCAGAAGACATGTACAAGAATGTCCACAGCAGCTTTATTTTTAAGAATAAACTGGAAATGACTGAAATGCCTATAACCTGGAAGATGAATAAATTGTGGTATATTCACACAATGGAATACTAAAAGGAAGAGGAAGGGAAAGGAGAGGAAGAGGAAAAATTTCATCTCACTTTATGTATACATTAAAGCCTCAATTATATTTTCAGTAATGGGGCCTGATTTAGCATCCTTGATCAAAATTTAACACTGCCCTTTCACCGTTATAATGAATTAAAACTATATTTGCTGCTCTGTATTAAAGAGTTGGTGGTATTACATTAAAAACACTGAAAACAGTTGGATTTCAAATGAATTATGATAGTCTCCTTTATCCACCATTTCATTTTCTACAGTTTCTATTACCCACAGTCAACTGTGGTCTGAAAACATTAAATGGAAAACTCCAGAAATAAACAATTCATAAGTTTTTCAACTGCACTCTGTTCTAAGTACTGTAATGAAATTTTGCACCCACTTGGGATCTCCAACCGTCAACGTTTTCTGCTCCTGACATCAACCATCAACATCGTCATTGATCAATGATCCAGGATCACCCGAAGCAGGTGATCCTGCTTCTGACGTGTGGTCAGAAGGCCAGTAGCCTAATGCTACATCACAACGTCTACATCATTCACTTCACTTCATCTTACTTATCACATAGACATTTTATCATCTCACATCATCACGAGAAGAAGGGTGAGTACAGTACAATAAGATATTTTGAGATAGAGAGATAGACCACATTCATGAATTTTATTACAGTATATTGTTATAATTGTTCCATTTCATTATTGTTGTTAATCCCTGACTGTGCCTAATTTATAAATTAAATTTTATCATAGGTCTGTATGTATTGGAAAAAACATAGTATATACAGAATTTGGTACTCGCCCCAGTTTCAGACATTTACTGCGGATGGATAAGGGGGGCTACTGTATATTGTTGCAGGATATAACTGTTTCTTCAAAAATTCTAATAATTCATCTAACTAGCAAGTTATACAACTTGAAGTTGTATACTTAGTTATATAAGATCTCTCTATGAAATCTGTAAAAATTGTTACCAAATTAATACGTATTTTAAGAGCACAAACCACTTATGAAACTTCATTTTTATTACTGTGTCAAAAAACTAGAGAGTGGAAAATATATTAATGGTTCATTGAAATTCACTTCCCAGTGTCCCCTTTGCCCCTTACAGCATCTTCTCCTCTAGCAGCCAGTAGGGAGAATCCAGATCCTGCCAAAGACAGGATGTGAGGCTATGCTTTACATACACTCGAGAGAACAAGAAGTGTAGAGCAGGTGCATCCATAGAAAAGGTCTGAGAAAGGTCTCAGAATCCCTCGCTGGGCTGATTGGTGATGGTATTTCTTTCCTGAGGCCAGCTAGTAAAAACTGGAGGGGGTAAATACTTCTTTAAATGCAAAGACAGCAACACAAGGCTTCGAAGCTTACAAAAAAATCAAGGAAACAGACACCAACAAAGGAACACGATGATTTTCTAATAACCAATCCTAAAGAAATAAAGCTCTACAAATTACCTGATGAAGAATTCCAAACAATTGTTTTAAGGAAGGTTGCTAAACTACCAGAGAACACAGATAGACAATGCAACAAAATCAGGAAAACAACACAGGAACAAAATGAGAAATTCAACAGAGATAGAAATCATCAAAAAGAACCAAACAGAAATTCCGGAGCTGAAGAATACAATGAATGAAATGAAAAACCCAAGAGACAGCACCAACATCAGGCGTGAACAAACAAAACAAAGGAAAAAAATCTGAGAACTCAAAGACAGGTAATTTGAAATCATCTAGTCAGCGTGTCTGAATGTATAAAAAACAATATCCAACAATATGCTGCTTACAAGAGACTTGCTTCGGCTTTAAGGATACACATATCTTTAAAGTGAAGGGATGGAAAAAGATATTTCATGCAAGTAGAAACCAAAAGAGAGCAGAGGTAGCTACACTTATGTTAGATAAAATATACTTTAACTCAGAAGCTGTAATAAGAGAGAAAGAAAGTCATTATATAATGATAAAAGGAGCAATTCATCAAGAGGATATAACAATTATAAATATAGATTCATCCCTTGGTATCTGCAGGGGATTTGTTTGAGGACCTGCTACAGATACCAAAACCCACAGATGCTCAAGTCCTGTAGTCAGCCCTCCACATCCCTGGTTCCACATCTGCGAATTCAACTAATCCCAGATCATGTAGTACTGCATTTATTGAAAAAACCACATTTAAGTGGACCTGCAGAGTTCATATCTGTGTTGTTCAAGGGGTCAGCTATATATGTACCCAACATGAGAGCACTCAAATATGTTAAGCAAATATTAACAGATATCAAAGTAGAAACAGACAGCAGTGCAGTAATAGTAGGGAACGTCAATACTCCACTTTCAACAGTGCATAGATCATCCAGACAGAAAATCAGTAAGGAAACACTGTATTGAACCATACTTTAGATCAAATGCACCTAACAGACATACACAGAACATTCCATCTAATAGCAGCAGAATACACATTCTTCTCAGGTACACATGGAACATTCTCCAGGATAGATCACATGCTAGGTCACAAAAAAGTCTTAACAGATTTAAAAAGATTAAAATCATATAAGTATCTTTTCTGACCACAATGGCATAAAACTAGAAACCAAACACCAGAAGAAAGCTGGAAAATTAACAAATATGTGGAAATTAAACTCATACTCCTGAATAACCAATGGGTCAAAGAAGAAATGAAAAGGGAAATCAAAAAATATCTTAAATGAAAACAGAAATACAACATACCCAAACTTATGGGATGCAACAAAAGCAGCTTTAAGAGGGAAGTTTATAGCAATAAACACCTATATTAAGAGAAAAGAAAGATCTCAAATAAACAACCTGACTTTAAACCTCAAGGAACTATAAAAAGAACAAACTAAGCCCAAAGTAAGCAGAAGGAAGAAAATAACAAAGATCAGGGCAGAAATAAATGAAGTAGAGACTAGAAAAATGATAAAACATATCAATGAAACTAAAGCTAGTTTTTTGAAAAGATAAACAAAATTGACAATCTTTAGCTGGACTAGCTAAGGAAAAAAGAGAGAAGATTTGAATAAATAAAATCAGAAATGAAAGAGGAAACATTACAACTGACACTGCAGTAATACAAGGGATCATGAGAGACTATTATGAACAATTATATGCAAACAAATTAGATAATCTAAAAAATGGATAAATTCCTAGACACATATAAACTACCAAGGCTGAATCATGACAAAATAGAAAATCTGAAAAGACCAATAATGAGTAAGGAGATTGAACCAGTAATCAAAAATCTACCAATAGGGCTTCCCTGGTGGTGCAGTGGCTGGGAGTCCGCCTGCCGATGTGGCGGATGCAGGTTCGTGCCCCGGTCCAGGAGGATCCCACTTGCTGTGGAGCAGCTGGGCCCGTGAGCCATGGCCGCTGAGCCTGCACGTCTGGAGCCTGTGCTCCGCGGCGGGGGAGGCCACAGCAGTGAGAGGCCCGCGTACTGCAAAAAAAAAAAAATCTACCAATAAAGAAAAGTCCAGGACCAGATGCTTTCACTGGTGAGTTCTACCAGATATTTAAAGAAGAATTAATACCCATCTTTCTCAAATCCTCCAAAAAAATTGAAGAAGAGAAAACACTTCCAATATCCCTGAATAACACAGATGCAAAATTCCTCAATATAATACTAGCATGGCAAATTTAACAGCACATTAAAAGAAGCAGATACCATGATCAAGTGGAATTTATCCTTGGGATGCAAGGATGGTTCAACATATGCAAATCAATAAATGTGATATACCACATTAACAGAATGAAGGATAAAAATTATATGATCATCTTAATACAGAAAAAGGTTTGACAAATTCATGATAAAAAAAAACTCTCAACAAATTACTTATAGAAGGAATGTAGCTCAACACAATAAAGGCCATATATAACAAGTGCACAGCTAACATCATGCTCAAAAGTAGAAAACTGAAGGCTTTTCCTCTAAAATCAGGGATAAGACAAGGGTGCCCACTCTTGCCACTTGTATTCAACATAGTACTGGAAATCCTAATCAGAGCAATTAGGCAAGAAAAAGAAATGAAAGACTTCCAAAATGAAAAGGAAGAAGTAAAATTATCTGTTTGCAGATGACATGATCTTGCATATAGAAAACCCTAAAGACTCCATCAAAAACTGTTAGAACTAATCAATGAATTCAGTAAAGCTATAGGATTTGAAATCAATAAACAAAATCAGTTGCATTTTTTACACTAATAATGAACGATCTGAAAGAGAAATTAAGAAAACAATCCCTTTTGCAACAGCTTCAAAAGCAATAAAATATGAAAGAATAAATTTAACCAAGGAGGTTAAAGATCTGTACACTGAAAATTATGAGACACTGATGAAAGAAATTGAAGACTCAAATAAATGGAAAGATATCCTTTGCCCTTGGGTTGGAAGAATTAATATTTTTAACATGTCCATACTGGGGCTTCCCTGGTGGTGCAGTGGTTAAGAATCCACCTGCCAATGCAGGAGACACTGGTTCGAGCCCTGGTCTGGGAAGATCCCACATGCCGCGGAGCAATTAAGCCCGTGAGCCACAATTACTGAAGCCCGTCCACCTTAGAGCCTGTGCTCCGCAACAAGAGAAGCCACCACAATGAGAAGCCTGTGCACCACAATGAAGAGTAGCCCCCGCTTGCCGCAACTAGAGAAAGCCCGCACGCAGCAACAAAGACCCAACACAGCCAAAAATAAATAAACAAAATAAAATTAATTAATTAATTTAAAAAAATGTCCATACTACGCAAAGTGATCTACCGGTTCAATGCAATCCTTATCCAAATTCGAATGGCATTTTCACAGAAACAGAAAAAGAAAAATCCCAAAATTCCAACTGAATTACAAAAGACCATGAATAGCCAAAGCAATCTTGAGAAAGAAGAACAAAGCTGGAAGCATCACATACTTGATTCCATCTATATTACAAAGCTATCATAATCAAAACAGTATGGTAGCTGCATAAATACAGTTGCATAAACCAGTGGAACAAAATAGAGGGCCCAGAAATAAATCCAGGCATATATGGTCAATCAATCTTTTACAAGGAGACCAAGAACACACAATGAGGAAAGGATAGTCTCTTCAATAAACAGTCTTGGTAAAACTGGATATCTACATGCAAAAGAATGAAATTGCATCCCTATATACACCATTCAAAAAAATTAACTCAAGGGCTTCCCTGGTGGCACAGTGGTTGAGAGTCCGCCTGCCGATGCAGGGGACACGGGTTCGTGCCCCGGTCCAGGAAGATCCCACATGCCGCAGAGCGGCTAGGCCCATGAGCCATGGCTGCTGAGCCTGCGCGTCTGGAGCCTGTGCTCTGCAACGGGAGAGGCCACAACAGTGAGAGGCTCGCGTACCACAAAAAAAAAAAAAAAAAAAACTAAGTCAAAATGGATTAAAAATTTAAACATAAGACCTGAAACTGTAAAACCCATAGAAGAAAACATAGAGAAAAAGCTCCTTGACATTGGTCTTGACAATGATTTTTCGGATATGACACTAAAAGCAAAGGCAACAAAATGAAAAATAAACCAGTAGGACTATATCCAATTAAAAAGCTTCTGCACAGCAACGGAAACAATCAACAAAATAAAAAGGCAACCTACAGAATGGAAGAGAATATTTTCAAACCATATATCTGTTAAAGGGTTAATATCTAAAATACATAAGAAACTCATTTAACTCAATAGCAAAAAAAAAAAAAACAACCAAATAATCTGACTAAAAAAATGAGCAAAAGTCCTGAATAGACATTTTTCCAAGAAGACATACAAATAGCCAACAAGTATGTGAAAACATCACTAATCACCAGAAAAATGCAAATCAGAACCACAATGAGATATCACCTCACACCTGTTCAGATGGCTATTATAAAAAAGACAAGAGGTGACAAGTGTCGGCAAGGATGTAGAGAAAACGACACCTTTGTACACTGTTGGTGGGAATATAAATTGGTATCGCCGTTCTGAAAAACAGTATGGAGATCCCTCAAAAAACTAAAACCAGAACTACCATATGGAAACAAACTAAGTGTCCATTGATGTATGAATGGATAAAGGAAGTATGAAATGGAATATTATTCACCATAAAAAAGAAAATTCTGCCATTTGAGACAACATGGATGAACCTGGAGGATATAATACTAAGTGAAATAAGCCAGACAGAGAAAGACAAGTACTGTATGATCTCACTAAATGTGGAATCTAAGAAAAAAAAGTTGAATATATAGAAACAGAGAGTAGAATGCTGGTTCTCAGGGGTTATGAGGTGGAAGAAATCTGAACATATTGGTCAAAGGATATAAATTTTCAGTTATAAGATGAATGAATAAGTTTTGGGGATCTAATATACAGTATGGTGACTACAGGCAATAATACTGTATTATATATTTGAAATATGCTAAGAGAGTGAATCTTATGCATTCTCACCACAAAACAAACAAAACTCCTCAGTATCTGCATTATGCGATGATGTATATATAATTAACAAGACTTAAAGGTACAACTACTGTGTATACCCTCTTAAGGCTACACTTTACTGTAGTTAGCTTTCCTAAATAATTTTTAATATACCAACTTCAGATTCTGTGTGTGTGTTTTTCTGATATCATTACCTGAATTGCTGGTCTAGCTTTTCAGCCACAAAATCCTGTCTCTCTTTTTCTTTCTTCTCTCTTAATAATCTGATTTTATCTCTCATTCTATCTTTTTTCTCCTCAATTGTTTCTTCTTTCAATTGCATTTCAATAAAATATTCATTTTCTTCTGATGCTAAAAGTTCACGTAACCTAAGTTCACAAAACAAAATGACAAGAGAAAAGGAAATTAAAACTATCATGCCACATTTCACTAACTGATTTTTATTTTGTTAAATCTGATTTCAGAAGTACACGTTCAGTCATAAATTTTGTAAGAAGGAAAGATCGTTACAGTATTCCATAAAATAAGACTAGTTGCCATTTAAAGCAATAAAGATACTAATCTATGCCATGTTTTATTTGATCACATACAGATGAGATATGTAATGTATATCTTCAACAAAAAAGCAAAATGAGCAGATTTTAATTAAAAATAAAGAAATCTGAAACAATATGTTCTTTTGCTTTCTATCAAACATAGGTTATCACAAGTGAAAATAGAAACAAGCAATAGCTATTGGTTTGGTAGGAATATGCATAGCTCAGCCATGATCCTTACTGTAAAAATTCACTTGATTTTTGATTGATCAATCTCAAACTGTGGTTTTAGGAATGTTTCAGAGTCTGGATCAGCTGGTTTACGAGCCTTACTTATTTCGTCTTTCTTCAGTATTGATGATAAACCCTTGCATGGCATCCTTGACTCTTGCTTTCACAAGACTGTCCACAAACTTGCGGTCATTGTGCTGGTCCCACTCAACTTTCAAGCGATCCCGCTCGTTTGACTTAATGGAAGCCAAAATAGCATGATGCTTCTGATGGCTGCGTCGGATTCTTTCCAGATGATGTTTAGCCCCTTGGCCTTTGGGAGGCTTGGCTCTCTGAAAACAAATAGCAACTATCACTTATGATAGACCCAAAATCAATTGCATATTTTCAATTAATCATGACCTCCACCAATACTCATATTAATCAAAACTTGGTATATAAAACTAATACATCCTGTTACAACTGCAAAAAACTTAGGTGCCTAAGATGTAACTTGTTTGATTCTTCGAACCTATACCTAAGATGTCATCAAATCAGTCTCAAATATTTCTCAAATGCCATTTGAGTAAAAGTTCATGGAATTATAAAGTTAAAAATTTGAACAGGGCTCCAGAGATTATCTAGTCAATAGATAATTGACTAGATAATCTCTGGATTATCTAGATAAGTTATAACTTAACAATAGATAAGTTATTTGCTCAAAGTGCTTTAAATAGTTAGGGCAGGCCTGGATAGAACAATAATTAGAGGTCTTCTAATTCCTGACCTTGATCTTGCCACCAACTACCCCACATTGTTTCTCAGGGGTGGACAACATAGTTACCAACATAAAAATTCTTTCAATTAAGAGACTACTATCTAAGTATAAGGATATATCAATATATAACAAGTTGTGACAATGAAAAACCCTTTACTAAGAGGGAAGCAAGGAAGATAGAAAGGGAGGGAGGGAAAGAAGGAAAAGAAAAGGGGGAAAAAAAAAAAAACCCTAGTGGTAGAACTTTTTTCCTATTTCTATTGTGCCCAGAAGTTTAATGTAAGAGCTGTGCTCCTGACATTTTGGGGTAAATTGAATTTCTGTAAATATGTTCATTTTATACAAACTTCCACCAGAAAGTTGGAAATGCATACATCATTGTGAATACATATTGACACATTTAATAAAATCATATGGACTATATCTTTTTCATTTCTGTATTCCTAGCAATGAACATGCCTACCAGCATCAGGTTCTCAATATGAATGGGAAAGATGAATGAATGAAACAATGTTTATGGGTGGGCTTGATGTGATTCCTGCTCCTCCTGGGCCACCATGAAATCCATGGTCTTGAGCTTTGTATTTTCAGCCAGTTTTATCAAATCATCCTTAGGTGAGTAGTGAGACTCTGGTGTGCTGATTCACAGTAACAAAACTTTTTTTTTTTGCGGTACGCGGGCCTCTCATTGTTGTGGCCTCTCCCGCTGTGGAGCACAGGCTCCAGACACGCAGGCTCAGTGGCCATGGCTCACGGGTCCAGCCGCTCCGCGGCATGTGGGATCTTCCCGGACCGGGGCACAAACCCGTGTCCCCTGCATCGGCAGGCAGACTCTCAACCACTGCGCCACCAGGGAAGCCCAGTAACAAAACTTTTAACTCATGTGGCAGAGTCAATCTGATCATTTACACTTAGAATTGGGACTTGGTAAGGGAATCTCCTAGGGAAAGAAAATAAACATGTGAAGATAGCTTCATGAAAAGATTCAGGGCTCAGGGTGTGTGTGTATATATATATATATATATATATATATATATACACACACACACACACACACACCTAGATTAGTTGAACAAGATAATACAAAACTGAGGTAGGTTGGAGACAAAGGATGATGTTGAGGGTTACATCATGGGAAGTAGCTAATTCATATCCAAATTATTTAGAGTCTAGATTTAGTTAACAAACTACTGTTCTCTAATACATAAAACATTTTATGAACGTGGATTCAGTGACAACAAAGCAGAGCTGGGTCAAGACTGCACCCTGGGCAGGATATACATAGGAACTCACGCTCCCAGTAGACAAATGGGCTGAGAACAGGAACCAAGCACCAAGGTCATAAGGAATCAATTGTCAAATTGTCAGGGCAAGAACCAGGTTCTGAGGTACATTTTGACTGAAGAGGGGGATGGGGGTGGAGAGAAACAGCCTGAGCAGTAGCTGGGGATTAGGAAGCACTTTAAGGCTTGGGCATCCTGTGTAGGACTTTGTGATCAGGAAGGACCTTATCTCTGGATGAACAGGTATGATCTGGAGTTCTCTAACAACGAGGTGGTGCCAATCCATGCAGAGTCTTATCATTATGTAATCAAAACCTGTCCTGTTTAACAGAAATATAATATAAACCAGATATATAATTTAATAACATTTTCTAGTAGCTGTATTTTAAAAAGTAAAAAGAAACAGGGGAAATTAATTTTAATAATATATTTTTATTTAACCAATATATCCAAAATATTATCATTTCAACATGTGACTCTACGCATAGTTCAAGTGCTCAAAAGCCATTTGTGGCTAGTGGCCACCATAATGGACACTGCAACTCTTAAACCATGCTAAATTCAGAACAAAGGGTTTAATAACTACTCTGTACTTTCAAGGTCACTGAAGGCTTTTGTTACTGCAACATCTCAAATTAGTTTCTACTATTACAGTTTACAGTTTAATGTCTTAAAGAATGATGTCTTACAGCCTAGGTTTAATCCTGGCCTCTACTGATTACTAATTGTGTGATCTTGAGCAAGTTACTTAATCTTTTTAAGTCTCAGTTTTCTCACCTGTCAAAATGAGCAAAATAAATGTCCTCCTAAAAAACTATTTCAAGAAGTAAATAACTGGGTTCCTAGGAGGCACTCACCAAATAGCCGCTCCTTTTGCTTCTCCATTACTTCAGACATTTCATCTTTCACCAACTTCTCCTGGAGGAATTGTTTAGCATCCAAGTCTCATCTCTGGTGGCTTTAATTCTTCTCCCACCACAACTCTGCAACCTCTAACATCCACACTTCTTATCACACTCTGACATCTGAGATACACCAGCTCTGACCTCTTCCTTTTCCCCTTTATTCTTCTATAAGCTTAAAGTATTCAACAGGCCTCCTTCTCCGGTTTGGTGGTAATTTGGTGGAACAGAAATCCTTATTGGTTCCCAACACAAGTAATATCACCTGACCAATGGCCCAGCCCCTGAGCTCAGTGTTCGCGTACAGAACCCAAAGTACATCAATTTCTGTCCCTCATAAAGTCTGTCTATAATGATCACCTTGAACCGTACAGACTGTAAAAGACTCCACTCTACTGATTTCCAAACCCAGATCCTACAGTCCCTGGACCTAAAAAAGAGGGGGCATTGAGAACTGCTATGCGCACTATGGACCATAATAAAACTGCACCCTTCATTATCCCTGATATTTCTTCCACAATGTTCCAACACAGACAGTATAGCACATCATTACATACTGTGTTAACCTTTGATGGTTTTGTGCATGAGCAAGTTGTTTCTGCAGTTAGATGATAAGCAACGTGAAGGCAGGGATCAGACTTCTAAAGAAGGGTAAACCTCCCAGGGTCACTGTATTCACCCCTGTATTTTCCACAGAGCTGTGCACACAGCAGGGGCTCAAATAATACCTCTATAATTGCCTGCCTACACGTGGTTTTCTAGCCTGTAGAAACCAGTGTGTAGAAACAAAGGTGCATGGACCAAGCTTCTGGGGTTCTGAGCAGGATCTGCAGCACGCAGCATTTCCCTGGCCTCCTACCACCTCCCCTGCCTTAAAGGCAACCAACCTCCTATTCCCAGGCCTGCAGGGACGCTTCTGTTATGGTTGAGTCAGCAGAGAAAGGGCTCTATAACCACTCACAACCCCTCACAGCCCAATACTCCTTCAACACACGATTTTCCTAGGCGTGTAGAACTAGCCCAAGACCGTACAGCTGCATCACTGCCAGCCCAGACCCCAGATTTCCTGCCGCCTGACCCAGCACCGTTTCCTTGACACACCCTCCGCATTGCAAAGGGACGACCTCTTTCAGCAGTCTTGGAAGACTGAAAACTCTCAAGATCTAAAGTGGTGTTTCTCCAAATACAGAAAGTAAATATTATATGACGCGGGGGGTTGGGGGGTAGGGAGGGACGGAGTACAAGAGCTAGGTAAGAGACCTTATCCTTCCCTCTTTCAAAATGCAAGCTGCTGCATCAAGCACCTGCTTCCCTCGAGAGAGCCCCTGCTGGGGGCCAGGGTGGGCTGCGCTGAGTTGGGGGAGACGCAGAAAGCGGTAGGGTCCCGCACACACATCCCGTGCTTACCACGATCACCACTTTGGGAGTGGGTCCCTTAACCTCCCGCTGTACGATGCCAAATCGCTGGCTGTACATTTTCGAGTCCCCTCGGGTTCGGGGCGACGCCCGCCGCGGTTCCCCAACCACAGCGACCTGAGGGACCAGATTCCGCGACGCAGAGGTCCGGTTGCCATGGTGCGCCTCGCGGGGATCAGGGCAGGTGAGGGGGGCGGAAGTTGGTCCCGTCACCATGGTGACCATAGACTCCAGCACTCACGACTTCCTCTGGGAGTGGAAAAGCTGAGTCTGCGCAGTCCTCTCCCCGCCCTCCGCCAGGCCTCCCGCCGACCTCACTCCCTTCTTCCAGGGTTCATCAAATAGCAGAAAAAGAGCCTCCTTAACCCGAAGTTTAGTCGAAGATCTAACTACATTCCAATTGACTTTTCTATTTATATCTTGTAATCGGTCTAAAAGCATGAGAAAGGTTAGTGGGCATTTTGTTGGTAGGCTAAAATTTGAGGCCATCTCTAAGTTAATCTTCATGACATAAATCATCACAAGACAACCTTATTCGCGTAGTTCTTTACAGGAATTTACAAGTTATTTTCACACATAAAACCTCTGAGCCTCACAAATATCTTACAAGATTGATGGAACAGCGGGTATTATCCTCATTTTACAACTAAACAATTAAAGCTGAGAGAGCCTGTTTTGTCAGCCAACTCAACCAGTAATGACAAATTTGTTAATAAAATCAGGAAACCGGGGCTTAGACTTGAGGTACCCTAGGATGGGGGGCAATCAGATGGGCTGGTACGGCAGTGACACGACCTGGCTGGGCACAATAAAAACTAGGGCCAGGGGTAGGATGTGGATTAGAATTGCAGGTGATCGGGCTCTGAGATTCCGGATCCCAGGCAGGAAAACAACACAGATCAGGAAACCTAGAAGGGGCCCTCAGCACAGGTGGAGACCACAGCTGTACTTCTGGTCAAGAGCAAGGTGGTAGTTAATACCTAAAAGCCAAATAACACTTTGGTACTCTTTCTATAGTGGGGGTGAACATAGAACCATCACTACAACACACAAAAAAATCAGCACCTAGTCGGTCACTGACGTGTAATAACCAAAGTACAAATAGTACTGTGCATCCCATCTTAAGACCGCAATTTACGGTAAATTAGCATTGCTTAATCATTTGTAATGCGCCCACTTCGGATTTTGTAGGCAGTAATGTTTCTAGGTTTGGACTCCATTTCCTGAATTGCTGGTTCAGGCTTTCAGCCACAAAACAGTGTCTCTCTTCTCTTTCAAACTTTCTTTTAATAATTCTCTCATTTTGTCTTTTATGTCCTATAAAGCTTCTTCCTTCAACTGCAGTTCGGAAAAATACTCATTTTCATTTACTGCTAAGAGTTTACGTAGCCTGAAACAAACAAAAAAGAAAGAAATTAGATGGTTGTCTCCGTTCCCTGGACACGGTCCTGAGGGCCAGTTCCTTGATCTTCGATTCCCACGGGTGCCTGGCCCGCCGGCTGGTCTGGGTGGAAGCACCCTGACACCACACCCTTGGGCAAGAGAAGCGACGAAAACGCCCTCGGCCTAGGAGCGGGTTTTGGTAAAAGCCACTGAGATCCTTGGGCGCCCGTCGGTAAGTAACCTCCGAGGTCTACAGCCTGGAGTTTTCAGCGAGACAGGGGAAATGGACCCTTGGCAATACCCGGCTGCCCTGCACATCCCAGCGTTGGTCCTGAGCTCGTCTTGCCGCGCCCTCACCCTGGGCGTGTCCCGTAATTTAATTCCGCTTCGGTTTTACCTGTTGAGCCACTTTGTGAAGAGGGGATTCGGCTTCCCACCGTGACGGCTCGGCTTGGGAACAGAAGCCTGGACCCAGCGGAGGCCACGCCCACGCCCCAGGGCCGCCCAGGCAGGCGGGTGAGGGGCAGCGTCTCCCGAGCCCCGGTGGGAGGACCGCGGTCCGGGCGCCGGAGCCCCCTGGCGGGCCTATTCAGTGGGTGGAGGGGCTGGGCCAGGCGCCAAGCCCGGTGAGACGAGGCTTTCAACCAAGTCTCAACCTCCTGGGAGGCCTAAGAGAAGTGATTCACCCAAGGTCCACGGACAGAACCTGACCTTGCTCTTGCCACCCACTATACCACTTTCTCAGAGGCAGTCAATCAACACTTAAGCACCATCAAGAGTCTCCAAAAGAAACACTAAGTGTATAAATCAGTAAACGGGACAATAAAAATCATTTAAAAATAATTTTAAAATAGAACAGCATAGAGATAGAAACTATTTATATTATTTCCAATGCCTATTGTGCCCCAACAAGGTTCACGCAAGGGCTGTCCTCCCAACAGTTTCCTGAATTCTGTGTTTTCACCATTAAATTCCACGATAAAGTTGGAAATCCATTCACCATTTGTAAATACATATTGATGTATTTAATAAAACTGCATGGACTATATCTTTTTCATTCCTGAATCCCAGTATTAAGTACAGTGCCTACCATGGGCCAGGTTCTCAATACTCGAATGACACAAAAATAGCCGAGACCAGCAAGTTTTTTCTGGGTGGGCTTGACAGAATTTCTGTACTTGCTGGGGTCACCATGAAATCCATGGTCTTCAGCTTTGCATTTTCAGCAACGCAGCTTTATCACGTTATCCTTTATCCTCAGGTGAGTAGTGAGACCCTTGGGAGCTGATTCATGGCAGGGTGGCTTTGTAACGTGTCACCTTGACTAGGCTACGTTTCCCAGTACTCCCTTCCCCGTACGCTTCCGGTTAGGATGGGCCACAAGAGACATTTTGCGTGATATCTGGAGGGCAGAAGTGAAGCAGCAGCACACTCGGAAGGTTGGTGCAGGGGCACCAGGCACTGTTGCAGTTCACACATGTCATTTATCTGCTGGCTCACCTCGTTGGTATGGGGCAGCAGTCAGGCCTGCAGCCAGGCCTGCAGCTGCTCCACCTTCCCCAGGATCTTCCTTCAGCTTCTCTAATTCCTGGCCCAGATGCATATTTAACTCTGTGATGAAGGGCACCAGCTTCTTCTGCAGGAAACCCACATCATCGAAGTTGGAGGTGGTGAGAGGCTGACATGGGTTCCGGGCCATCCGCGTGGTTTGCAGCTCGTGCTCGTGGGCGCCAGTGTCTCCTCGGTCTCCCACTCTTTACATCCATCTTCCCTTCCCGATTGCCTGCCCTGCAGACTTCAAGCTCCAGCATTAGATGTAAAAACAACAGCCTTACAGAGACTGTTCAACCAGCTCCCACAACTGCATAAGGTCAAATCCCTACAATAAATCTTTTAATATACATATTTATATGTACAAATACACATAAAATCTTTATATTAGTGGTGCTGCTTTTCTGACTGTATCCTCATACACACAATAACCAAACTCTTATCTCATGAATCAGAATGCTATTCAAATAAATTTCACTTAGGACATCACTGTCAAAATACCACTAGAATACTAGGGTTGAGTGGTTGGATCCTTGTTGGGGGGGAGCAAAACAGTATCAATAAAATTATCCAGTCTTGCCTCTGGCTGAAGTAGGCAGGGTGAGGCAACGGAAGGAGAAGAGGAGGGTGGCAGAGGGCTATGAGTTAAACTAGAGAAAAGTTTAATCTACATCTGAATTATCTAAAGCTGCAGAGCTGGGACTAGAGTAAGGCAAGCAAAGCACATAGGCTACAAAATTTAAGGAGGGAGGCATGCACTCAGTCCTGCCACTGTAAAGCTAACTAAGTAATGAATCACAGGTCTAATTTTCTTGGCACTTTATGCAGAGTTGGAAAGTGAGGCAGGGCTGAGCCAAGACTGGCCCTTAGGCAGGACGTGAAGCAGGAACTCGGACTCCTAGTAGATAGGGGCTGAGAGCAGAAACCAAGCACAAAGGTCACCAAGGGACAGGGGATTCGAGTTGTGAGGAATGATGAGCCAGGCCAGGAGCTTTACTTCTGAAGGCTGCTTTGGCTGAGGACGGGGAGTGACGGTAACAGCAGCACCAATGGGGAAAGATGCCCTTTGGGTTTGAGGGATCCTATGCAGCACCCAAGGCCTGGGAAGAACCCAGTCTCAGGAGTTGCGGGTGCTCTGATAAGGTGGCACCATCCACAATGGCTTGGTGCTCCCTAAACCACCCTAAGGGCAGCAGTGTTAAGGGATTTGTTATAAAGCTTAGAGTAATCCACCTCGTTTTCAAGGTCACTGGAAACTTGCGTTAATATAACATTATTACACACTATTAGATATAGGTTATAGTTAACAGTTCAGTGGCTTAACTTAGGACAAGGCTTTTACAACCTGGGTCTGATTCTAGGCTCTATCAATATTAGCTGTTCGACACTAGACAAGTTATGTAGTTTCTCTGCATCTCAGTTTTCCTGTCTGCAAAAATGGGCAAAACCAATGCCTTTCTAGAAAGATGTTTCTGAGGACTAAACTAGGTCCATGGGAGGAACTCACCAAATAGCAGTTCCTTTCCTCATTTATTCACATTACATTCCCAACTGCTGTCTCCCTGAGGAAATGTTTAGAGTCACAGCCAGGTCTCATCCAAATGTATTTAAAATTATTTACGATGATGGCTTGTTTAGGCTGAAGGTGGCTTTAATTACATCCCATCCCAACTCCCCCATCCTTAATATCCACACTTCTCAGGCTCTTGGGATTTGCACCGGTTGGAGCAGGTGCACCAACTTTCTACTCTTTTCCTTCCTTTTCTGCTTACTTCCTCTATAAGCTCAAAGTACTGAACAGGCCTGCTCCTCTGGTTTGGTGGTAGGTTTTCCCAGTTCCTACTGACTCCCACACAAGCCCTGGCAATCCATCTATGGTCCAGCCTCTGAGCAGATCAGTGTTGTCTCTCATAAAGTCGGTCTGTAAATATCACCTTGAGTCCTACAGTCTGCAGAAGCCTCCAGTCTACTGCTTTCTAGCTCCAGGTTTTTTAAGGTCCTTGGACCTAGAGAAGAGGGAGCAGGTCTGTATGTTGAATGAGGTTCCCTATGTGCAAAATGGAGCATCACAAACCATTCCCTACTCTTCCATTTCCCCTTAATTTTCCCTTCTCTCTTCTAAAATCTTCCATTACAGACAATGTAGCACATCAAGCACATCATTACCTTCTCCGGTAATATGTAATGACTTCATGCATAGGGGAAATAAGCCTCCCCAGTTGGATTATAAGCTCCCTGACGGCAGAAATCCTGTATCTTCTGAAGGATAAGCCTTCCAGGGTCATTGATTCACCACTGTATGCCACACTGCAGTGTACCCAGAAGGGCCGCAATCAGTACCTCAGTACTTGCCCAGGTGCAGGTGGAGAAGTCTCTGGCCTGCAGACACTAGTTTGCAGGAACAAAGGAATCCAGGAGTTTAGGCCAACAGGTTTATGTTGCCTGTGTCTGGGGCTCTGTTCAGGGCTGTCAGCAGTTCTGCAGGAGGCAGCATCCCCCTGTCCTCCTCCCACCGTCCCAGTCCTTACAGGCACCTATCCTGCCTTCTACTGCCACGCCTGCGGGGACAGTCCTGTGCAGCAGCTAAAACAGTAAATGACCTCAACGGGCTCTGGAAAAGCTGAAGAAACACAGCCTAATCCCTTCCACAGAGGATACTCCAGTTGTATGTGGATCCAGATCACAAAGCCATCTTAGGACCCAGGTCTCCTGCCCACCCACCACTGCCCAGCCCACCCATTCATCTTTTGGAGACTCCACAGGCCTTCAAGACCCCGAGTGATAATTCTCTGAATAAGAATTTATATATTAAGCCTGACCTCTGTGGATTTTCTTAGGGATATGGGGACAAGGCTTTCCTTTTCTTTTTCTTTCAAATCTCATCACAGGTCACCAAATCCTCTCCCCCCATCACCTCCCGTAACCCTCCTCAAGAACAGCCCTAACCTGGACCTCAGGAGAAATCTCTAAGGTCCTGTACAAACCCCGTCACTGACTGTGACAAGAGCAGTGGTGTGGGGCCTTTACCTCCCACAACACCATGCCAAAACGCTGAGTGTACTTTTAAGACTCAGGGCCCACATCTGACAGGCACCCCACCCAATCCCATCCCCACCCCTCCCTGTGGAGGGCACACCTTGGCAACCAGACTGCTGTGTCCCGGAGGCGGGATCCACCCAGGCTGAAAATCTCCGTGATCTGGGGAAGAATTAACACCAGGGTCAACATGGCTGGTGGGGCTAAAGCAGGGTCAGGAGAGTGATGTGTCCCCCAGCACTGACCACGGGCGTGCCAGCCCCTCCTGCCTCCTCCTCTGGGGCCAAGTCAGCGGTGGGGTCATCCTTGTTCTCCTCCTCCTTGTCCTCCTCAGGGTCAGGTGGCTCTTGCTTCACAGGTGGCAGGCCTGGGTCTACTGCCTGGGGGAGGTGGAAAACGGGCAGTTGTCAGAAGGGTAGGGCTGGCCTGAGGAAAGTGTCTCTATCAGCCAACATGTCACTGTGCTGACAATCCCACTTCTGTCACACTTGAGCACAGAAAAACCATCTCTCTGCCTACAAACCTTTCCCATTCCTCACAGATTTCCATTCTTCTGTTAGCTGGGCAGCAAAGCAGGCAAAACTAGTTGCCTGGGGAGGGTGGGGCATCTGTCAGACAGGCGGGATGATTCTGTGAGAGGCTGTCATCAGCACACTATTACTTTGCTCAAAGAACCACCATCATGGCTCACCATCACTCTGCTCACAGACCACCCATCACTGACCCCCACCTTGCTGGGGCAGCCAGGCAGCAATACAGGAGAAGTCAGGATGGCTGTGCCCGGTGTCCAGTCTTCCTGGGCATCCGCCTTCTCTTGCTTCACCTGGGGTAAGGCCACGACCCAACTCAGGCCAGGGCACTGGGCCTCCTGCGTGAAGGAGGATGGCAGCAGACTTGGTCCCAGCTTCCCCACACGAGGCTGGGTGGGGTCGGGAAGGGCAGGATAAGGTGGGACCCTCACCTGTAACAGAGCCGCTGTGGAGGCTGGAGCTGGGCCAGGCACCTGCACGGGACTGCTTGCACCCTCCCGTAAGAACACGAGGTCGGTGCCAGGCGGGGGCAGCACAAAGCCACTGCCTGCTTCCTGCTTCACTGGAGTCTGGGCACGGTCTGGCTGGGCCATGGGCGTGGCCAAGGGAGGCTTCGGGGTCTGACCCAGACGGGGCCTTCGAGCAGAGCCAGGCCTCTTTCGACGCGGGTAAGGTGCGGGTGGCCCGGCGCCATCCTCGGAACCTGCCCAGACACTTGGCAGCAGCCGCTTCTGTGAGGAGAGATGGGGTGTTATGGCCGCTGGGTACGATGGCCAACCACACTACCCTGCCCCGATCAATGTGCCTGTGACTCCGCTTCCCCCGCCCCCGTTAATCCCAGCACAGAGTCTCCTCAGGTATGAGCCCCTCGTCACTGAGCCTGCTAGTCTCCTGTTGGCAATGCCAGTGCCACCCAGATTCTTCATTTATCTCAGCACAACGTCAGCTAATTGCTGGCGGAACCCCTTGCCCCACCCACCGCTCCGAAGCTGCAGGACCCATCTGGCCGGTCCCCACCCACCTACCAGGCCGGCCCATCCCTCTCAGGCACCGGGGGGCCTGGCACTGATCGCCCCACCCACCTGACCCATCCTGCTGCACCCACCATAGCAAACTGCAGGCACTGGCGCCAACGACACTTCTGGCGCTTCTGGTTGCTGCCCCCGAATTTGGGCTTATCACAGCAGAAGTCGCAGTGGCCACAGTCCATCCGCCGCAGGCAGGCCGCACAGGCCCCACACTTGCGGTTCTGCCGACGGTTCGTGTAAGGCTGCTGGGGAGCAGAGGGACGGGGGACGCTGTCACTAGGACAGTTACAATGCTGCTCCTGTTACTCCTCCCCTAGCCCCACTGGAGGGAACTGGCTGGACATTGGTCTTAGCCTGACTCCCCACTAGTCACACCTCAGTGTCTGCTAGTCGAGCACCAGGCAGTATCACTGTACTGGATGGCCCTTGATACCACGAGGACTGTGGCTGCTCCAGCACGGTATCATCGTTCTATCTGCTAGTCCCCCACTAGCTACCAAGACAATGTCTTTGACCCCCATCTCCAGCAGGATTTTGCTGACACTCTTTTAGCTCCCATCACTGCACCTGCAACATCTGCTCATCCTGCGTGAACTTCAGTCACCATGTTCCTCTATTAGTCCCACTAGAGTGCTGGTTCATCCGACATTAGGTACTGTCAATTCACCTGTTGATCCCATATTAGTGCCTACCCCACTGTCTGCTCATCCCACACTAGCACCCATCACTGTGCCTTACTATTCCCTTATTAGGCCCATGGCAGCATCTGCTTCTTTGGGGTTAACCAAGTGCCCTGGGAGAGTCTAGGCTTGTCCAGGTAGGGTGAGGCCACTCACTAGCTCGTCCTCGTCTACACAGTAATAGATGAATTCAGCAGGTGGCGAGGGGGCCAGGGCTCTGGGGTGCTGCAGAGGCAAATGGGGTGGGGTCAGGGCAGGTAGTGGGTGAGGTTACGGTTGTGCCTTCCCCCTGCCCACCAGGGCCTCACCAGCTCTGGAGACTCTGGAGGCTGCGAGGGCGGAAGTGCAGGCAGTGGCTGGGTTCGGGGGGGGCGCCGCCGGGGAGCCACCTTGGAGTCGCAGCCTCCCCTGCGGCGGCCGTGTTTACCCTGAGAGAAAGCCAGAAGGACAGTTTAGGCTTGGTGGTACCAGGTAGACACAGGACCACCTGCTTCCCCCGAGGTGTGCAGAAAGCATGCATGTGGGACAGGCAGGCAGAGGGTGGGCCGGGGCACTCACAGCAGGGGGAGCCACAGCTAGGGGAGGGCGTCGTTGACATCGCTGATGGTGGCGGCGGAGGCGGTGTGCAAGGTGCTGGCAGACAGGGGCAGGCGGGGCCGAGGAGGTGAGCACGGGACGGAGGAGAAAAGAAGACATGAGGTGGGCAAGGCCAGGTTGGGAGGAAGCAGCGGCAGCTGTAACAGTACAGTGAGCTCTGCCGCGGCCCACCAGCGCCGGCCCCTCCAGCCTGACTCACCCGCAGGCAACGCCGCTGGACGCACCTCCACTGGCGCCTGAGACCAGGGCGGGGAGGGCGAAGGCAGACTCGACAACGGCCACAGTCCTCTCGGGTCTGACAGCCCCGGCACACTCCACACCCTCGGCTCTGTGGGGGGCCGGAGGTGTGACGCATGGGGCCAGGGCTATGAGGGTCAGGAGTGCAGGTGAGCCTCGGGCCCACCCCACCTGCCCGACTCACCCTTTCCACAATCCGGAGGCACCGTCTTCGCTCACACTTGCAGAACAGCCCCGAGGCCACATCATGGGGCAACTGCAGAAGGCAGGTGGAGCAGGCCCCACAGTCTTCTGTTACCTGGCAGGCCGCACACTCCCCGCAGCCCACACGCTGCCAGGAATGGGCGGGGCAAGGTCACAGGTCCAGGCAAAGTGGCTCCAGGAGCACTGCCCCTCGTGTGTCTACTGACCCCACACTGGCCCCCATCATCATGTCTGCTCGTCCCCCATTTGTCTCATCACTCACTGTCTGATGACTACTGATTAGCCACCATCATTGAGGCCATAATGATGTCTACTGTTCCCCTGTGAACCTCGTCACTGTGTCTACTGATTAACTCCCATTACTGTCAGCTGACTGTAGCTAGCTCCCTACAAAATGACTCTGACACCCTATGGATCCATCACTGTTCCTTCGAACTCTCACCAGCCCCTATCACATCCTGCTCCCACCGCACACTTGTGAGGAGGAAGCAGGTCGTGCTTACCTTAAACATCCTCTGCTCCCGGTTGAAAGCAATTCTCTGTGCTGCAGGGAGGAAGAGAGTAGAAGAGAAATGTAAAGGGAGCATCAGATACCTGACCTCATGACTGCCTCCATCCTGACATCTACCATTCAATCTTCAGCCAGACACCTGTGTCCTAGCCTGACGCCAAGCCTGCTCCGGCTCTACCTCCCAGTGCCCCAGGGGCCACTCACCTCGGCAGTCCTTGCACAGAGTCTTGAGCCGCTGCCGTCGGGTTCCATCCCCTGAAAAGCTGATTCCACAGTTCTCACAGCACCTGGGACAGGAAACATGGGCGTGGGGCCGAGTGCACCCCCAACCACAGCCCTCGTGGACCTGGCTCACTTGAGGCTGACACTCACCCAGGCGCAGGAAGTGAGGCTGGGACTGTGCCAGCATCAGCCTTGGTCTCATCCCTTGGGGCCTCCTTCCTGACTTCGCTCTTCGAAGGTCCAACCTGACGTTTCTGAGCCTTGGCTGGCTTCGAAGGCTTCTTCCGCTTCCTGCTGGGGATGGCCAAGGAATGGGCCTGGAGATAAGAGCAAGGGCAGGAAGATGTAAGTCAGCGGGTGGGTGTTAGGTGGCTCAGCCACTCCTGCCTGGGTATCCCACACTGTACAGTACCTTGGGGGCTGGATAGCACAGGATGCCTTGTTTGAAGTCAAAGAGGGTGAGATCGCACGCAGGGCCCAGGTATCGGGTCAGCTCAACTTTGCTTCGGATCCTGTCTCCTGTGGGGCTGGGGGTGGGCCAGGACGGGTTGGTACCTAGGTGGAACCACTGCCACTCCACCCCCACAACCCTCCCACTGGGCTGGTGAATAGGCCTGCAGAGCTGGTGGGATACAGGAGGCAGCCTGGGATCAGCCTACGAGCCCCGACCAAGTAACTACCCCAAATAATCCTGAACAGCAGGAAGATAAAAGGTGTATAAATACCAGCAAGTATACAGACAGTAATAAGTAATATAAATGTAAACAGATGTGCGTGTATTTATAATGTGTACTACTAGTGGTATTCTATATAAGTGAAAATAAACACAAATAGGAGCACAAATACATTGAATAATGTAACTGTGTTAGCATTACATACTAAATACATAGACAAAGAAAACTTATATAAGACACAAACAAATGTTTTAAATATAGCTGGCCCTTGAACAACACAGGTTTAAACTGTGCAGGTCCACTTATACATAGATTTTTTTCAAGAAATATACTGGAAAATTTTTTGGAGATTTGTGACTATTTAAAAAAACTCAATGAACCACGTAGCCTAGAAATATTGAAAAAATTAAGAAAAAGTTAGGTGTGTCATGGATGCATAAAATATATGTAGTACTAGTCTATTTCATCTTTTACCACCATAAAATATACATAAATCTATTATAAAAGTTTAAACATCAAAACTTATTTATCACACACTTAAAGACTGTATGTGGTACCATTCGCAGTCAAGAGAAATGTAAACAAACATAAAGATGCAGTATTATACCATAACTGCATAAAATTAACTATAGTACATATTGTACTACTATAATCATCTAACAGCCACCTCCTGTTGCTACTGCAGTGAGCTCAAGTGTTCTGAGTATCTGCTTAAAATGCCATGGAAGGCTAATCATCTCCGAGTGAGCAGACTGTTTCTCCAGTAAACTGCACATCACAGTAGAAAGTGACCCCTTGCAGTGGTTCTCATGTCATTTTCATCGCGTTTAGCGCAATACCGTAAACCCTGAATAACATCATGGGACCCATAACAAAGTGTAACTAGTGATGCTGGAAGTGCTCCCAAGAAGCAGAAAAAAGTCATGACATTACAAGAAAAAGCAGAATTGCTTGACATGTACCATGGACTGAGATCTGCAGGTGGTTGCCCTCCAATTCAAGATTAATGAATCCAGTTGTAAGGACTATTGTAAAAAAAAAAAAAAAAAAAAAAAAGGAAATTCATGAATCTATCGCTGCAGCTACACCAGCAGCTCGAAAACCTTGTATTTTTTGCAAAACACCTTTTTATCTCGCACTGAAAATGCAGCTCTTATGTGGATGCAGGATTGCTATAAGAAAGGCATACCTATAAATTCCAATATAATTCAAGAAAAAATGAAGTCACTGTAATGACAGCTTAAAGCAAAAGGAAGGTGAAGTCTCTAAAGCCAGAGAATCTAATGCCAGCAAAGGATGGTCTGATAATTGTAGAAAGAGGTTTGGCTTTGAAAGTGTCAAGATAACAGGAGAAGCAGGTTCTGCCAACCAAGGGGCAGCAGACAAGTTCCCAGACGCCATTAAGAAAATCATTGAGGAGAAAGGATACCTGCCTGAACAAGTTTTTAATGCAGATCAAAGTGCCCTATTCTGCAAAAAAAATGCCAGAAACGACATATATTAGTAAGAAAGAGAAGTGAGCAACACGATTTAAAGCTGGAAGGGACAGGCTAACCCTACTGCTTTGTGCAAATGCAGTCAGGTTTATGATCAGTACTGCCCTTATCTATAAAGTTGCTAACCCTAGAGCCCTGAAGGGAAAAGACAGACCCCAGCTGCCAGTCTTTTGGTTGTACAAGAAGACCTGGACAGCGAGAACCCTTTTTTTTATTGGTTCCATTGATGCTCTGTCCCTGAAGTCAGGAAGTACCCTGCCAGTAAGGGACAGCCTTTAAAGTTCTTTTGATATTGGACCACACCCCTGCCCACCCAGAACCCCATGAATTCAACACCAAAGGTGTCGAAGTGGTCCACCTGCCCCCAAACACAATGTCTCTAATTCAGCCTCTAGATCAGGGGGTCATAAGGACCTTTAAGGCTCATTATACACAGTACTCTACAGAAAAGACTGTCAACACTATGGAAGAGAGCCTTCATAGACAGAACATCATGAAAGTCTGGAAAAATTACACCACTGAAGACGCCATCGTTATAGAAAAGGCTGTGAAAGTCACCAAGCCCAAAACAATAACTGCTGCTGGAGAAAACTGTGTCCAGATGTTGTGCATGAATTCCCAGAATTTACGACCAAGTCAATCAAGGATATCATGAAAGAGATTGTGGATACGGCAAAAAGGGGGGAGCGGATGAAGGGTTTCAAGACATGGATCTTGGATTCAAGAGCTATCAGACACCACACCAGAGGAATTAACACAAGATGACTTGATGGAGATGAACACTGCCGAACCAGTGCCAGATGATGAGGAAGAAGACGAAGAAAAAGGAGTGCCAGAAAAAAACTGACATTAGACAATCTAGCAGAAGGGTTCCGATATTCAAGAATACTTTGACTTATTTTACAACATGGACCATTCTATGATATGGACACAAACTAAAGCAAACAGTGGAAGAAAGATTGGTACTGTGTAGAAACATTTTTGGAAAAGTGAAAAAGCAAAAAGGTCAAACAGAAATTACCATGTACTTCTGTAAAGTTACACCGAGTGTTCTGGCCCTCCTGCCTTCCCTTCCACCTCCTCTCCTTCTGCCTCTGCCACCCTCCTCAGCAAGACCAAACCCCTCCTCTTTCTCTTCCTCCTCAGCCTAATCAACGTGAAGACAACAAAGATGAAGACCTTTATGATGATCCACTTCCACTTAACGAACAGTAAATAATCATCAGGCTGTACAGTTAATACTTACCTATCATGTTTGTGCGTGGGTATCTTTGTGTGAAAACCTAACAACTGTACGGCAAGAACTGTATGAGGCGTTTCATCACCCAAGTATTCATCTGTGCGAGACTTGAAGTGGATTGCCTATACTTACACAGGCATAAGGTGAGAGATATTTAATATAAACTTAACATGTTAGTTTTCTTACTGTTTTATAACTTTGCTTTCAAAGAATTACATTACCATATGGTATGCCTCTCTCTCTGGCAATCAGGGAAACTGCCTATCATCACAGGTAAGTGGTTTTTAAAAATGTAACAATGTTCCCAATACTGTATTATGAATATGATTATAATACTGTATGCCATAAAAATTTTACAATTCATTCATTAGTGTACAGGTGAGGCTACCATGAAGCAATCCATGAAGCAATCGTATCAATTATAGTACCCTATCATAAAGCAATCATATTGCTCCTTCTTAGTTATCAATGCATGAATTGTTATACCTGTAAATAAACATAAATTTTTCAATTATCTTTTCATTTTTGATGTCTGGTATTAGTAATATGTATAATATCTACAATGTTTTGTATCATATAAGACAATATTGATGTAGGTACTGACATACAAGCAATTCATCTTGTAAACAGATGATGTAAACTTATGGTATTGATAAATACAGTACAGTACTGTAAATGAACTTTTTCTTCCTTATGATTTTCTTTTCTTTTGGCTGCACCACACGGCTTGCAGGATCTCAGTTCCCCGACTAGGGATTGAACCCGGGCCACAGCAGTGGAAGCCCAGAATCCTAACCACTAGGCCACCAGGGAACTCCCTTATGATTTTCTTAATCTCTTCTCTAGCTTATTTTACTGTAAGAATACAGTATATAATATATACAACATACAAAATACGTGTTAACTATTTATGTTATCGGTAAGGCTTCCAGTCAACAGTAGGCTATTAGTAGTTAATTTTTTTGTGTTGTTTTTTTTGCCGCGCCACATGGCACTCAGGATCTTAGTTCCCCCACCAGGGATTGAACCCATGCCCCTGCAGTGGAAGTGCACAGTCTTAACCACTGGACCACCAGGGAAGTCCCCAGTAGTTAACTTTTTAAGGAATCAAAAGTTATATGTGGATTTTCGACTGCACAGGGGATTGGCACCCCTAATCCCTACATTGTTCAAGGGTCAACTGTACACATATAAGTAAGTGTACATATAGATATACATACAAATACATATGTAAACAAATAAATGCAACTACATACAAAACCAAGTATAAGTAACTGATGTTGGGAGACAATATTCCACAGGTCTCTCACATTTCTACATGTCTTTCAAGAGCAGCATTGACTATCCTTTGTTATGAACTATCTTTTCAAGGATATGTGTACAGCATCAGCCTTGGAAGATAAGAGATAGGGTGTCCTTCCAGAGCAAAGGGAAGGCATCCTTACTGTCCTAACATTATAAAAGACTGGATTCCTTAAGCTCAAGGTTCCCCTCCTACAACACAACCCAGTGCGTGTGTAGGTGCTAATTAATTACTCTCTTCATGTCACCCTGTGGGAACTGGCATTTGGTGAACTGGCACAATAACGATGACATACTGGATACTGCTAATGCTGTGAGTAATAAACTGTCTTTCATCTCTGAACCAGAAGCCTCATATCTCCTACTAGCATCCACAGAACCGCGACACATTCACTTGCTATCTTGCCTTAATTAGGGTAAAATCTCTGGCCTTTTCAGTTCTTGATCATTGCACTTATATTTATAAATTTTGAAAGTTTTATAAAAATTGTAAATATGTGGATAAACGTACAACTAATATAAACATATAAACATTTAAAAAACACCATATGTTTATTTATAAACATATAAATAAGTGTAATTGTAGGTACAACTTTACTATATTCCTCCAAGGAAACAACTACTTACATACAAAAAAAGTTTAAGAAATTTAATAACCGTATCACTAACATATTCTAAAAGACCTTAAATCCTTAAATGTAACTGGTTTATAAAAATGTATTTTCATGTATTTACAGTCAATTCTCATTATTCACAGTAATCTGTTCTATAAAGTCACCTTGAACACTGAATTAGTGAGTACAGAACCACTGCTCCTAATGGAACTACAGGTTAGGTTCCTGTAAGCCTCTGGTCACATTTTGTCAGCTGATCAGTATGTAACCTTGTTTTACGTGTGTTTCTGTTTAAAGACACCCTGCTTAATACAGTCCTCTTACAAATAATTAACTGCATGGTCTTTGAATGATTTAAAGCCAGGAGCTTTGGAAGCCATCTGTGTTATATAGGTTCCTTTGTCGATGTAAAACAAGCCAGTCTCATCAGCACTGAAAACCTACTCTTCTACATAACCCTTTTCCTGTATAACACTTTTCAGGTGTTTTTTAAATTCTTCCACAGTCTCTTATCTGCAGAACCTGCCTCACTTGCAAATTTAACACATTTCACGATGTATCACCTTCTGAAACGTGTAAGCCAGCCAGCACTAGTTGAGACAGGCTTAACATTTTCATAACCCTGGGTAACGTGACTGTCAATGTCCTTTGCTTTCAGCCTCACAACGCTGTCCACTACACTTTAATCATCATCTCATAGTTCCGCGAATTCAGCCACTTTAACACCTTTTCCTTAGCTTCATCAGATACTATAGATGTTACTTTAGCACTTTCTGGAGCAGCCTCATGTACTAATTGGCAAATTTCCTCTTCTTTTTCTAGATATACTGCCTTTTTGATTTATTAACATTGAACTCACAGCCAACAGCACTGCAACTCATGCCTGAACAAAACTTATTTAATATGTATTTTCTGCATATTGCACATCCCCGACTTCTTGCACTTAGAACACTGGACAGCACTTCAACACTACACTTGGGGGCAACTACAAACAGCAAAATCACCATTAAAAAGTACAAAAATGCAAAAAACAGAACACTAAATAGACCTCAGAAAGGATACTTGTTTACAGTACAAGAGTTAAAATAAGAAAGCCTCGTGCAACCTCGGCTGGGAACACATGCATCAGGCGACTTATTTTTCGCTGCTCTGTGCATATCCACAAATGACCATGAAAGCACAGTGAGTATGACTTTGGGGGTACAAACAAATTTTAGTAAGCAAATTTGCAAATATGGAATCTGCAAATAATAAGGACCAACTGTATATGCATAATTTAACCCTACCCCCTGATTTCATCCTGCCTAACCAGGCTCAGCCCTAACCCCTGACTCTGTCCACAACCCACCCAGTACCTCTGGTAATAGGTGTCTGAGCGTCCACAGGTGGCACCTGACTTGCGAAAGACCTCACGGCGCTTCCAGCCAGGGCCCAGGGCCGGGCAGTCCAGCCAGTCCTCAGCCATGGGGCCACAAGAAGGAGCAGCGGCCTGCAACATGGAGGGGGCAGTGGGAGAAACTGAGGCTCTAGGGAGGAACATGTTGTGCCCCAGGCCGCACAAACCCACGGATCTATTAATGCTTGTTTAAGATCTAGGACCTGCCACAAGCAACTGGCCAATGTAAGGAAGAGAAAAACCCCCATCCCCACTCCATTCTTCCCTGTCCTGGGCCCAGGAGCTTGTCATTCCCCCCACTTCTTGACCGGGTAGCCCCATCCTCAACCTAAGGGTCTCCATCCTCAATGCACTCCTCACTCTCAGCGTCCTAATCCCCAATTCCCCCCCCAGTCTCAGCTTGAGAGACCTCAGTCCTCCCATCCTCAGCGCAAGAGGCCGCCATACGACTCGTCCCCAGACCCAGGTCCCAAACTCTCCCTCAGTATCCTAACCTCCCATTCATTCCCTTCCTTGACCCAGGAGTCACTAATCTCTCTCTTTCAGTCTTTTAACTCTTCCATTCCTTCCCTGTCTGCTGTCCTCTTATCCTGCTACCTCAGTATTATTGCCTCGACTTCCTCTGTGTCCTCTGCCACAGAGCCCCCAGCTCCTCCATATCGTTGACAACCTCGCCCACCTTATTTTCCCTCTGTCGGTGCTCTAAGCCACAATTTCTTCCCAAGCCCCCAAACCTCCCTATTCCCCTCTTCTGCAGCTAAAAAGTTCCCTTCAGCGTCCTCATCCTCCCATCAGCTTTAGACATCCCTTCCGCGTTTGAACCCCCCCCACCCCATTCCCCTCCTCTTGGGCCAGGATCATGCCATCCCTAACTGTCAGCGCTCTGACCCCCTATTTTTCATCGTCCTCCATATGAGACCCCCGTGCCTCCCTTTCAGCATTCCAACGCATTTCTCCCCGTCATCAGCCTGAGAGCCCCTCATTTCTCCCCTTGAGCGTTCTGGACCCCCATTTCTCTCTCCTTAACCTGAGAGGCCCCGATATCTGCCCTCAGCGTTCGGATCCTCCCCTATTCCTCTCCGTCCTCGTCCAAGACCCCGACACTTCCACCTGTCAGTCTTCTGAGCCCATTCCTCCCCGTCCTTCCCCTAAATTCCCCCATTACTCCCCTTCAATATTCCGACGCCGCCATTCCTCCCACTCATCGGCCTGAGGGCCCTTCACTGCTCTCCGTCAGCGTTCTGAGCCTCAATTCTTCCCCATTCTCCGCCTGAGCGGTCTCCATTTCCACCCCCACGACTGTCTCACCAGCTCGGCTCCCGGCCGGTACCTTCCACCGCTCTAGGTCCGCTGACCCATGGCGAGGGTCCCGCCTGTGGCTCTCGCCTTGCCCAGCTCCTCTTCTTCCTCCTCCGCAACCGCTTCCTCAGAAGCTGTAGCTGTCGCCGTCGCCGTCGCCGCCGCCGCCGCAGCCGCCGCCGTTCGTTGCTCCAGGAACCGGATATCCGCCGCCCAACTCTCGGGCTCCGCCCCCTGGCGGGACGCCTGCGCGCTAATACCCCGCCTGCGCGAACCCTTAGCTGGGAAGACTCCACGCCTGCGTGCTGAGTCCGGTGGAGGAGCGTGCTCCTTTTAAAGGGACCTGCTGCGCTTGCGCGCCGACGTCCCACTCAGGCCGGCGCCTCATCGGAGACTTGCAGCGCCTGCGCACCTCGCTTCGCGCCCCTCCGTCCATCTCGTTCTCGCCTGCGCTCTCCAGTCCCAACCTAAGGGGAGGAGGGGGATTGGGGTTCCTGGTCTCTGTTTGGTTGGCGATCTCCATAAGGAGTAACTGGGAGGGAGGAGCGGAGAATGCTGGGGTCGTGCCAGAACACTCCTCTCGCGCCTGTTACCTTGGTCGCGCCTGTGCTCTACCGTTCCTCCTGTCAAGGAAAAATTAATCAATAGTCGATCTAAAGAAGAAATAGAAAATTTTATTTGAGCCAACTTGAGGATTATAATCTGAAAGACAGTGTTTTGGAAAACTCTGAGGACTGTTCCATCTGTTAGAAATGGAAGGCACAGTTATGTACATCTTTGAGACAAAGGATCAAACATCAAAATGGCACTGACTTTTTTTTTTTTTTTATGCGATACGCGGGCCTTTCACTATTGTGGCTTCTCCCATTGCGGAGCACAGGCTCCAGATGCGCAGGCTCGGCGGCCATGGCTCACGGGCCCAGCCACTCCGCGGCATGTGGGATCTTCCCGGACCGGGACACAAACCCATGTCCCCTGCATCGGCAGGCAGACTCTCAACCACTGCTCCACCAGGGAAGCCTGGCACTGACACTTTACATTAAGTTAGCCAAAGGTGCTGTATGGCTGAACCACACTGACTCCATTTTTTCAGTTCCATCATAGGCCCACAGTCCTACCCTCCTCCCCTTTCTCTGTGAAGGAGCTTTAGCCTACTCAGAAGGAATGCACGAGCGCCAGAGAAGTTCTCTATCAGCTTTTACCCTTGCCTTCATCTGATATGAAAATTCGAAGAATGCCTTTTGCTGACGCAGATGGTTAATGATTTGTGAGGAATAATAGTCCTGAGACCCCTGGGAAGAGAAAAAACCCTGGTTCCCGTTGGCATGGACGTGCTTCTCCCTTAGTAGTGAAACGGAGGGCTAACCTGAGTAGGCCCACCAAATTTAACCTGCCTCACTTGCTTTTAGTTTGCTTTTAGTTGATTTTAAACTAAACTCCCACTAGCTTCCTTATATATAACATCCCTGACATATGGGTCACTGTAGTAATGGTTGCTTAAGTTGTTTTTCAGGAACTTGGAGCTAGTTCTTGCCCGATTCAGACCAGTTGAGACTACTGACAATCTAACTGGACCTGCATGATGACCTTTTAACATCAGAAGGCCCAAAACTCCACCCTCAGAACATGCTAACACTGCCAGTTTTTGAACATGTGTCCTATGAAGAACCATGAAGCTTGACTACACTTGCACAGATCACTGATTACCTCGCTTTTCTTATTTCCAATCACTTTTCCCCATGCCTCAGACCATCCTGTCTCTTTATCCCATAAATATTCCTAAAACCTATCTTTGGGAGGTGGATTTGAGATTAATCTCCTTGTTTGGCTGCCTTGTGAGTAAAGCTTTTCTCTACTACAAAGCTTGGCATCTCAGCATTTGGCTTGCTGCATACAGGCAAATGAATCTGGCTTGGTAACAGTAGTCAGATTCTATCCTTAGCTTTGGCCCCTTTAAATAATCCTGTACCACATTTGGAGGTGTATAGTGCAGCTGTGAATGATTCCGGATTGAAATCTGCCCGATCCTACCTGTATGTAACCTACCCACAATAAACTTCATAATTGTACTTTATGGAGTTGCCTGCTTTGTTTTTCAGTCTCAAAGTTTCTTCTCAGTTCAGGGGATTTATTCAATAACCCTGTCTTCAAAGAATTGGCGAGCCAGCCAGGAGACCAAAAATGAAATAGGCATGGGTAAGGGGACCATGTTGGGAGACAGCCTGTTGTCAGTGGGGGAAATCCCAGGATGGCCAGCCTCTTCCATGTGGGTAGACTTAGCCAAGTTTTTGGAACGCTTCACACTAGTGTGTGAGTACAGGGACACCCCCAAAACGCTATAAGGGTTACTGGAGATTCTAACCAAAGCAGTAGGTAAAGAGAAGCTAAGGTAGGAAATTGAACATGTTATAGCCGCAGTAGTGTGGCTGCTGCTTTGGGCCCTGTGACTGAGTGCAGAAAAAGAACTCCGACTCAGGCAGGAACTAGGGGAAAACTAAAGAGGCCCTGGCATTAGAAAAGGATCTAAGAGTGTTTGTTTCTCTAATTCAGACCTACTAGCCAAAAAGATACAACAACAAGAGGAACACCTAGAGGTCATGGTATGCAAAGTGGCAAAAATGCAAGGGTGGCACCATCCAACAGGGTGAGGACCATTATCTCACAGGAAAATTGGAATCCCAAACGATGGGATCTATGGTGTAATGATTTCTCTGAGAAGGGAAATATAGTTGTTGAAGGGGAAGATGACCTAAAGGCTTGCCCCCTCATTCAAACAAAGACTCAGGCAACCCGTGAGCCCAAAGATGAACAAGAAGTGATACCAACTAGCCAAAAGATAACTATGAGGGAGTATTCTTCTGCAGAAGTAGTTGAGTTGACAGCCACGTTCATACAAAAGACCAGGAAAGGAGTAACTGCATGGTTACTCTGCCTGTGGGACAGAGGAACAGATAGTATCATGCTAAATGGCCTGGAGATGTCTAAACTGGATTTGGTGACAGCACAGCCAGTCCTGAGACAAAGGTTATATGCTGCTGGAATGGGAGGGAACTGAGGATGGTGGCTGACTTGGTTACTTGGATTAGGGCTGGGGTAAAGCTGCCCTGGCCTAACAAAGGAGATGTCCCATCTCCTCCATTACACTGGAACTCCATGGAAGAACTACAAGACATCATTAGAGAACTGGGAATGAGACATGTTATATATCCAGACAACTTTATGGGGCCAGATGAAGAATAATTTATCTCAGGTATGAAGGGCTGCATCTTACAGTCTGCTCCTGGAGTTTGGTATGACACCTTAGTATCAGTTCTGGCAACTATATTCAGTAAAGTGGTAGCTCTGGTAGCTGCCATTATAGCAGATCTCAGTGAAACAGAAAGAGTCCTCCATGGAGGAAATAGAAAAGTAGAAAAAAATAAAGAGATAAAAGAGAAACAAACAAAGGGTGGAGAATAAGCAGGGAAAGGACCAACCCAGGTATCACATAAACAACTTTGGCAGGATTTAATGTTATCAGGGACTCCAAAGGAAAACAGTGATAAAACAATGACAACAACAGCAACAACAGCAAAACCAAAGAACAGAAAACCTAATTCAGTCCTGTCATCTTTGTGGAAGCCCCTAGCAGAAGACAAACAAATTACTCCTCTTTCTACTGACAATAAACATGTGGCAATGCATCTCAGTGTCCCCCGCTAAAAGTAGAATGCCAGGGGTGGATTGTCCTCTCACTGAGGAACTAGGTGCAGGGCCAACGTTTCCCTGTACTGCATGCAGCGTAGGAGTGACTGGAGGCTTCATGTAGAATTGACAGTTTATTGGTCCCACATAAACAAACAGTCTTAGCATTGGTAGATACTAGAGCTGAGTGTACATTGCTGTATGGCAAACCCTCTAAATTTCAGGGAGAAATATGGGCTACAGACAGACATGGGGGTCAAACTATTCAAATAAGACAAATCAGATTATATTTCCAAATTGTCTGTTTGCCAACCTGACTGTTCCACGTATACATTTCCCTGGTACCAGAATATATCCTAGGTATTGATGTTTTACAAGACCTAGATTTGACCACCACCACTGGAGAGTGTCGCCTTCACACCAGAATGGTGACACCAATGTTGGTAGGCCATGCATGTCCGTTTACCCACACCCCACTGTATTGTTAATGTCAAACAGTATAGGCTGCCTAGGGGCTATGAAGAGATTACTGCTACCATTAAAGAACTAGAAAGGGTGAGAGTTATCAGACACTCCCATAGCAATTATAATAGCCCAGTGTGGCTGCTAAAGAAGCCCAACAGGACTTGGAGGATGACTGTTGATGATAGCCAATTAAATAAGGTGGTCCCTCCCATCCATATGGCAGTTCCCAATAATGCTACTATTTTAGAATATCTCTGTGATGAAAATGTTTTATTGTATGCTTGACCTGTCTAATGCGTTTTTCAGAATTCCTTTGGATGCTAGCCCTCAAGATCAATTTGCCTTCACCTGGGACAGGAGGCAATGGACCTTTCAGGTCTTGCCTCAGGGTTGTTTACATAGTCCCACCATTTGTCATGGTACGGTCTCCCAGGACCTGGAAATCTGACAAAAGCCCCACTCTGAGTTGGAATTATCTTATACTGATGACATTATGTTAACCTGTGATGACTTATCTCTCCTCTCCTAAGCTGCTGCCCCTTTACAGACACATTTACACAAACCAAAACCAAGGATGGGAAATAAACGCTGACAAGATCCAGGGACCTGAGCAATCGGTAAAGTTCTTCAGAATTGTCTGGTTGGGTAAGACAAAAGTTATGCTGGCTGAAGTTATTGATAAAATCCGAGCCTTGCCCACTCCACAGTTGGTCAAGGAATTACAATCTTTGGAGGGGGGGCTTACTAGGTTATTGGCATCTGTTCATACCTCATCTGGCACTAATAATACAACCTCTATACTCTCTAGTTAAAAAGGGACAAAAATGGGATTGGGACTGCCCCCACTGAAACCTGCAGCAATAACCTCTGAGACATACCCCTGGTCACAGTGAATGAGCCTCTGACCCAGTGACCGGATGGAAAGTGCACTATATCGACCTACTACCCTTATCAGAGAGACACAAACACATATTACCACCTCTGGTCTGATGCAATCCTTTACTAGTAAAAGAGCAATTCTGGGATGGTTATGTGCTAAACATAATCAACTGGGACATACTGTTCCTTTTTGTAAAGAGGGACAAAAATCATACCTGGTTGGCCAGACATAAACATATGGTGTGGCTACCACCATCCTCTTGTTCTTTGTCCACCTGGTTTTACAAACTGAATGGACAGATCAAGGGGTTTGACCAAGTTGGAAAGTGTATAAGAGACCCCACTCACATAGATAGCAACCAAAGGACCCATTTCACTGGACATGATGTACAAGAATAGGCAGAAGCCTGTGAGATTTTATGAACCTTCCATCTGCTTTATAACCCAGCAGCAGCAAGGTGGGTAGAAAGAGTTAATGGGTTACTGAAAGAGACATTGAAGAGGACTTCTCTGGACAGGTCTTTAAGAGGATGGTCTTCACGACTGTTAGAGGCCATCCAGCTATTAAACACTGCAACCCACAGCAGGCTAAACACCTATTTATGAGACACTGACTGCACCTGCTCTATCAGCTAGGGCCTTAAAAGTACAGGTCTTGGAAGGAGGACTGCGACCCATCTAGCAGGATACGGATATTGTCCTAAGAGTGTCACAGGACCTCCCACCTTGGAGACTTAAATGGTATCCCCCTCCCAGGTGGCTTGGCATCCTTATATCTTTGTGGAAAGGGGTAGCCCCTGGTATAGTATTTCCCCAACCTTTCTAAGAGAAGGCCCACCCATAAACAAGGTGATCTCCTCCTTGAAATTAGATGGGGGACTGAAGTAGGGCTCCTCTTATGGGCTCTACCAGAAGTCCCACATAATATCTCCCTGCCCACTTCTGACATAAAGGGAAAAAATGTCTGGTATTGTCCTCTGGGAAAAGTGCCAAAGTCTGGGGTGATCCTGGTACATGGAGACCAAACTTCTATGGTGTTGTTTCTGAATGAGCATTTGCCTTTCTTGGCACCTTTCAAACGCTTATCATTCTTAGCCTTTTCCTTCTGGGATTCATGCCACCTACCTCCAACAATGTGTTTCTGTCCTGGGCCACCACCTATGCTGAAGTCCATAACTGCTCTGACTGTTGCGTGTACAGATTGCTGCCAATGTCTAGCACTGAAGGAATGCATGGGTCACTCTGCCTTTCAACCTCATGGCATGGGGACAATGGGTGGGCATGGCAGGTAAACTCCTGTTGGGGGCACTAGATGTCACCATGGCTCACATTTCCCCCTTTGACTGTAACGATAGTAAAAAGTATTTTCTCCTTGGCTTGTTCTTGAACCCAACTCCTCTAAACTTGACACTGCCTATCATGTCTGAGATGATCTTGGGAGGTTATATGCTATACACAGTCAACTGGGACATACTGCTCCTTTTTGTAAAGAGGGACAAAATCACACCTGGTTCGCCAGACATAAACATATCGAGTGGCTACCACCAACCTCTTGTTCTTTTGTCCACCTGGTTTTACAAACTGAGTGGACAGGTCAAGAAAATAAGATTCTCAAGGCAGGGGCTTTCTTATCACCCAAAGGTGCATCTGGGTACGTGACACCAATCTTTGGCCCTATCTCCCATATGGGTGGACTGGCCACTATACCCTTGCTTTTCCCTCTTTGTCAAGAAAGATCTATTCCTCATTGCCAGACGCTCTCAAACTTGCTGGCTCTCAAAACTAGGTGGAACCATAGTCTCTCCTGTTGTGAATGGCTGGTCTCTATCTTTCTCCCTCAATATGTAGGCATTCATGCTGAATTAGAAATAAAAGCCCTAGCCAAGTTCACTGCTTCTGTATTAAATAATTCTAGATAAAGCATTTTTCTACTAAATCAGGAAACTGCACAAATGAGGAAAGTAGTTTTACAAAACCATACGACTCTGGACATGTTGACAGAGGCACAAGGGGAAACATGTCCTAATTCAACAACAATGCTGCACTTACAGCCCCTCTTATGAATCTAACATCACTGATTTATCGTCTCATATGAAAAAGGCTATTAACCATGTAGGGAATATTTATTTTGCAGACGACTTCATCCGTTGGTTGACCTCCTTACCTGGCATATGGGGTATGGCCCTGTTAGGCATCCTTCCTTGTCTAGCAGGGATTCTTGGTGCTTGCTGTTGTGTATATTGCTGTTGTGGGTTAGGCATGCAGGTTACCTCCCAATATCTGGCCCTAGGGTATTCAAGGAAGAATGGCAGATAAGATTGTGTGGGCCATATAGATGTTGGGGATGAAATGTGTGGCTGAACCACACAGACTCCATTTTTCTCAGCTCCATCTTAGGCCTGCAGTCTTATCCCCTCCCCTTTCTGTGTGACTGAGCTTTAGCCTACTACTCACAAGGAATGTGCCCAAGCCAGATGAGTTCCCTGTTCAACTTTTACCCTTGCCTTCATCTTATATGAAAAGTGAAAGAATGTTGTTTAGTTTGTTTGTTTGTTTGTCTGTTTGCTGACACAGATGGTTAATGGTCCATGAGGAATGACGGTCACGAGAACCCCAGGGGGAGGGAAAACACCAGTTCCTGTTATGTGGATGTGTTTCTCACTTAGTATTCAGATTCTGTCTTTAGCTTTGGCCCCACTAAATGCCCCTGTACTCCTTTTAGCAGCACAGAGTGCAGCTGCAAATGCTCCCAGATTGGTAAGTCATCATGACCCCTTACAGGATTAGGAAAAGAAAGATTAATCTTCTAAGGAGTTACATTTCTGGCATGAGAAGAAGGAAAAAATGATCTTTATGGTTGAGCAGACATTCTTGCCTTTCAGGAGGTCTGGTTAATATATAATGCAGATGCACATTGCCCATTAGGGAGGGACCAATATAGGCAGGGAGTATGTTACTCTTAAATTTTCTTGTCCTGCCTCAAAACATAAATTTTATTCCATCGTTTCCCACTTTTGATCATTAATCTTTCGATAGAAAGTATTAGGTTATGAAATGCTTGGTCCCTCGACACCAGGGTGGTGTCTTACCTGCCCTGGATCTATCCGGTCCTGCAATACCAGGTCCCAATAGGCCAGTTTCTTCTATCTTTCAGGGGTTTATGTGTCAGTAAAGTACCAGACAAGGACTCATAGCTAATCTCATGCTGTTCAATAGAACTCATGCCAATTATTGTCCAATCTTCCTCCTATGTGCATTGTGCCTCTCCAGTATTTTATATAGAGCTATACGTATGATCAATGGTTTCAAGTCTTATAGACATCATTATTTTACTTGCAGGTTTGTATATGCAGCAAAAAGCACAATAGATTATTACTCTATAAATGATACAAAACACAATCAATATAGCCAACAACAATAATAAAGTCATAAGCAGAGATTTAAACCATGAACCCCCAGAGCTGAACCATTTACCCAAGATGTAACCTAGACTAGGAAGGGGATTCCCTAATGCAGAGATTTAATTTTTAATGTGATTCATTAGATGAGTTATACTAGAGGACAGATCTGGCATGAAAACACAACATTCAGTCTGGATTATAGCACACATTCTTCCTTGCCAAGCAGTTAAAATGTCAAGATCCATTTGGTTTGGCAACACTGATTTCCTCATCATAAAAACTTCAGAATTAAGCAAACTAAAGGGGAAATTAGTTAATTGAATGTAGTGAACAGCACAGAGATATATGCTAACAGGGAAACATTTTATAGGCTATACATGTTATCAATCATATTGACTTGTTGCACAAACATTGTATATGTACTTTTAGCAATAGAATTTAAGTGAGCAATGATACATGCCATGAGTAACTTGATAGCTAGGAAAAGAATAATCATACATACAATGAAAATAATAATCATCTGTAAAACAGAGGGAAAAAAATTAAAAATTACCTAGTCCTGTAGGGAGTGACCAAAACAGATTTTTTAAGGGTTTTTTTTTTTCAGTCTTACAACAATTTTGCCTTTTGGAAATTTTATCCAGGAGCATTTCTACTTCTGCAGAGGTATTGTTATAAGTTCAACAAGTAGTGTGAGCAATAGCACAAACAACTCCTTGACTAGCCAGCAGAAAATCGAAGGTGATTCTAATTATCCAATACTACTTGGGGTAAGGAATTGAGGGATGTCTGTTGTGCTGCAATGCATTTTGCAGTCACTCCAGGTATTTGACCAATGATTTGACCAATGGTGGCTGATAGATTTCTGACCATAACTCTCTTTACATGTACTCTTGCACTAGGAATCAAGATTCTCAAAAGACTTTGCTACCAGGTATCTTGGTATCCTAATAACATGGATCTCTTGATTCTGTAATGGAGAGAGAAAGGAGGTCCATCTGTCTCTTTTATATAGACAATGGGGTAACATAACATCCCAATAAGTATAAACTTTCTATCTGCCAGCTATTAAGATATTTATGTGTCCATTCTTGGGAAGGTGGGTCAATTCCAATACCACATATGAAGACAGAACCTGAGAGAGTGCAAGTGATCCTTCCAAGAGAGCTCTCATTGATAGCCTCATCAATTGGAAATTTTGCTAACATGGTATTAAACATGGTCATTGCTCTTGCAGGCTTTCCAAGAGCCATCTATATGGTATTTGACATAAGGGAGTTGCTGGTACAACTTGTCTTTTTCTCTTCAAGACATTTGTTAGGGACCTCCCTGGTGGCGCAGTGGTTAGGAATCTGCCTGCTGATGCAAGGGATACTGGTTCGAGCTCTGGTCCAGGAAGATCCCACATGCTGTGGAGCAACTAAGCCCATGCGCCACAACTACTGAGCCTGAGCTTTAGAGCCTGCGAGCCACAACTACTGAGCTTACATGCCACAACTACTGAAGCCCGTGTGCCTAGAGCCATGCTCTGCAACAAGAGAAGCCACCACAATGAGAAGCCCATACACCGCAACGAAGAGTAGCCCCCGCTTGCCGCAGCTAGGGGAAGCCCATGTGCAGCAACGAAGACCCAATGCAGCTAAAAATAAATAAATTTATGTGTATATATATATTTATTTATTATTTTTTATTTATTTAATTATTTTTTGTGGTACGTGTGCCTCTTACTGTTGTGGCCTCTCCTTTTGCGGAGCACAGGCTCCGGACATGCAGGCTCAGTGGCCATGGCTCACGGGCCTAGCCGCTCCGTGGTATGTGGGATCTTCCCGGACTGGGGCACGAACCCGTGTCCCCTGCATCGGCAGGCGGACTCTCAACCACTGCGCCACCAGGGAAGCCCCCTTTAATTCTTTTGGTGTCAATCAATAGTCCTTCTTAAGATATTAAGTAGCCCAAATGTTTTATAATAGGTAAGCAAAATTGGAGTTTATCTTTAGGCAACTTGTGTCCCTTAGAAGCTAGTTGATGTAACAGATGGATGGTATCTTTTTGAGAATCCAGTTCAATTTTAGAACATAAAATCAAATCATCTATATGTTGAATTAAAGTAGAACCATCAGGAATGTCTACATCAGCTAAATCAGCTTTAAGTATTTGAGAAAAGTAAGTGGGGTTCTCACTATAGCCCTGTGGCATGGCTGTCCAGGTGTATTGATGATTTTCCCATGTGAAGGCAAAAAGGTATGATTGTCCTTCTCTACTGGGATGCTAAAGAAGACACTGCATAAGTCTATCACTGAAAAATAACAGCTTTTAGTTGAAATGACTGAGAGTAAGGTGTGTGGATTTGGGACCAAAAGATGTCGAGGAATTACAATATTATTTATTGCTCTCAGATCTTGGACAAATTTCCAGTCTTTTCCATTCAGCTTTCTTACTGGCAGGATAGACATGTTACAAGGACTAGTACAGGGAACTAACTATAAGCCTTTTTAAAAGAAATTCCTGAATAACAGGTGATGGAATAAAATTTATGTTTTGAGGTAGGACAAGAAAATTTAAGTGTAGCATACTCCCTGTCCATGTTGGGCCCTCCCTAATGGGCAATGTGCATCTGCATTCTACATTAACCAGCATTCCTCAAAGGCAAGAATGTCTGCTCAATTGCAAAGATCATTTTTTCCTTCTTCTGACACCAGCAGTGCACCTACAGAGAAGATTAATTTTTCCTTTCCTAATCCTGTTAGGGGTCATGGTGACTGCTTGCCTTGTATGTGTAGATCTGCTCTATGTATCTTTGGTGAACCTTATATAAAACGTCAGTGTGTCATTTTAATGTATGATCCTTTGTCTTAAAATGTATATAATTGTGCCTTCGACTTCTAACAGGTGGAACAATCCTCAGTGTTTTCTGAAAGACTGTCTCCTGGGTTATAATCCTCAGGTTGGCTCAAATAAAATTCTCTATTTCTACTTTAGATCGATATTGATTACTTTTTTGTTGATATTTGCTTGGCGTAGTTAGCAGGATATCAGAGACACCCACCAGAGGACACCTGGAGTCTACTCTAAACCAGCGCTCAGTACCAGCACTGGCCCTTTGAGCCCCACCGGCTTTTTGGTATTCCTCAGTTGCTTTGGTGAGTTCTCCTGATATCTGGACCTCATTGCTTTGCATGATGATCCTGAATTTTATCCAATCTGTTAAAATTTTAGGATTTATAGTCTTAACAGTGTACCGGTACATTTCCAGGTAAAAGGGACGGAGAGGGAATTTCCTAGACAATGGGCTAGATGGAGGTTCCTAGAAGGGGAAAGCCAAGAAGGAACTCTGGAGTGAACTGGGTTGGCTGGTCTTTTTAAATTTGGCTCAAGTTGGAAAGATTGTGTATAAATGGTTTGAACAAACTGTTTGACAGCAGAACAAGAGACTGAACCTATTCATCTCTGAAGAAAACGGACATTTGCTCCTTCCAGCCACCAGGCCTTCTCTGGTGACTGAGAACCTAGAGGAAGTGTCTGAGGATTAATCCTTATAATGAGTAGCAGTCCCATAGGAAACGCCCTTTTAACACTTTAGGTAATTTACGGTGCTCCAAGCCCCCATGGTGGCTTTAGACAGCTTACAGGAGAAACGGAGACACAGAAGCTCTGAACCGACTCAAGGGTGACACCTTGAGGAGCTAAGCTCACAAGCAGCACACTTCTGACCCTGCAGCGCCCTTAGAAATTGTGACCTCATAATACAAATTAAACAAAAGGAAAATGGGAAATCGTGCTTCTAAAGCCTACCAGTTCCCAGATGGATAGCCACCCACTGGAACTTCGGCTGGCTTCATGTACAGTATGTATGGAGCTGATACTTGCAAGAACTTGGTAAAATGGGAGGCTCTAACTTAACTCTTAAATGGCCAAAACGGGGAACATTCGACTTACCAAAATTAGTTTACTTGCGTGCAAAATTGGAAAATGCCGGCTATAAAATTACATAGACACTGGGCTTCCCTGGTGGCGCAGTGGTTGAGAGTCCGCCTGCCGATGCAGGGGACACGGGTTCGTGCCCCGGTCCGGGAAGATCCCACATGCCGCGGAGCAGCTGGGTCCGTGAGCCATGGCCGCTGAGCCTGCGCGTCTGGAGCCTGTGCTCCGCGACGGGAGAGGTCACAGCAGTGAGAGGCCGGCGTACCACAAAAAAAAAAAAAAAAAAAAATTACATAGACAGGATGGGAAGCATATTTCAATTGGTACTTAGAAGCTTTGAAGCATGGTAATGATAAAATGACACCTTTACAGGAAACTAATTATTAGAAACTGTTGCTAAATTGGAGAAAAGCTCAGAAGCTACCCTATCCCTTTCTCCTCCTCCTTCCCCTCCTTTCTGAACTTTATACCTTCTCCTTTCTGAACGTCCATATCTCAACTTGTCTGTTCTACCTCCTCCTCCACCTCCAAAGGAAAAATTAACTGGACCCCAGGGAATAAATGAGAGCCCTAAAATCATTGCAGGTCCCTTTAAAGAGAAACCTACTGGAAGAGGTGAGCCTGAACTAATATATACTCCCTGGACTAGAGCTGAACTTAAAAATTTAACTAAGGATTTTCCAGGCCCTTTACAAGATCCTTTAGGGTTTTTAAGATAATTCATTCTGTAAGGATACATGAGCCAGGATACTTAGATTTGTAATAGCTTGAGCAATTGCTGGTATCCAAAAGTAAAGCCAAGTATGGCTACAAAAGGGAGAATGGAAGACACGTATGGAAGATTTTCATAAGCATGAGCATGCAGATGTCCACAGGTGTCGAGAACTTGCTTGTAACTTGTACCAAGCCATCCCCAAAATTTTTCCTGAGAAAATAGAGTGGGCAATGATCCACCAATGCAAGCAAAAGTGCAGAGAAACTGTTTTTTCCTTTGAGAGGTTTGAGAAAACCTTCAAATAGCACCCTGGAATGGCCCCTGAAAGTTTTCAAAATCATCAAAATGATCCAATTCTAAATTCAATCTTTAAGAGGGATTAGATGAAAAAATAGCAAAGCTAATTAAAAGACATGAATTGGAACGGGCCATAATACATTCTAACATGCTTGTCACTATTGCAGAGAATCTCTCTAAAACCTTCCAAAGAAGAAGAAAGAGTCACTAAAGTCATGAATGTACAACTACAGCAACTTAGAGGCCCTATTAAAACACTTTTCTTCTAACCCTGGCCCAAAACGAAATGCCCGCACTTGTTTTTAGTGCAAAAGCCATGGTCTCTTCAAATGAGAGTGCCAGACATTTAAATGGAATTTGGAACATGGCAAAACAAAAAGAAATAGGAGTGCTTGACAATTATGAGAGGGAACTTCCCCCAGCTCTTCACCAATACCTTAGGGGAAATTGAGACAACAATCAGAGGGGAAACTTCAAAGGCCATTGTAGCTACTGGGGCTACAATCTCTGGTCTTTACCCTACCCTTATTCATTGCCCTCTCCCTTGGAGTATAAGGTCAATTCAAATAGTAGGAGTTTCTAATTTACCTTTGCAAATTTTAAAATCAGAGTCGCTAACCTTTCAGTTAGGAACTATCACAGGGAAACTTGTGTTTCTCCTAGTAAAATGTGCCCCAATTCATCTGATAGGAAGAGACATTTCAGAAGCCAGCAATGCTCATATTGCCTTTTCACAAAAAGGTGAAATGCTTCTAGGTTTAGAAATTTTAATGCTGAGCAAAATCTAGTTACTGAAAAGTAGATGGTTATAAAAATCAGTGGTTCAAACAGACGAAGAAGAAATGAATGACCTGTTATTGCCAGTGCCTAAAGAATTATGGTCATCTTCTTCTTCAGATATTGAAAAAATTAAATTGGCTACTCCTGTTAAGGGGACTGTTGACAACTCCAAGCCTCTACCTAATATTTGACAATATCACTTAAACCAGAGACATTAAATAGAATAAACCCTGTTATTCAGGACTTTCTTAAGAAGGGACTTATAATTCCTTGTACCAGTCCTTGTCATACACACATATCTTACCAGTGAGAAAGGCAAATGGGAAAGGTTGGAGATTTGTTCAAGATCTGAAAACTATAAATAACATTGTGATTCCCGTTGTCCTGTGGTCCCAAATCCACACACTCTGCTCTCAGTCATTCCAGCCGATAGCTGCTATTTTTCAGTAATTGATTTATGCCTTCCTTAGTATCCTAGTAAAGAAGGACAGTCAGTACATTTTTGCCTTCACATGGGAAAATCATCAATATACCTGGACTGCCATGCCACAGGGCTATAGTGAGAACCCCACTTACTTTTCTCAAGTGCTTAAAGCTGATTTAGCTGATGTAGACTTTCCTGGTGGCTCCACTTTAATTCAATGTGTAGATGATTTGCTTTCATGTTCTTTTTTTAAAAATAAATTTATTCATTTTATTTATTTATTTTTGGCTGCGTTGGGTCTTCGTTGCTAAGCGCGGGCTTTCTCTAGTTGCGGCGAGCGGAGGCTGCTCTTCTTTGTGGTGCGCGGGCTTCTCATTGCGGTGGCTTCTCTTGTGGCAGAGCATGGGCTCTAGGTACGTGTGCTTCAGTAGTTGTGGCACACGGGCTTAGTTGCTCCGCGGCATGTGGGAATCTTCCCGGGCCAGGGCTTGAACCGGTGTCCCCTGCATTGGCAGGCGGATTCTTAACCACTGTGCCACCTGGGAAGCCCCTGCTTTTATGTTCTAGAAATGAATTGGATTCTCAGAAAGACACCATCCATCTGTTACAACAACTAGCTTCTAAGGGACACAAGTTGCCTAAAGATAAACTCCAATTTGCTGACCTGTTGTAAAACATTTGGGCCGCTTTATATCTAAGGAAGGACTATTAATCAACTCTAAAAGAATTAAAGAGATTTTAGCTTTCTCACTTCTCCAAAAAAAGAAACAATTGAGGAGATTTCTGGGTCTGACTGAATATTGTAGCAATTGGGTACCTAATTTTCCACTTATTTCTCAACCTTTATATGCATTACTTAAGTCTGACAAGCTTGATCTGGTTGAGTGGATGCCAAAAGGAAAAGAGGCCATAAACACCTTAAAATCCATCTTAACTCAGGCAGCCTATGAAAAATGGAAACAGGTTGCAGAGTTCTTAACTGCAGGTTGTAGTTCTACACCACTACCAAAACAGTTGGCAAGTATTAAAACACTGGGGCATCCCAAATCTGACATTAAGGAAGCTAAAGGAAATCAGCTTGCTGATGCTGCAGAAAAACAGACAACTTTAAAAATTCATCCTGTTCAGCTTTGAGAATTTCCACTGCTCTCTGTGAACCCTGCTAACCCAGTAAAAGATTTCCTTCCACGGGCTCAAGAAATCGCCACTAAAGAAGATAAACAGATGTGGCTACAAAAAGGGGGAATTTTTGAGCCCATCACACAAATATGCTTTGGACCTGATTTTAAAAACCTATAGTGTCTCTTAGAGCACAATGGCTGTTACTCCAGCACATATATTCTTTAACTCATTAGGCACCTGAAACATGGTTTTACGGGGGAAACTATAGTTTTGGAAACATTCTCCCATGGTGGCTCATAAAGTATGTACTCGCTGTACTCTGTGTCTTAAATATAATCCCAGAAAACCACTTCATGGGGCACAAGGCCACGTTCTTCTTCCTAAGGGACCCTTTGAGGTATGGCAATTGGACTTTGTCCAAATGCCACCACCTCGAGGATATAAATAATCTTGGTGATGATCTGTATGTTTTCACACTGGGTTGAAGCTTTTCCCTGCAGGAGAGCAAGGGGTATAACAGTAGGTAAATCACCATTGGAAATAATAATTTCTGTTTGGGGAATTCCTTCTGAGTTACATAGTGACCAGGGACTCACTTTGCCAGACAAATAATTAAATCTATTTATGACGTTTAGCCAATAATGCAGCATCTTTAATGCACTTATCACCCCCCTCCAATCTTCAGGACTGTTAGAAAGAACTAACAACACTATCAAAACCCAACTGACAAAACTCTCAGGGGCTTTTCATCTTTCATGGCCAGAAGCTCTCCCATTGGTGCTTCTCAACCTTAGGTCCACTCCTTTTGGTAAGCAGCAACTGTGTCCTTTTGAAATAACCGCTGGATGACCTACGTGCCCAGATGAAGGCATGTATGAACCAACATTGCATAAGGGCGTGATATGTTGCATTATCGTCAGGGACTCGTTAAGGCACTTAAAGAAAATGAAAAGCTGGCAACATTCCTTTCACCGCGAGCTCCCAGGAGGTGAAGACCTTATGGATCATGGACTGCAACCTGGAGATTTTGTCCATTGGAAAAGGCATAAATACAAGATGCTTTGCAGCTGTGTTGAAAAGGGCCATATCAGGTATTAGTACTAACCCCTGTGCTGCAAAGCTCAAAGAAGTAAACTCCTAGGTTCCTATCTCTCATTTTTTAAAAAGGCTTCTGCTCCTAAATGGACCGTGACCCCTGTTTCTGACACCTGACTTCAACTAAGACAAGCTTCACCAAGCTGGGATGAGAAGAAATCGACAACAGTAGCAGACAGCTAACCCAAGAGTCCAGACCAGCTCTTTAAGACCCATCCTACTGGTTCAGTTGTACTGTTTACCAACTGTCTGTCTCTCTGTCAACATTGAGAGTTATTGTTTCTCTTCTGGCTATACTTTTGACCCAGTGTTTAGGATGGAACGAAAATTCTTTAGTAAAGTTGTCACAGAGTACAGCTACTGGGGGCCATTTAACCGATTGTTGGACTTGCAACTTTGGGATCACTTGCATCCTCAGGTTTTGTCTTCATGTACGGCATTGGAATTGACCCACCTTCCCAAAACTGGGCACATAAATATCTTAAGAGCTGACAGGCAGAAGGTTTATGCTTATTGGGATGTTATATTATCCCATTGTCTATATAAAAGAGACAGATAAAACTCCTTTCTCTCTCCATTACAGAAGAGATCAATGTTATTAAGATACCTGGTAGCAAAGTCTTTTGAGAATCTTGATTCCTAGTGAAGGAGTATATGTAAAGAGAGATATGGTCAGAAATCTATCAGCCGCCCGTTGGTCAAATAGCCGAAGAGACTACAAAAAGCATTGCAGCACAAGAGACATCCCTCAATTCCTTAACCTAAGTAGTATTGGATAATAATTACCTTCGATATCCTTTTCTTTTTTCTAATCTTTTTTTGGTTTGTTTGGCCTCACCGCTTGCAGGATCTTAGTTCCCTGACTGGGGATCGAACCCGTGTCCCCTGAGTGGAAGCATGAAGTCCTGACTACTGGACCACCAGGGAATTCCCTACCTTTGATTTTCTACTAGCTAAACAAGGAGTTGTGCTATTGCTCACACTACTTGTTGCACTTATATCAATACCTGTGCAGAAGTAGAGATGCTCCTAGATAAAATTTTTGAGGCAAAATGGTTATGACATTAAAAGAAAAAAAAGACCCTTTTAACGATCTGTTTAGTTGGTTCTCCTCAGGATTAGGTAATTTTTTTTGCTCTGTTTTACAGATGATTATTATTTTCACTGTATGTATTATTATCCTTTTCCTAGCTATCAAGCTACGCATGGCATGTATCACTGCTTGCTTAAATTCTACTGCTAAAAGTACACGTACAGTGTTTGTGCAACAAGTCAATATGATTGATAACATGTATAGCCTATAAAATGTTTCCCTGTCACTATATACCTCTGTGTCAGCCACTCCTATTTAAATGACTGTTGACAACTCCAAGCCTCTGCCTAATATTCAACAATACCCACTTCAACTAGAGGTACTGAACAGAATAAGACCTATGTTGATGAAAAATTAATCGACAGTCAATCTAAAGGAGAAATAGAGAATTTTATTCGAGCCAACCTGAGGATTAGAACCACAGAAGTTGTTCAGAAAACTCTGAGGACCATTCCGCCTGTTAGAAGTTATATACATTTTTGAGACAAAGGGTCGTACATCAAAATGACACACTGACATCTTACATAAAGTTCACCAAAGATACATAGTCCAGATCTGCACATAGGAAGCAGCACCAGGTCACCATGACCCCTTACAAAATTAGGAAAGAATTAAGAATGTTATCGTCTAAGGAGTTACATCGCTGGCATCGAGAAGAAAAAATTGATCTTTATGGTTGAGCAGACATTCCTGCCTTTGAGGAGTGTTGTAGTTTATCTTATGACAGGGCCGAAAGTAAGCTCATCACACGAGATGAATTGTGCCGAAGCACAGCAGTAGAGGGCTGCCGCTCGCTCAGGCAAAACAGCGCCGTCTGTCCTGTTGTGGTAGCTTTTATTAAAGCATTATCTAGGTTTACACTTTACGACTTGTTTTTTTAACATTTCAGAAGTGCCAAAGCAGCAACCTATGTTTTTATTAATTATACAAGCAATAATTGGCTTTCTTGAGAACCTGCCGTGCTTCGTCCTTGAGCGCAAAAGCAGCACAAAGTTCCCACCATTATTTTGATTATACTGAAGTAGCACAAGGACGTTTCCTTGCGTTCCCACCACTCTGATTAGACTGAGGACATCTCATGGATCAGTGCCCAAAGCACTCAATGCTTCTTTGCAGGCCCCCGGTTTGCCGCGGGGGGGGGCGGGGGGGGCTCAAAGCATTCAGGACTGTTCACAGCTCTGGCTTATTCACATGCCCCCGGTTTGCTGGGGGGGGGGGGCTCAAAGCAATCAGGACTGTTTGTAGTTCTGGCTTATTCGTCAGCCCCCAGTTTGTAGCGGGGGGGGGGGGCTCATGGGTCATGTCTCCTTTCCATGTCCTCAGTTATTCCACTACATTTCCCCCTTTCTGTTTTGTAATTTTTGCAGCATCAAGGAGAACACGGCAGCATTACTCTCGATGCTAAACTACATGGAATTATTTTGCAGCTTGTGCAGCATCAAGGAAAACACAGCAGCTTGTTGCGATGTTGTATGGCGGGTGACTTTCAATCGTCGTCGGACTATAATTAAACATACGATTATTATTATAATGAGCATTAGCAATCCTGTAGTAGAAGCTGTTATGGCTATAATACCCATGACAGCTGCAATCAACATTTCTATAAATCTTTTACTTTTTTTTAATGTATCAGTTAAATATTGTAAAACAGTCATAGGAAGAGATTTTTGCCATTTCCTTCCAAGATTGACAGGAAGCCAAAGACCTGTCCAAGCTCGTAAGATATACAAACTTTCAGTAGATATGTTAAAAGATATACTAGAGGGCTTCCCTGGTGGCACAGTGGTTGAGAGTCCGCCTGCCGATGCAGGGGACACGGGTTCGCGCCCCGGTCCGGGAGGATCCCACATGCCGCGGAGCGGCTGGGCCCGTGAGCCATGGCCGCTGGGCCTGCGCATCCGGAGCCTGTTGCTCCGCAACGGGAGGGGCCACAACAGTGAGAGGCCTGCATACCGCAAAAAAAAAAAAAAAAAAAAAAAAAGATATACTAGAGTTAATGCAGGTATACAGAGAGCAATTTTTACATATTATAATACCTTGAGTCTCATTCCATACAGCTGGTCCCTTTAACAATATATAAGGTAATTTCACACAACTACGAGTATATCGAGTAACATTTTTATGAAAAGTCAAACTATGATTTCCAGATTTGTTAACCATATGTCCTACCCAGGCATTAATCTTTTTCAAAGCTGTCATAAGCTTCCATAAATCCTTTTGGATAGGATATCCATTTAAATGAGGACCAGGAGGAGAAAACCCTCCTGCATGCCATACTATGGTATCATTAATAGTATTGCTATAAATAGTGTTATCCTTTCTATGCCAGTATAAATTTTTCAGACCGCTTTTTCCTTGGGTGGAGCCAAAAGGGCTCCAATCAATGACGCTTCCCCAAGAAGTATTAACAAGAACCCGAGCCATATCTCCTCGGCATCGAGTCCAATGGACCCAATCCGATAATCGATCCACAAGAGGCACTTGGCATGGAGGCAAGTAAGGTGCGGAAACATTCTCATTAAGAGTGGAATTAGAACTTTCAAAACTATAAGCACTCAAAAGATATAACCCATGATATCTGCTTTTATTTTTGACACTTAACCATGTCTGATAATTCATTTTAAGGCAATGATCTCCCTTTCCCATACAAATAGGAGGTCCATTAACACCCACCGTGTAATTTTCTATTATCCTTCCTTCTTCTTCCGGCTTCAAAGGGCCTCTATCATCAAAAGGACCAGGCAACCATCCAGACTCATTTACATATACAAGAATTGGGGCATCCCACTAGGTAACCCCTATATTAAGAGGAGGGTTAGGAATATAAGTCCAATAAGTATGGTTAGTACAATTTACCTCATTGGTTGATATGTTTATTACTTTTGCAGACAACATTGCCAACATGGCTACAAAAAGATTGGTGCTAGTGAGGGGTTTACCCTGTGAAATGACAAGATTTTTGGCAGTGTCTGCAAACTTTTTTATTTGGCCCCAGGTCAATGGAGGTGCCTTCTTCTTTCCACCAAGTAGTAGTCTTGGCAAGCGCCTTTTAATCCTGAGGAATTAATATGTTTTTGGAAGCATACCTAAACAAAAGACCTTGAACATAATTAGAATGCATCCCATATGCATTAATGGCTTCTTTTAGCATTTTTTAAATTTTTACATTATGAGGGTTATATTTAACGTTCATATATCCATTCGGAAATTGATCATTAGCAGGCATAGCTTGTCTAACAATAGGGAAAGCAAAAAATGATTCAGAATATTGCTTTTCTTCTGTATTCATCTCTTCTTCCAACAATAGTCTATTAGATTTAGGTTTTAGAGGAAAGTGAAACTGACGAGAGGCTCCAACAGGATAAGCTGCTAATTCTAAAGGAGGAGCCGAAGGAATAGTAGGACATGGCTCCTGATATGACGGAGTGCTAGCATTATTTTTATTTTTTTCCAATTTAACCATCAAATTTTTTTAACTTTGAAAGTATATCAGAAATCTCATTCTGTTGAGAAAGTGGCATCTCATTTTGTTAGTCTGCTCCTAGCCTTTATCATCGTCAGAAAAAGCCCCTTCATACTGGAATCTGAAAAATCCTCTCCTGTCTTAGACACAAGGGGAGGAGGAGGCGGAGGAAGGTCCTCTATAGGAGACTCACGAAACAGAGTACGAAAAGCAGCAGAATGATCGGGAGCAGAATTCGGACGCTGACGGTGCGCCCCATTTTCATTTTCCGTCTCAGATTGTAATGGTTCCAGGGCAAGGGAAATTAATTTACAAAGAGACCAAACACGGACAGATATAGGGTCTCCATGCTGATGAGCTCTTCTTAAGGCTCGCATAACCTGTTGTCAAACTTTTAAATTTAACTGGTTATGACCAGTAGATTGAAACCAGTAACAATGTTTACGTACCAGCGCAAACAATTCATCAAAAGATTCTGGTTTCACTTTCACTCCTGAACTCCATAATAACTGTTTTAGGAGTTTAATGTAATTGAAATTCTACTGAATGGGAATTCCCCATTACAGTTACTCTACTGTTGCCAAAGGTTTTGCTTACTCTGAGCGGACCAATTTCCCCTTCAGTCCCGCGATCACGCGATTACTTACCTTCAGGTCCCTGTTCGGCCGCCAAATGTTGTAGTTTATCTTATGACAGGGCCGAAAGTAAGCTCATCACACGAGATGAATTGTGCCGAAGCACAGCAGTAGAGGGCTGCCGCTCGCTCAGGCAAAACAGCGCCGTCTGTCCTGTTGTGGTAGTTTTTATTAAAGCATTATCTAGGTTTACACTTTAAAACTTGTTTTTTTTAACATTTCAGAAGTGATAAAGCAGCAACCTATGTTTCTATTAATTATACAAGCAATAATTGGCTTTCTTGAGAATCTGCCGTGCTTCGTCCTTGAGCGCAAAAGCAGCGCAAAGTTCCCACCATTATTTTGATTATACTGAAGTAGCACAAGGACATTTCCTTGCGTTCCCACCACTCTGATTAGACTGAGGACATCTCATGGATCAGTGCCCAAAGCACTCAATGCTTCTTTGCAGGCCCCCGGTTTGCCGGGGGGGGGGAGCGGGGGGGGGGCTCAAAGCATTCAGGACTGTTCACAGCTCTGGCTTATTCACATGCCCCCGGTTTGCTGGGGGGGGGGGGGCTCAAAGCAATCAGGACTGTTTGTAGTTCTGGCTTATTCGTCAGCCCCCAGTTTGTAGCGGGGGGGGGGCTCATGGGTCATGTCTCCTTTCCATGTCCTCAGTTATTCCACTACAAAGGACGTCTGGTTAATGTATAATGCAGATGCACATTGCCCATTGGGGAGGGCCCAATACGGGTAGGGAGTATGTTACGCTTAAATTTTCTTATCCTGCCTTAAAACATCGGATCTCCCCCAGGGCTATTGTGTCCCGTTCTCTCTTCCCGCTGGAGTCACTAGAGCGCCTAGGGACATGTCATGCCTGGCAATGGCCAGAGCTTCTTCCACGAGGGGAGGGCTGGTGCTGCTCTGCAGGCAAACAGGAGGCCCGTGAGGGTGGGTCCAGGCTGGAAAGGTAGCGTTGTGCGGCTCACTGCACCTGACAACGAGAGGACAGGCTGGTGCGCCCGACAGAAACCCAGTGGGCTCCTGCTGTACACTCGTCCCGAGACAGGGGTTTCTGGGGAAAGAGGAGGGCCTTGTGTCCGTCATTTCATACAACTCTGGTCTGGAGACCATCAATAAGAGTAAATAAGAAAATTCCTGCTCACACAGGAATGATGAATCAGCCATACACAGACTGACTGTATACCCACTGTCACACAATGAGAGGACAGGCTGACAGTGTAGGTCCCTGGACTCTCCCTCAGCACCTCATATCCCCACAGACCAAGGCGGAGCCTGCAAAGCACAGAGTGGGCGCTGACTGGGTATGTGCAGCCTACACCTGTACTGCAGCCTCTCCAGAGTACAGGTGTGCCACTCTACTCTAGGGGCGCAGGAAAGCAGTTGCAATGGAATAAAAACTTGGAGACCGTCCATAGTTAGCTTTCTTGGTTCATCAAAATTTTATTAACAAAACCAGAGTGGGGGAGGCAAAGGTGCGGAGACTCTGCAAGCCCTCCCAGGCACAGAGAACAGAGAGACAGAAGAACAGACAAGGATGTGAGGAAGTTCTGAGGCCCTGTGGTAAGGGCAAACAGATGGTCAAACGGTGCACGGGCACAGGCAGAAACTCAGGGACCGTGGGAGGAACATGAATGGCAGACCAGACAAATGGGGGCTCCGGGGCCGCTCCCGCCCGCGCCGCAGGGCGGGAGGGCATCTGGACCGCTGGGGCTCAGCGGTCAGCGCTGGAGCGCAGGTCGGTCGTGAGCGGGTCGTGCTGGATGGTTTGGTGCAGCATCAGGGCCAGTAAGCCCGCCCGGTTGGTCATGGCAGTGCGGACATTGCGCTCTTGCTCAAACAGCTCGTCCAGCTTGTACCACTGCCGGGGGAGCAGGGGGAGCCGTGACAAGGGGATCCCCGAGCCACCCCCCCTCCCCCCGCATCCGCCGCCGAGACCTACCACGCGCACGCGCTCCAGGTCCACCTCGGCACGCCGCAGCTTCTCCCAGCAGTAGTGGCGGTTGCACTGGCGCTTGGGCAGGCGGCAGAACTCACCCGTGAGCTCAAAGACGTCACGTACAAGGGGGCACCCGCATACCTCGTCAGCTGGCACCTGCGGGGAGACCGGGGTGGGCGTGAGTGCGGAGCGGCGAGGCCGGGAGGAGGACAGGAGTGGGGGCCGGGGGGTGGGAAGGAAAGGCGAGGTGGGGGGAGTAGGAGGGGATGCAACAGGGAAAGGAAAGGCACGGAGGGCGAGGAGGCAGGGCAAGTGGGGGCTGTGGAAGTGGGCCGGCAGGAAGAAGGGAAGCGGGAGAGGGAGGAAGGAAGTGTGGCCCGGGGGGAAGGGGGGGGACAGAATGGGGAAAGCTGAGGGAAAAGCTTACTTTGGGGTCCCGTGAGTGCTCGGGGCACAGCACCTGGAGCCGCTTGCAGTATGTCTTGCTCTGAGGATTGTAGACGTCGCAGAAGAGTCGTGTGGCCCTGGGGGTGTGGAGCAGAGAAGGTAGCAGAGAAGGTAGCAGAGGAAGCGGAGGGTGGCGCCCAGGCCCGGCCCCGCTAACCCTCGCAGTGCCCACACTCACCCCTCGATGCGGGTCGGGTACATGGACCCAAAGGACGTCTGGCTTTCGTACTGGAGGGGTGAGCACAAACGGAGGGACTGTGGATGTGCGCCGCGTGCCCTCGCGAGACGGCACCCCCGCCCCCAGGGACCCAGGGATGTCCCCACACCGTCCACCCCCTCAGGCCGACACCCTGACCTTGGCGTAACAGCGCTCCATGTGGCGCAAGGCAACACGTGGGTTGATGGGGTGCCCGCAGGAGACACAGAAGATTTGCAGGTCCGTGTCATCGCTGTCACCCTCATTGCTCTGCACGGGGTGGAGGAGACGATGAGGCCAGGCGGGAGCAGGTACTGGGCCCTGCGCCGCTGCTGCACCCGTGCCCGCTCACCTCCTCGTCCTCGCGCACAGCCTGCTGTTTGGCCCGCAGGATAATGGCCTCGAGCTCGTGGAATCGGCGCTCCATTTCCTGAAGGCGGGTGCGGGCGCTCTGCTGCTCCCGGCGGATGCGTTCGAGCAGCTTCTTGCCGTGCTCCTCAGCAATGCAGGGGCTCTGCTGCCACTGCTGGATGCGCTGGGGGAGGATCTCGTAGATGCGGCTGCAGGGAGGCAGTGAATTGGGTGAGTAGAAAAGGAGGCAAGGCAGTAAGGTGAGCAGTGTGATCCAAGGGCGCAGAGCAGATGGGTGACTCAGTGGTGAAAGGTAAGGAACCAAGTGACTGAAGGGCAGATGACTGGGCGGACAGACAGACGGATGCGGGAGCAGGTGGATGGCCCGGTGGGTGCTGGGTGACTGAATGGTGACTGACTGGCAGACACACAGGGGGCTTTGGCCATGCCCCACCCTGTACTCCCTGACTCCCCTGAACCCTCCAGCAATGACTCACTTGGCTGCCAGCTTCATGCCGCAGTCGTCTGAGCAATACTTGGAGCCGGGCTGGGCAGCGCGCACACAGCCAGGGCCCAGGCACTGCGGCAGCAACGCAGGGTCCTTGGCGTCAGCGCGCTCCGGGTGTTTCCATTTGTCCTTGTGCTTCTGCTTCTGCCGATGCCGCTTGTATCTTTCTTCCTTCTGTGGGACAAGATGGGCCAGGGCAGGGCGCAGCTGAAGTCAGCCCCGCACCCCTGTTTCCCCCTGCACCCCAGCCCTTCAGCCCCTGACCTTCGCCCTCCCTCCCCACACCCACTGCACCCTCTCGGTCACCTTCTTCTCAGACTTCTTCTCCCGACGCTTCACGTGCTTCACTTTCACCGCCCTCTTCCGCAGCGCAGGGTCCAGGAACGGGGACTCCTCCGTGTCACTCATCCAGGGCTGCAAATGAGGCACACGCTGATTCGCCTGCTCCACTCGTGACTTCCCTACCACCTGCTCGGTCCCCACGTCAGTATTCCATACCCTCTGCCTCCTCTCTCCTCATCACGGACACTCTCTGCTTCTGTAACCACTACCCTTCCACATGGGACGCTCTGTCTGCTCACCAGGCCATGGTCATCAAAGGCCCCTGCACAGAAGTCCTGGTACAGGTCAGGGTCCAGTGGGAGGTCCTCGTCCGAGAGTGGCTCGGGTGTAGCCGTAGCCTCGGGCAGCTCCTTGACTGCTGCTGCTGCCACTGCCCCCTCGTCCTCGCGGATGCGCCCCAGCTTCTGCGACGGCTGTGGCTGCTGCTGGGTGGGCAGTGGCCGGCGAGGCCTTGACAGGGACTCTGAGGGCATCACCGGCGAGAGCTGCAGGGCAGAATCTCAGGACTGGCCCTGACCGCCCTGCCCGCAGGCCCCGCCCGCCCTGGGGGGCTGGACTCACCGAGGAAGGGAAGTACTTGTACGATTCCTGTGCCGGCAGGAGGAAGGCCCAGGTCAGCCCCAGGTGGATGGAGGGGGCCCTGCCCTAGCCCTTCCCACAAGTGCCCGACTCCACCAACGAGCCCCGCCTCGCCTCCCTAGACACACCAGCGCCCCCCGCCCCCCATTGCCAGGACATGCTCGGCCCTGCCCCAGCTGCGCTGACACGTCTGACCACCTAGGAACGCCTGGCCCTACCCTGCGCATCTGGGGTTGCGGACTCCCCTGCTAGCCCAGCACATCTGGTCACGACCCACTCGTCTGAACCAGCCAGGTCCCTCCCCACCTGTCCGTATGCGATTAGGCCCCACCTCACCCGGCCCACCCATCCTAGCCTCAATCAGCTCTTCCCAGACATCCTGGCCCCCCACCTGACCCTGCCCAGCTCTGCCCATGCTCACCCGGGCCCGAAGCTGGCACTGACGCAGCCGGCACTTCTGCCGGATCTTGTTGGGGCCCCCAAACTTCTTCATGTCTCGGCAGAAGTCACAGTGGCCACAGTCCTCGGTGCGCCGGCAGGCCTCACACTCACCACACATACGGGCTGACCGTTTGATCTGCTGCTGCTGCTGGTGATGCTAGCAAGAGGCGCCCGCAACACAGCTCAGGAACCGAGCAGGGCCTGAGATGGGATCACCTCCCCTAACCCAGCCATTGCGGCCACTCACCTGGCTGGGTGTGGCCACCAGGGGCTGTGGAGAGGATTTGTGGGGCGAAGCAGAGCCCCGAGCAAGCATGGCCCCAACCCCTGTCCCTGACCCCGCCCGGCGCTGCAGGTCCAGATCCGGGGCAGGTCTCTTGCGCCCTCCACCCTCATCCCGGGGCTCACTGCCGTCTCGCTCAGTGCTGTCCCGCTCCCGTGACTTCTTGTGCCGATAGCGGATCTCCAGCTTGGGGTCCTTCTCTGCGGGGCAGAGGGTGGAGCCAGCGTGGGTTGGCACCAGGGGATGTGGATGGCACCAGAACTCTTTCTTCCTCTTCTCTCCTCTTCGGTCCCACCCGCCTGCTCTGTCTCCCTACTCCAGGGCAGAGCTGTCCCTGCCGGTGGAACTTTCTATCACAGCTCACGATGGAGCCTCCATTCCGGCTTAGCACTGACCAACAATCACTCTGCCCACAGACGCAGATCACTACTCCCCGTGAACCACCCTCCCATTAAGGCTTCTCCTTCTCCTCCCTGGCAGCCCCAGCTGCCTGCCCTGTCCACTCCGGCCCCTCACCTCGGCACTCCCGGCAGTACCACTCCCGGATGGCCTTGGCCATCTTCTCAGTGATCCGGATGCAGTCCCCATGAAACCACTCATTGCAGTTGTCACAGCCGCTGCGGAGGATGGGGCGAGTGAGGGAGATGTGAGGGGCCAGACCCATCGGCCTCTCCCCACCCGGCCAGGTGTCCATCCCGCCCACCGCTCCGCGGCTCACATCATGAAGCAGTTGATGTCTGGTTTGCGGCAGATGCAGTAGATGGGCGCGTTTTCCCCGTTCTCTGACTTGCTGTCCTCCCCGGCATCTGGAGGCTCTGGGTCTGAAGCGTCCGCCTCCTGTGGGAGCCCCCAACATGGCTCCTTAGAGAACCCCCATCATGATGCCTCATCCCTCCAGTAGCTCCATCACGGCTCACCACAGACCTCAACAGTCTGCCAATAGACTTCCCACCATGGCTCCTCATAAATCTCCCCACCATAGTCCCCACAGACCACCCCCCCCACTCACCGCTGACACCCCCTTAGCCTGCTTATAAACCCCCATCACTCCGCCTCTGAACTTCCAATCGCTTTCCCCACTGACACCCCATCATTCTATTCACCCACTGGGCCAGCTGCTGCCCGTTACAGACACCGCATCACTCACCACATTTTGTCCTCGTCATGGCATCTCACAGACCCCCATCACCGGGTCTCAAGACAGCACGGTTCCCCTCAGATCCTCCGTTACTAACCTCACAGACAACCCCGCCCCCCTAGATCCCCCGATACAGACTCATCACGGCTCACTCCAGACTGCCCGATACACCACTTCGCAAACCCCTCATCACTCCGCACAAAGAACCCCCCATTCGGACCCCCAAGAAACTACCACTAAACTTCCATTACGGACCCGCATAATGGCTCATCACATAACTCTCAGACGGTTCACACACGAGTAAAAAAACCTGACCAGCAGACCCCCATCATTCTAAGGCTCGACAGTCCCCCGCCCCATTCTGCCCACTGACTCCCGTTATGGTTCGCCACAAACCCCCATGAGTCTGCCGATGGACACCACCATTTCCAGCCCCACTGACCTCTACCGCCGACTCCCTCCTGGGACCTCGTACTCACCATCTCTCCGCTCCCAGCGCACCCCTTCTCGAACCCCGCCAGCGACCCGCGAGCCTACACAGTCCCTCAGCGTCGCCCCCGGCCGTTGCAAAAGCGCCCACCAGCACTTCCGGTTTTCGTCGCGCCTCCCAGGCACTACTGCGCAGGCCCAGTGCGTCGGCTCCGCGACAAACAAGTCGGTCGCCCGCCTAGAGCTCCGACAGTCTCTCAGGCGCCGCCATCTTGACTACTGAGACCGTACGGCGGCGAGTCCATACATTCTCAGGAAATATGGCCACGCCTGTATTTCTGGACGCCTCCATCTTGGAGTCTGATTCCGTAAGATGGCGTAGTCCGTACGTTCACTGGCAACACATGGCAGCGTGCTAATCGGCTTCCGAGAGGGCGCCGCCATCTTGGCGGTCGATTCCGGCGCCAGCAGCTGGTACTGCCTAGATGTTTACAGGGAAAGGGGCCCGCTTTAGGAACACTACCTGGATTAAGTCGCTCTCATATCACCGTAAAATCATTTTTCCCTTCTGCATGTACTAATCGGCGCCGGCATACTGTGTGCCTTACGCTGGGAAGGAAAGCAGTCCCTTTGTCATATGCCTCCCACATTACCTCTGATTGAAGAAATCTTTGTATATTGGGGGCTGGGGAAGCCAGTCAGGCTTATACCTGATGTGGCCTGAACTTTATGTAAACTGGAACAGCCTGACTTACGGGCTGTCAAATATATGTTGAACATTTGTTTTAACCATTACAGTAAAGCATGCCCACTCTGACAATAGGGGGAAATGCTTCCCTTCCTATGACACCGATGCTAGTATTCCTTGGAAGATAAAGTTCCCGTCCCAGATGCCAAGGTCATGCTCACTCACTGTGTATCTGATAATTTGTAACTATACTTCTCCGTTGAAACCTTGAAGGAATGTACCTCTGTCATGTCTGATATATGTTCTTTGTTCTGACATGGTATAGAACTGCTGAAATGGGCTTCCCTGGTGGCGCAGTGGTTGAGAGTACGCCTGCTGATGCAGGGGACGCGGGTTCGTGTCCCGGTCCGGGAGGATCCCACATGCCGCGGAGCTGCTGGGCCCATGAGCCAAGGCGGCTGGGCCTGCGCGTCCGGAGCCTGTGCTCCGCAACGGGAGGGGCCCGCGTACCGCAAAAAAAAAAAAACAAAACTGCTGAAAACCATGCTTCTCTGGAGTGTTTTCTTCCTCGGTGGAGGCTGCACTCCTGGGCCAGTCCTCATCTTGGAGCAAATAAAACTCTCTTATATTCTTTAATATAGATTGTTTATTGATACCTGTGTTGCTACCTCCCACCACTCTTTCCAGCTGTCACACTCCTCCCAGCAGTTCCTTAGCCAGGCCTCGCAAGATGATTCAGCCTCTGGGCCTCTACAGCAGCATTCATCCATCAGAATTAGTCCAGAGCAACAATCGATGGCCATAAATGATGGTGACCTGACCATCTCTGGTGAGAATGGTTGGACCAAAGTAGACTTTGAAATCAGGGACCACCAGCTTCACCAAGTCTTCCTCTGACCACACACAATGGGTCTGTCACTTGGGGTGCTTAGCCAATGAACACACCAAGAACTTTCAATTAAAGCAGAAGCATTTATTACTTGTTTATTACTAGCGACAAGTAAGGAGACAGGGAGATAGCTCTCAAAAGCACTGTGTCAAAAAAAAAGAAAAAAAGGGACTTGCCTGCTGGTAAGACTCTGTGCTTCAAATGCAGGGGCCATGGGTTCGATCCCTGGTGGGGGAAATAGGATCCCACATGCCACGCAGTGTGGCAAAAAAAAAAAAAAAAAAAAAAAAAATCACTGTGTCCCTGGGGAGTTTTAAGCCTGGGGAAGGCATGATCATGATAATGAGGCAAAGGTTACTCTAGGTTGCCCAAAACTGCAAGTAAGTAGGTGCTTGGTTACTTTTTCTCACTGTGGTATCTTGTTGACTGGAATGCACTGTAACCTTTTTGGAACATCTGGTGTCTGCAGCTTTCTGCAAATTAATGGCTAGTTTCTTCAAAACAAAGCACACTTTGGTTTAATCCCATCTCATCCTACTGTTGCCTAGCTGACACCCACCGCTACCGGAGCATAGATTTCCTCAATTCCTGGTGATGTCCCCTTTGGTTCTCTTGTTTCATATGTATTTAGTATTCTCTCCTATAAAGTTAATTTTTAAATTTTTTAAAAAAATTATGTTATGTATAATCAAAAATCTGTACAGATCAGAGAGCTAGACGTCTCTTCAGGGTAATGCTAAACCTGGACAACCATGAAAATCAAGTGGGGTACAAAACGTCAGTACACCTGCCCCCCTCCACACACACACACACACTGGATACGGAAGTTGTGGTCATTATAAATGTCCACATGTCCATGTTCAAAGTCAAAATGACTTTCTTTCAAGTTGAGGAGATGGGTCTGGGGAAAATGAAAATTTTCACCCTTGGCTGAGAGTTTTTCTGGCTTTCTTGGCTCTGGACATAGTAGCAACTTTTTTGCTATTCGTGGTTTAGACTTGATTTTATTTTCACCTTTCCTAAACATTTTTACTCATGGTCTCTTCCACACTGTCACAGACACCAAGACACAGAGGCTACAACATGGGTACTGTGACCTCCTCCCCAAAGGGGTTTTTAACCCGCTAAACAGAGACCTTCAGATCCAGCATAAGACTTGCCACATTTTTATTTATTAATGTAGAATTAATCTTAATTGGATTGTAACTTATTTTAATTAATTTAATTTTTAATTTAGTTTTTCATTTAATGTATTAAATTAACTTTAGTATAGTTGAATATGTGTTGGTAAGGTACTTAGATAAATTTATTTTATTACCATCAATTAATGAATTTTATATAATTCAATTTTAATTTTATTACAGTTTGATGTAGGAAAATAAGTTTAAGGCAATATAGTTCAAGTTTAATTGAAATTTAATTACTCAAATTAAATTTAATTTAACATAACTGAATTTGGATTTATTAAATTTAATTTGGTTTGAAAAATTTAATATTAATTTAATGTATTAAATTCAATGTCTTGTGTATTTTAAATTTCAATTTAATTTTGGTTTAATTTAGTATATTACATTTTATTTCATATGGTTTAATTTAGTTCATTCAATTTAATTTTACATATTTAAATTTTAATTCAAATTCACCTTAATTCATTAAACTAAAATTGTATTATGTAATTAATTACACTGAGTTAACTAAATTTATAGTCAATTACTATATTTTTGAAATATAATTTATTAAATTAAATATGATTTATTTAATTAAGGAAAAACAGTGACAAAACATAAATTACCCAAATCATGAATGCAAAAGAGCCATCAGTACAGATCCTACAGATATTGACTAGAGAATATTATTCACACATTTATACTGACTTAATGTAATATATTTGACTGCTCAGATAAAATGGACAAATTCCTTGTCTTTAGTAAGACAATTTACCAAAATAACACATGAGGAAATAGAAACTTTGAGTAGCCATATAGATACAAAATTATTTGAGTTTCTGATTAAAAATCATCCCACAGAGAAAACTCCAGGCAAGTCCAGATTACTTCACTAGTAAATTCTGTCAAATATTTAAGGAGGAAAAATAGAGCAATCCTAAATAAAGTCGTTCAGAAAATAGAGTAGGAAGGAATACTCCCCAATTCCTTTTAGGAGTCATTTCCCTAATACCAAACTAGACAAAGACATTACAAGAAAAGAAAATGATAGACCAATATACCCCATGAATATAGATGCTGCAAAATTTGAGGAACAGCCTCCAAGAGACCATCTTTACTTCTCACATCATGGCAGAGTTTAAGGGCCTCCAAGACCATGCTTACTTCTGACACCAATTGCAAGTCTGGGGGTCCCCAACTAATTTGCTAGAAGGACTTGCAGAACTCACTGAAAGTTGTTATATCCACTGTTACCACAGGAAGAAGATACAGATTAAAATCAGTCCTAGGACAGAGTCCGGGAGGGCTCCAAATGCAGAGCTTCCAGTCATCCTCTCCATGAGGAATCATGGACAGGGTTAGCTGCTTCCAGGGACGATGTATGACAATATGCATGGAGAACTGTCTACCAGGGAAGCTCGCCTGAGCCTTGGTGTCCAGAATCTTTATTGGGGTTCCATTACATAGGCACTGTTGACTGCCCGTGTGGCTGATCTCAGTTTTTAGCCCCTCAGGAGGTCAAGCTGATACCATGTGACCCAAAGTCCTCCCCCTAAATCACACTGTTAGACTTATGGCCAGCCACAACCCTAAATCACATTGACTGTCGAGTGACTAAAGGTCCGCAGGCAAACAAAGAGACTCCTGTGAGGAACAGCATTGACAGGCTTAGTTAGCTATTACCACCTTAAGCCAAGGAGGGCAAAGGGCAGACCTCTCTCTGGACAAGGTTAAATTCTTTACTACATAGGTGAAAAAGTCATTAACAAAATATAAGAGAATTGAATCCAGCAATTTATAAAAATGATAACACACCATGAGCAACTGTATTTATGCCATGAATGATCCCAGGAATGCAAGGTTGGTTTAAGATTTGAAGTCTCTTGGAGGGATAGTTATACCACGGCACCCTGTTTACCTTCTACATCTCCATACAGGCCAAGTAAGCAAAGCTTAACTGCAGTGTAAATGAGTCTTGGTAGAATGCCCTGCATTCCCCCAAACCAAGGGAGACAAGCAACCTTAACAGAAATCGCCGAAAGACCATTTTTCATCCACCTTCTCAGTTGCAGCTGACTTCAAGACTTCATTTCACCTCCTCTTTGGATATGGCTGCACGTTATAGAAGCCCTCGGCTTAAGTTTAGAGCTGACTCTTCAGTGAAAGAATGACCACCGTTCTAATTACCCATTCTATGGCTCCTCTGTTTTAGTGTTTTCCATGGGACTAGGAATGCAGGAAATTGATATCATGATGATTGTGCTTTTGCTAACTGCAATGAACTGTCTGAATGTATTTGGGCTTGTTGTGTCCTAACCAACTGAGTCTATGGAAGCATGGTAAGCAACTGAACAGCTCTAGTAGTGATTCATGTAACCTCATTAACCACCACACTAGTGCTTAAGGAACGCTTGTCCAGTTGACAGTTTGGGGCAGGGAACACTAAGACTCCCTGGGATCCAGTCACAAATGCTCTTGCCTAAGTGGTGGGTGATGGGGGATTAAGTGTCCCCCATTGTCCAACCTGTTAATGAATGTTTACAGACTGGGCAGCAAGAAGTAGGATTGAAAGAAGTCACCTGACTGGTGCTTTGGTGGTTGTTCACTCACCTCCAGTGCAAGAGAAGAAAGCAATGTCATCAGGATAATGGGAGAGCAGACCCTGCTGCCTAGGTCAAAAGGCAGTGTAGGCTATGGGTAGTGAATTAGGGGATTGAAAAACTGAACATAAATAATGTCTGCAATGAGGATATAGAGCTTTGGGTAGACTAAGAATGTTATGAGTTTGTACGCTTAGCGTGAGCGGGCAGCTGCAAGAAGCTTCACGTATATGCACAGCCTTGCTTACTGGTGCTGAGCTACTCTCTCCCTCCCTGATCTCTGCTTTACTCTGACCTTAGCTGCTTTAAAAGGAAAAATGTCAAGTAAACTGGGGAATTCCTGGTAGAGGAAGGACCCAAATTTTTACTGAGTTGGATTTGTTGGATACAGGTGCCCAAGTCATCATCCTACCATGGTGGATGGGGGTGGGTGGTGGTTGAGGCACAGGGGTAGCTGATTGTACCAAGCCCTGCAGGACTAAGCTGTGGCATGTGAGGAGGAAGAAAGAGCAAGCCTCGGAACCCAGGTGCTCTCCAGACACTGGGAGATACACAGAGGTGGAGGACGCATCCAGTGGGCAAGGAGCCAAAGCATAAAAAAGGCTCCCCAGTTGCTCCAGCCAACCTCTACAGCCTAGCCTCCACCATCCTTCAGCAATCCTCAGGCTCTCAGCCAGAACGTCACATGATCTCCTGATAGAATTTGGGCAAAACTTACAGTGAAAAGGGGAAAAAAAATTAAAGTTACCATATAGGTGAGGGCCCTGGGACAATTAATCTACTGTTGCTATAGCTTCCTCTGCCAAATATATAATAAAATTGATGTGTTATAGGCTTGAACTATAAATGCTCATAAACTCCCAGGAAACATTCCCCTCTTTGGGGTAGAGCTAAAGGTAGAGAAGTATTATGGGACAAATTCCCCTGCCGTTGGCAGCAGTGCAAGTTCAGGATATAGCACAAGTGCTTCTATCCCGATTCCAAAGATTTCTCTTAATAGATGATAACCTGTTGTTTGGCAAATCAAAGTTTCAGTGTCAAGAAAGTCTCACCTTTGGGCTTCCCTGGTGGCGCAGTGGTTGAGAGTCCGCCTGCCGATGCAGGGGACACGGGTTCGTGCCCCGGTCCGGGAGGCTCCCGCGTGCCGCGGAGTGGCTGGGCCCGTGAGCCATGGCCGCTGAACCTGCGCGTCCGGAGCCTGTGCTCCGCAACGGGAGAGGCCAAAATAGCGAGAGGTCTGCGTACCGCAAAAAAAAAAAAAGAAAAGAAAAGAAAGTCTCACTTTTGCATGAAAACCTGGCAACTATGCTACAGCTGCTGTTAAAGCTGTCAGCTATGTAGAATCAAAAGCAGATGTCGTCACTGTGCTCCATGGGAAGAACTCAAAAGGCATTTTCATAGTTGCAACCAGTACTTCCCTTCAGGAACTCGTTTTGTTTTGCTTTGTTTACTGATTCTTGGGCTGTTTGGTCTGCCACTTAAGAGTACAGACTGGCAGAGTAAGACACTCTTCTCTGGGGCCATGAACAAACTGCAGCTGCTAATCAGACCTTCTGGTCACTCATGTAGATGCTCACAGTAAGGGATTATTATCAGATGAGATTGACTGTAATCAAGCTGCTGATCAAACTGCACTGCTCAGATCACCACCAGACACTGCAGTGCATCCACCATCTGGGATGGGCACAAAGAAAAAGACTTTGGCCCCATCTGCTCCTGATGGATTGACTACATAGAACTCTTGACTCGCTTTTAGGGATACCAAGGATGACCCACCACTCCTGACACTTTTAAGTTGACAGTGAGATTCCAGTCTAATCAGCCAACTCTAGCCATACCATTTGGCCCAAGAATTAATTGGAACCCTCATACATTGGTGGGAGTGTAATACGGTGCAGCTGCTTTGGAAAAGATTTTGGCAGTTCCTTCAAAAGTTCAACGTAGAACTACCATTTGATCTGGCAATTCCACTCATCCAAGATAGTTAATTATCCAAGATAATTAAAAATGTACGTCCAGGGCTTCCCTGGTGGCGCAGTGGTTGAGAGTCTGCCTGCCGATGCAGGGGACGCAGGTTCGCGTCCCAGTCCAGGAGGATCCCACATGCCGCGGAGCGGCTGGGCCCGTGGGCCATGGCCTCTGAGCCTGCGCGTCCAGAGCCTGTGCTCCGCAACGGGAGAGACCACAACAGTGAGAGGCCCGCGTACCGCAAAAAAAAAAAAAAAAAAAAAAATGTACGTCCATACAAAAACTTGTAGATGAATGTTCATAGCAACAAATAACCAAAAAGTGGGAACAATCGAAATGTCCATCAACTGATGAATAGACAAACAAAATGTATTATAGCTCTACAATGTAATATTATACCATTACATAAAAGAATGAAGTACTCATACACCATGCTATCAATACGACATGCATGGACCTTGAAAACATTGCTAAATAAAAGAAGCAAACACAAATGGTCACATATTGTATGATTCCATTTATATGAAATGTCCAGAATAGGCAAATCTATAGAGACATAAAGTAAACATCTTTGTTTTGTTGCCAGTCTTGAGGGAAAGTATTCAGTATTTTCCTATTAAGTATGATGTTAGCCGTGGGGTTTTTTGTAGATGCCTTTTATCAGGTTGAGGAAGTTCCCTACTATTCCTAATGTGTTGAGTGTTTTGTTTTTGAATCATGAAGGGCTGTTGAATTTTGTCAAATGCTTTTCTGTGGCTGTTGAGAAGATTAATATTCTATAAGTATTGATTTATAAAGATTAATTTTTTATGTTAAGCCATGCTTGCATTCCTGGGATACAACCCACTTGATCATTGTGTATGATCTTTTTTATATGTTGCTGGATTTGATTTGCCAGTAATTTATTGAGGATATTGTGTTTTATATTCATAAGAAATCTTGATCTATAGCTTTATTTTCTTGTGATATTTTTGTCTGGTTTTGGTGCCAGAGTAATACTAGCCTCTTTTGATAAGTTGGAACTGTTACCTCCTCTTGTATTTTTTTTTGAAGAGTTTGTGAAGAATTGACATTACTTAATCCTTAAACATTTGGTAGAATTCACCAGTGGAGTCATGTGGGCTGGGCTATTCTTTGTGAGAAGTTTTAAAAATTGCTAAGTCTCTTTGCTTGTTATAGGTCTACTCAGATTTTCTATTTCTGTTATAGTCATTTTTGGTAGTTTGTGTCTTTCTAGGAATTTGTCCATTTCAACTGAATTATCTAATTTATTGGCAATGATTTATACTATTTTTTAAAATAATCATTTACTTCCGTAACATTGCTATTTCGCTTCTGATTTTAGTAATTTGAATCACTTTTCTCGTGGTCATTCTAGCTAATTTGTCATTAAAGAAATCTTTTCATGGGAATTCCCTGGCAGTCCAGTGGTTAGGACCCCACGCTCTCACTGCCAAGGGCCTGGGTGCGATCCCTGGCTGGGGAACTAAGATCCCACAAGCCGTGTGGTGAAAAAAAAACAACAAATCTTTTCAAAGACATAGCTCTTTGATTTTGCATCTTTATTAATTTACACTTTAATCTTTATTATCCTTCCTTCTGATCACTACGGGTTTAATTTGCTTTCCTTTTTCGATTTATTTTAATCTGAAAATCTACATTGTTGATTTGAGTGTAATGGACTCTAAAAAGAAAAACTATATAAGTGGGCAATCAAAACTCAGTTTCCAGTAAAGCACACAATAAGATAGGCAGTAATGTGGAAATTCTAGGAAGCACGCCTGCAATTTGATAGAATGCTCAGCCTCATGGTTGGATAGGGGAATAAAAGACCCAAGCTGTCTCTAAGAGACCCAAACCACATTACTAACTCACTCTTCTTTTACTTTCCATGCTTACCCCTGGGAAACTGGGCTACTGGAATTTAACCGTGGCAAATAAGAGCAAGGTGTGGGTGAGGACTCAGATCTGGTGCTTCCTTTACCAGTTGGCTATGTTGTCCGAATGTGAGCAGTTGTGGGTATTGTTGACAATGATCATGCTTATGAAAGCTCTAATTTTATCATTGGCAACAAATGCCATCAACTGTTTTATTTGAAGTGATGGTCTCACTACTGTAGATTGTTTATTGATTGTTTGCCTCTGACAGTTTTGAAAGCAGGAAGTGTGAGTCCGCTAACTTGTTATTCTTTTAAAATATTGTTTTGGCTATTCTGAGTTCCTTAAATTTCCATACAAATTTTATGATCAGCTTGTTTAATTTTTCAAAGAAGTGAGCTGGGATTTTGATAGGGGTTGTGTTGAATCTGTAGATCAATTTGGGGCAGTACTATCATAGTAACAATATTAAGTTTTTCCATCTAGAAACATGGGATGTCATTCTTTCCCCTTAACGTGAGCCCTGACTGCAGGTCCAGCTGGGCTAGTCTGGGCCCAGGAATTGGAGGCAGCTGGACAACTTTCTAGGGTCTAGGACCCAGGTCATTAACTCCCTTCTTTCCCCTTTCCCTTCCCATGTCCAGCTCCCTGCCCCCCAACTCCTCAATTGCCAGGGTTGCCAAGTAGGGAGTGTCAGGCCTTTCACCCCCCTGTGCCCCAGAAAGCCAAAACGTTATCTTTACATTTTCAGAGCCCCTGGTACGTCAGCCGCCGCCACACTGGCAGGATGTCACAAATTGCAGCGACCAGTGAAGAGTGCTTCAAAGTTCGGCGTCCTGGTTGCCCCGGGCTACCAGCTCCAAGAGGACGGTGTGTGGCGCTGTGTCTGCGTCTGGCCGGAAATGGGCAGCGTGACCATGGGAACCTAGAACGCCGAGACCAGGTACTTGCTCTTGGCTCGAGGCTTCGAGATTCTCTCCTCCACCTCTCTGGATATTTTCGGGGTTCTGCCCGGAAGGCAAACCATGTTCTAGTACGTCTTTCTCCTTGGCAAAGTCGAAGGTCTAAATACAACTCCAATTTATACAACTAATTGTATCTTATAATAGGTATAAAGGTTTGGTTAGATCGCACCTGGTACCATGAGTGCACAGTTCGGGCTTTCTTAGCACGTCGGGAAGATTTGTGTTATTTTGTTGTTTATTGTACTGGCTTAAAATGGGGGTGGGCGGGCAGGAGTGCCCCTCCCGGATCAGGCGGAGGAGAGCGAAGGTCGTGGTAGCATCCCTTCCCCGCCTCCCACAGCAGCCGCGGCTCCGCCCCCCGCCGGGTCCCCTCCGCTCCCTGCGGGTGCCTCGGCTTTGGCATCGGCGGGAGGGGCCCCAACCGGAGACCTCGGGCACTCCAAGAGCTCCACAACCCGCCAGGGAGCCCCGGAAGTCGAGTCCCGCGTGAGGTCCGTCCGCCCTCTGCAGGTTTGTCCAACGTCTGAAACCGCTCCTGGGAGGATGGGTCTTCATATTGGAAATCCTGCATCCCCCGGCGATCAGCGCGTACCTGGAGCTGGAGGGGCCTCGGCTCAGCGACAGGAGGCCCGGGCTGTGCCCGAGCCCGGCACTCTCCTGGGGAGACTCTTCCAGACACTACCCACCGGCAGGGTAGCTCTCAGCCGAGCCCCGGGGACCGGGTGGAGGCCGGGCGTCTTCCTGGCCGGGTCTGCAGCCGGCCCCCGGGCGCCCTTCACTCTTACGGAGAAACCCATGTCGACATAACGGAGAGTTTAACTGAGCTACTACTCCTGGGTATTGCTGCCTCCTCATCCATTTTGTTTGGCCAAGTGGTTTGCAGGGACCTTAAACTGACACTAGCCCCCTCATGCAAGCGCACACCCTCCATGGCAGCCACAGAGTCACAGGCAAACAGAAGTTCCTGGTATGCCTTCCCCAACAGCTCTTTTGATCAACAGTCTCCCCCGCTTCCCAGCGCCTGTATGCCTTATGCACCCCTTAGATAGAACTCCTGCGGCTTACCAAAATTCTGGTTTGAATTGACCTATCGGATCCTAGCCTGGGAAGCCCAAAGCACTCCACCCAGGGACCCTAGCAAGGGCATGTGCCCCCGTGTCCTGCCTTCTTGCACTCTGCCTTGACCTGACAGCTGCTGTAGAGACGAAGTGTACTTTCTCCAGGACCTGTGAGTAATAAACTTCTCTAATTATTCTTGTGGTCCTGTTGTCACCAACCTGCACCCTGTGCCTCACTTAACAAATGTTAATTTAACAAAGTCACAAGACAGTGCCACTCTCACCCCCCTCAAGGACTCACCCCTCTGCCGCTGCCTAGGGAGAGCCAGATCACAGAGCCCTGGCCCAACCAGTTCAGATCCAGCGACAGGTGGCATGAAGAGCATGTGGCTTGGGAACTGGGTTGACCTCAGTAAGCCAGGAAGTGCATCACTGGTCCCTGGGGACCGTGACACAAGGAGAAGCAGGAGTCAGAAAACCTGCATCACTGGCTGGCTGGAGTTTGCAGCCCATCAGGGATAGGTGTCACCTGGACAGGGGACGTGAGGCTGCTTCCTTGGGTATCTGACTGCGTTTGTCAGCCTCCATCCTCCCTACCTTCTGTGGGCCATGAGTACTAGGATAGAAAGAGGAATCTCATCAGCAGTGGGAGATCTGCTGGAGGCCGCTGTGTGATAATTGTTATTCTCTCCCAGGCACCACCTTTCACGCCACAACTGAATTAAAAGTTACTATCACCACTTGCCAGATTGTCTTTTTTTTCTAGTATTGTGATATGACTTTGTTTCCCTCCTGTGTCCCCGACTGACCCTTTTCTTCTCTTGATGATTTAGGAAGATAAAACAAATGTTTGCAAGTTTCAGAATGTTTATGGTAGGCTACCATGTTATGTCTCTGCTTTGCGCTGTTTTAAAAAGTGTAATTGTCCCAACATTCTTTTGATCTCAAGCATAACAGGGAATTGTGTGAAAACAAAACAAAGAACAAAAAAAAAATTCTTGTAATTTCTTTGAAATAGTTTGGAACAGTTTTTACTGTTTTATCTTAATATAGATAGTGTTTTTGTTTGCATTTCAAAAAACAAATGTAGCTATAAAACATTGTATTGTTTATTCTTAAATGTATTATGTAATCTTTATGAATTTACAATATATGTGCTTATATTTGCTCATTAAATAAAGGATTTTTTGAAAAATCATTTGTAATACTACAAAGAAGAATGGCAAATACAAAGGTTACTGTTTTCATTTCATAAATATTTTCCTTTGATCTGACAAAAACGGGAGAGGAGGGAAGTCACTGACTTTTTTTCTACCATTATAGTATTTTAAGATTAGTTACAACTCTTCCTTGATAAGGTAACTGTTTTTAATCTCAGCATTGTACAAGCAACTTCTTCAATCCATCAGGAAGAATCTTTGGGCCAGACCCTTCCTTTTAGGGTGTTTGGAACTCCTTTGTTGCAACATGTTAATAATTATACTATTTATAATTTCATCTTTACCAAAATGTCATATAAAAGGAAACTTTTTACATGGGCCTGTTTCACTTGGATTAATACTTTTGAAATCCATCCAAGTTGTTGCATGTATCAATTGTTCCTTCTTTTTAATTGTGTTAGTATTCTTTGTATGAATGTACCATATTTTATCTATCTACTGAAAGGCATTTAGGTTGTTTTCAGGTTTTGGTGGTTATGAATAAACTTGCTATAAATATTTGCATACAATTTTTTACGTGAACATAAATTTTCATTTTTCTTGAGTAAATACCTACTTGGGATTGTAGGGTGATTTGGTAAGTTTTTTAAAACTGCCAACTTTTCCAGAGTGGCTGTACCAGTCTCATGAGCAATGTATTTTATTTATCTCATTGTTTTTTGGAAAACATCTTTATTAAGATATAATTCACATGTCATAAAATTTACCTGTTTACAGTGTACAATTCAATGTTTTTTTTGTATATTCACAGTTGTACAACGATTACCAAAATCAATTTAGAACATTTTCATCACCTCAAAAAAGGAACTCTGTACCCATTAACAGACATTCCCCACTTCCCTTCAACCTCTCCATCCCTAAGCACGCACTAATTTACTTTTTGTTTCTATAGATTTGCTTAGACTGGACATTTCATATTAATGGAATTATACAATATGTAGACTTTTGTGACTGGTTTCTTAGCAAAATTTCAAGGTTCATTCATGTGGTAGCATGTATTAGTACTTCATTCCTTTTTATAGCCAAATAATATTCCATTATTTGGATTACCACATTTTACCACTCATTCGTTGATGGACATTTGGGTTGTTTCCACTTTTTTAGCAGTTATGAACCGTGCTGCTATGAACATTTGTGTACAAGTTTTTACATAGACATATGTTTTCATTACTCTTGGGTATATACCTCGGAATGGAATTGCTGGATCATATGGTAACTCTACCTTTAATCATCTGATGAACTGCAAGGCTGTTTTCCAAAGTGGCTGCACCATTTTACATTCGCACCAGCAATGCATGGGATAATTGTGACCTCCTGTGTCTTCCGTCATACTGTACACATTGCAGAATCAATGTGGGGCTAAATCAGTATGTCTGTAATTGCATAAATGCAAATGGAGGGGTTACTAGAGTGTTGTACTGGTTAGGCAGAAACAAAGGAATTTGGGTGCTTATACCAACAATTCTACAGTGCTATGCAGAAATTATCAATATTCTATGGCAAGCAGCATTCCTTCCTCCAGTTTCCAGGTCTGCAGGGTCAGTTCCGCCAAGCATCTCTCAGGGTAGAACCGGTCACATAAAGCAGTCATAGAAGGCTGAGGGACATAGGCATGAAATCCACAGCTCCATCACATACCACAGACCACACTCCAAGAGATGCAGAACTAGTTCCATACCTCAAGCTGGTTAACAGCCAGCTCAGAGCCCAGATCTCCTGCCTCTCAGCCCTGTCTCTTGGGACATAACCTCTCAGCCCTGTCTCTTGGGACATAACCTATCACAAGTGGACAGCATCCCCGACCCCCCTCCCCGATGTACCTTGGACACTGAAGGACATTCAAGACCTCAAATTATGATTTTCCAGAGACATAATTTATATGTTGAGTCTGACTAGTGGGGTATATTTCTTAGGAGTAGGGTACGTAGTGAATTCACCTGCCAAACCGCCCTAGTGAACCAGAGCACAGTCCCCTCTTAACTGGAGCCCTGACTGCGATCCAGTTGGGTGCGCTAGGTTGGGCCTAAGGATGGGGAAAGCCGGAGAAATCTAAGGGTCTCGCACACTCCCGCCAACCCCCGAGTTTTACCATGATAACCATTGGGAGTGAGGCCCTACACCTCCCGCTGCAGGACGCCTATCAGCGCCCTGCGCTCAGAGGGGATACTTTCCAAGTAAGAGACCGGAAGCGGCTCTGTCTCCATGGGAACCGAAGACTCCAGGACTCGCGACTTCCTTGAATGGCTGAGTCTGCGCAGTTCTCACCTCACCATTGGTCACGCCCATAGGCTCCGTTCCTCGCTTCCTCTCAGGTTCTGATGGAAAGGTGCAGACGCTCAGGAAATCGATTATGGTAACTACCATAACAGTCCTTTCCCATGAGAAACTCACGATGTAGTTGGAGAGACGATATAAAAGCAAACACTTTCATTAAATTGTTAAAAGCGCATCAATAATAAAGGAACGCAAATTTCAGAAAAATATGACCTAGTCTAAACGGATCAAGGAAGATTCCCTGCAGAGGTAATTATTGACTTAAATTTTGAAAGATGATTCGAATTATTCACAGAGGATAAAAAGATTTTGTGGGCCGAAGGATATTCTGGACAGAAGAACGTGATGAACAGAAACTCAGAGGTATCAAAGAGCATGCTTGTACTGGTAGGGTGCGGTTGGAGGCACACAGAAGTGGCAACCTCCAGAAACAGCTGTTCGGGTGGGATTAACTGCTTGGCTAGAGAGGCTGGTTGCTGAGGTAGGCAGGAGCCAGGGCAACCGGTATGTCATACCAAGGAACCTGGGCTTTCCTTTGAAGATGATAGGGAGCCATGAAGGCACTTTTTTCAGGGGGAAAAAAAAAGTGAGTCCTGCCACAATCACCGTGCTCACCCATGACCATTGTGTATCAGACATTCCTGATCTGGTTCCCCTCCTGTCAGCTGAACTCCAATTCTGACCCTGTTTTCCGTTCTTTTCACTTAAAAATTTTTTTTATTTATTTTATTTAGTTTTGGCTGCATTGGGTCTTCGTTGCTGCCTGAGGGCTTTCTCCAGTTGCGGTGAGCAGGAGCTGCTCTTCCTTGCAGTGCTCAGGCTTCTCATTGCAGTGGCTTCTCTTGTTACGGAGCAGGGTCTCTAGGCGCACGGGCTTCAGTAGTTGTGGTGCAGGGGCTTAGTTGCTCTGCGGCATGTGGGATCTTCTTGGACAAGGGCTCGAACCCATGTCCCCTGCATTGGCAGGCAGATTCTTAACCACTGTGCCACCAGAGAAGTCCCTGACCCTGTTTTTCTAATCAATAACAAATCTGAGTGTGATGAGGATATTGTTGTCAATTCCAAATTTGTCATGAACATTTTTGCGGCAGGCCAGATGAAAGGGCAGGACCTCCAGGAGCTGGTCAAGAACAGAACAGCACAGTAGATCATGGGCCAGATAATCCAGACATTTCATTTTGGATGATAAATAGCTTAGCAATAGAATGTACAGGGATAGCGGATCCTGTATTGCACTGCCCTGTGGGACATATTCCCCCAGCTGCAGGTAGTGTTGTTAGAAAATTCACCAAGAGGCTTTATTGAGGGTCTAAAACATGCACTGGGAAAAATGTTCATGGAAAACAATGCTAAAAGCAAAATGATTAAAGGCTGGGATATTTAGTTGTATAGAATGATTTACTGATTGGCTGATTAATTGATCTGAGCTGGGTTTTTGTTTTGTTTTTGTTTGTTTGTTTTTTAAATTCAAGGGGGAGGAGGTTAATTACATAGCAAACAGAGGGCAGAATCTAATGGGCAAAGTCCAGGACAATGAGGGGGACGTTGGTCCTTAAGGGGAGGTTGTTTGTTTTTTTGCTATTGAGCTGCATGAGCTGCTTGTAAATTTTGGAGATTAATCCTTTGTCAATTGCTTCATTTGCAAATATTTTCTCCCATTCTGAGGGTTGTCTTTTGGTCTTGTTTATGGTTTCCTTTGCTGTGCAAAAGCTTTTAAGTTTCACTAGGTCCCATTTGTTTATATTTGTTTTTATTTCCACTTCTCTAGGAGGTGGGTCAAAAAAGATCTTGTTGTGATTTATGCCATACAGTGTTCTGCCTATGTTTTCCTCTAAGAGTTTTATAGTGTCTGGTCTTACATTTAGGTCTTTAATCCATTTTGAGTTTATTTTTGTGTATGGTGTTAGGAAGTGTTCTAATATCATTCTTTTACATGTAGCTGTCCAGTTTTCCCAGCACCACTTATTGAAGAGGCTGTCTTTTCTCCATTGTATATTCTTGCCTCCTTTATCAAAAATAAGGTAACCATATGTGCGTGGGTTTATCTCTGGGCTTTCTATCCTGTTCCATTGATCTATATTTCTGTTTTTGTGCCAGTACTATACTGTCTTGATTACTGTAGCTTTGTAGTATAGTCTAAAGTCCAGAAGCCTGATTCCTCCAGCTCCGTTTTCCTTTCTCAAGGTTGCTTTGGCTATTCAGGGTCTTTTGTGTTTCCATACAAATTGTGAAATTTTTTGTTCTAGTTCTGTGAAAGATGCCATTGGTAGTTTGTTAGGGATTGCATTGAATCTGTAGATTGCTTTGGGTAGTATAGTCATTTCACAATGTTGATTCTTCCAATCCAGGAACATGGTATATCTCTCCATCTGTTTGTATCATCTTTGATTTCCTTCATCAGTGTCTTATAGTTTTCTGCATACAGGTCTTTTGTCTCCTTAGGTAGGTTTATTCCTAGGTATTTTATTCTTTTTGTTGCAATGATAAATGGGAGTGCTTCCTTCATTTCTCTTTAGGATCTTTCATCGTTAGTGTATAGGAAAGCAAGAGATTTCTGTGCATTAATTTTGTATCCTGCTACTTTACCACATTCATTGATCAGCTCTAGTAGTTTTCTGGTGACATCTTTAGGATTCTCTATGTATAGTATCATGTCATCTGCAAACAGTGACAGCTTTACTTCTTTCCAATTTGTATTCCTTTTTCTTCTCTGATTGCTGTGGCTAAAACTTCCAAAACTATGTTGAATAATAGTGGTGAGAGTGGACAACCTTGTTTTGTTCCTGATCTTAGAGGAAATGGTTTCAGTTTTCACCATTGAGAACGATGTTGGCTGTGGGTTTGTCATATATGGCCTTTATCATGTTGAGGTAAGTTCCCTCTCTGCCTACTTTCTGGAGGAATTTTATCATAAATGTGTGTTGAATTTTGTGAAAAGCTTTTTTTGCATCTATTGAGATGATCATATGGTTTTTCTCCTTTTTTTTTTTTTTTTTTGTGCTACGCGGGCCTCTCACTGTTGTGGTCTCTCCCGTTGCGGAGCACAGGCTCCGGACACACAGGCCCAGCGGCCATGGCTCACGGGCCCAGCCGCTCCACGGCATGTGGGATCTTCCTGGACCGGGGCACGAACCCACGTCCCCTGCATCGGCAGGCGGACTCTCAACCACTGTGCCACCAGGGAAGCCCCGGTTTTTCTCCTTTAATTTGTTAATATGGTGTATCACATTGATTGATTTGTGTATATTGAAGAATCCTTGCATTCCTGGGATAAACCCCACTTGATCATGGTATATGACCCTTTTAATATGCTGTTGGATTCTCTTTGCTAGTATTTTGTTGAGGATTTTTACATATATGTTCATCAGTGATATTGGCCTGTAGTTTTCTTTCTTTGTGACATCTTTGGTTTTGGTATCAGGGTGATGGTGGCCTCGTGGGATGAGTTTGGGAGTGTTCCTCCCTCTGCTATATTTTGGAAGAGTTTGAGAAGGATAGGTGTTAGCTCTTCTCTAAATGTTTGATAGAATTCACCAGTGAAGCTATCTGGTCCTGGGCTTTTGTTTGTTGGAAGATTTTTAATCATCATCTCAATTTCAGTGCTTGTGATTGGTTTGTTTATATTTTGTATTTCTTCCTGGTTCAGTCTCGGAAGGTTGTGCTTTTCTAAGAATTTGTCCATTTCTTCCAGGTTGTCCATTTTATTGGCATAGAGTTGCTTGTAGTAATCTCTCATGATCCTTTGTATTTCTGCAGTGTCAGTTGTTACTTCTCCTTTTTCATTTCTAATTCTATTGATTTGAGTCTTCTCCCTTTTTTTTGAGTCTGGCTAATAGTTTATCAATTTTGTTTATCTTCTCAAAGAACCAGCTTTTAGTTTTATTGATATTTGCTATCATTTCCTTCATTTCTTTTTCATTTATTTCTGATCTGATCTTTATGATTTCCTTCCTTCTGCTACCTTTGGGTTTCTTTTTTTTTTTTCTTATTTCTCTAATTGGTTTAGGTGTAAAGTTAGGTTGTTTATTTGAGATGTTTCTTGCTTCTTGAGGTAAGATTGTATTGCTATAAAGTTCCCTCTTAGAGCTGATTTTGCTGCATCCCATAGGTGTTGGGTCGTCGTGTTTTCATTATTATTTGTTTCTAGGTATTTTTTGATTTCCTCTTTGATTTCTTCAGTGATGTCTTGATTATTTAGTAGTGTATTGTTTAGCCTCCATGTGTTTGTATTTTTTACAGTTTTTTTCCTGTAATTGATGTCTAGTCTTATAGCATTGTGGTCAGAAAAGATACTTGATATGATTTCAGTTTTCTTAAATTTACCAAGGCTTGATTTGTGACCCTAGATATGATCTATCCTGGAGAATGTTCCATGAGCACTTGAGAAGAAAGTGTATTCTGTTGTTTTTGGATGGAATGTCCTGTAAATATCAAGTAAGTCCATCTTGTTTAATGTATCATTTAAAGTTTGTGTTTCCTTTTTTATTTTCATTTTGGATGATCCGTCAATTGGTGTAAGTGGGGTGTTAAAGTCCTCTACTATGATTGTGGTACTGTCGATTTCCCCTTTTATGGATGTTAGTATTTGCCTTATGTATTGAGGTGCTCCTATGTTGGGTGCATAAATATTTACAATTGTTATGTCTTCTTCTTGGATTGATACCTTGATCATTATGTAGTATTCTTCTTTGTCTCTTGTAATAGTCTTTATTTTAAAGTCTATTTTGTCTGATAATGAGAATTGCTACTCCAGCTTTCTTTTGATTTCAATTTGCATGGAATATCTTTATCCATCCCCTCACTTTCAGTCTGTATACAGCAGATATATGGGTCATGTTTTTGTATCCGTTCAGCCAGTCTATGTCTTTTGGTTGGGGCATTTAATCCATTTACATTCAAGGTAATTATTGATATGTATGTTCCTATTACCATTTTCTTAATTGTTTTGGGTTTGTTATTGTAGGTCTTTTCCTTCTCTTGTGTTTCCTGCCTAGATAAATTCCTTTAGCATTTGTTGTAAAGCTGGTTTGGTGGTGCTGAATTCTCTTAGCTTTAACTTGTCTGTAAAGGTTTTAATTTCCCTGTCGAATCTGAATTAGATCCTGGCTGGATAGAGTAATCTTGATTGTAGGTTTTTCCCTTTCATCACTTTAAATATGTCTTGCCACTCCCTTCTGGCTTGCAGAGTGGAGATAAATGAAATATAGAATAGAAAAATAATAGAGAAAATCAACAAAAATAAAAGTTAGTTCTGAGGAAAGATTAACAAAATTTAGGTAGAGAGTGTGTGTGTGAGAGAAAGAAAACACAAATAACTAAATCAGAAATGAAAGTGGGGACCTTACCTCTAATCTTGCAGAAATAAAAAGGGTTGTCAGAAAATACTATGAACAAATTTACACCAACAAATTAGATAATCTGTATGAACTAGACAAACATCTACAAACACAAAAATTACCAAAATATCTCAAGAAGAAATAGAAAATCTGAAAAGAACTATAATAATTAAAGAAATGGAATGAATAATTAAAAAATCTCCCAGGTAGTTGCCAGCCGCTGGGGAGGAAGGGAATGGTGAGTTATTGCTTCATGGATGCAGAGTCTCACTTTGGGAAGATGAAAAAGCTCTGGAGATGATGGTGGTAATTGTCACAGAATAATGTGAATGTATTTAATGCCGCTGAACTCTATATTTAAAAATGGTTTAAATGGTAAATTTTATGTTATGCATATTTTACCACACAAAGAAAGTGTGAAAATTCTTTTTAAAAAGTTTCCCAACAAAGAAAAGTCCAGGACCACACGATTTCACTGGTAAATTTTACCAAACTTAAAAGAAGAATTAACACTAATTGTTCTCTAACTCTTCCAAAAAATAGAAGAGGCAACACTGTCTTAGTTATTTGTGCTGCTATAACAGAATACCATAGACTAGGTGACTTATAAACAATAGAAATTTATTTCTTACAGTTCTGGAGACTGAGAAGTCCAAGATCAAGGCACCAGGAGATTCTGTGTCTGGTGAAAGCCTGCTTCCTTGTTCATAGGTGACAGTCACCACGCCGTGTCTTTACATGGTGGAAGGAGCAATGGCACTCTCTGGAGCCTAAGAGCACTAATCCTGTTCGTGCGGGCACCACCTCTTGATCTAATCACCTCCCAAAGGCTTCATCTCCAAATATTGTTACATTGGGAATTAAGTTTCAAGATATGAACATTAGGAGGGACACATTCAGTCTATAGCAACTTCATAACTCATTTTATGAGGCCAGCAGTCCTGATACCAAAGTATAACAGGAAAAGACATCACAAGGAAACTACATACCAATATCCCTTAAAAATATAGATGCAAAAAATCCTCAACAAAATACTAGCAAACTAAATTAAACAGCATATTAAAAGAATTATACACCATGATCTAGTGGGACTTACTCCAGAGATGCAAGGGTGGTTCAACAAAAGAAAACCAACCAATGTAATATGCCACATTAATAGAATGAAGAGGAAAAAATGGTCATCTCAATTGATGAAGAAAAACATTTGACAAAATCTAACACTTTTTAGGCTTCCCTGGTGGCGCAGTGGTTGAGAGTCCGCCTGCCGATGCAGGGAACACAGGTTCGTGCCCCGGTCCGGGAAGATCCCACATGCCGCGGAGCGGCTGGGCCCGTGAACCATGGCCGCTGAGCCTATGCGTCCGGAGCCTGTGCTCCGCAACGGGAGAGGCCACAACAGTGAGAGGCCCGCGTAACGCAAAAAAAAAAAAAAAAAAAAAAATCGAACACATTTTCATGGTAAAAACACCCAGAAAACTAGGAATAGAAGGAAACTTCCTCAACATGATAAAGGGCATAGCTTTGAAAAAAATCCACAGCTAGTATCATAGTAAATGGTGAAAGACTGAAAACTTTTCACCTAAGATCAAGAAGAAGACAAGAAATGGCCACTCTCACCACTATTTTCAACATTCTACTGGAATTTCAGAGTTACTAGGCAAGAAAAAAAAATCCAGATTAGAAAGGAAGAAGTAAAACCATCTCTATTCTTTGATGATACAATGTTATATATATAAAATACCAAAGAATTCACAAAAAATAAACTATGAGATATAATAAACAAATTAAGCAAAGTTGCAAGGTACAAGGTACAGGATCCACTTTTTAACCTGATAAAGTGCATCCATAAAAAAAAATCTATAGCTAACACCACACTTAAATAGTGAAAGACTGAATGCTTTTTCCTTAAGAACGGGAACAACGCAAGGATGTCTGCTGTTGGGAAACGCAGTCACGTGCAGCTTCTTGCCCCTTGCACAGTTGTATAAGAGAGGCCTTTGACCTGGAACATTTCCTAGCAAAGAGATAAAGAGCCCTCACAGCCCAAGCTAGGCATATCTCTTTGCTTGGGAATATCTTTCCCTGTTCCTGGCTTAATGCGTACATCTTTGTTCTGCTTATGGGTGTGTGTCCTATAGCACCTGGCCAACCCCATTGCTATATCTGTTCTTGGAGGGGAGGTAATGGATTCCAGCACAAGAGGGGTGCATGCAGACCATTTCCTTGTGTCAGCTGCTGGGCAAGCCCTGCTGGCTATGAGGGACAGACACTTACTATTGAAGCTGATCTTGCTCTGTCTCTTCTCTACGTGAGGAAAGCATTGTTCCATCCGACGCCTATGAGAGTCATGTCTTTCTCTGCTATCCTGACATTTGCAAACCATGAAGGGTTGACACCCTGGGATTGTTGCTGCTAGCCAACAGGTGTCACTTGCTCAACATCTGCTCTTACCATTCCTGTTACACATCATACTTACAGCCTAGTCAGTAAAATGAGAAAATAAAAAGAAGTAAAAGGCATACAGATTGGAAAGAAAGAAATAAAACTTCCCTTATTCTCAAACAACATGATTTTCTATGTAGAAAATCCAAAAATAACTTTAAAAAAAGGCTTCCATAACTTATAAGTAGTTTAGTAACACTACAAGATAAAGGGTCAACAGACAAAATTAATCGTGTGACCATATGAACATCATACCAACTTGAAAGCAAAAAAATTTAAATAATACCATTTAAATAACTCCAAAATAATGAAACACGTAGTATAAATCTAACAAAATATGTGCTGTATCTGTATGCTGAAATCTACAAAGTGCTAATGAGAAAAATAAAAGAAGATGTAATTAAATGGAGAAACATGTCAGATACGTGGGTTAGATAATTCAATATATTTAATATGTCAGTCATTCCCAAGTTGAGCAACAGATTTAACACAATTCCAATCAAAGTATCAGCAGAATTTTTGGTGTATATATACACAAATTTATTTAAAAATTTTATGGAAACAAAGGAACTAGAATAGCCAAAACAATTTTTTTTAATTTATTTATTTTTGGTTGCATTGGGTCTTCGTTGCTGCATGGTGTGCGGGCTTCTCACTGCGGTGGCCTCCCTCGCTGCAGAGCACGGGCTCTAGGTGCTCAGGCTTAAGTAGTTGTAGCACGCGGGCTCAGGAGCTGTGGCGCTTGGGCCCAGCAGCTCTGCTGCATGTGGGATCCTCTTGGACCAGGGCTTAAACCAGTGTCCCCTGCATTGGCAGGTGGACTCTCAACCACTGTGCCACCAGGGAAAGCCCAAAACAATTTTTAAAAGAAGAAATTTGGTGGGTTCACACGACTTCATCTTAAGACATGACACTATAGTAATTCAAACAGGATGGCATTAGTGAAGGGATAGACATATACATCAATGCAACAGAATAGAAAGTCCAGAAATAGACTCACTCAAATACAGCCAATTGATTGTTTGCAAAGATGAAAAGGCAATTCAATGGAGAAAAGATAGTATTTTTCAACAAATGATGTTGGAACAGTTGGACATCCACATGCAAAAAAAGAAGAACCTCAGCCCAAACCTCACATCTTATGCAAAAAGTTACTGAAAATGTACCATACAACTAAATGTAAAACATGAAACTATAAAACATCTAGAAGGAAACATAGGAGAAAATCTTTATGACCTGGAGTTATGCAAAGAGTACTTAGACATGACATCAAATTAAGATCCATTAAATAAAAATGTAGAGAAACTGAAATTCATCAAAACTCAAAACTTTTGCTCTGTGAATGACATTGTTCAGAGGATGAAAACACAAGAAGGGCTGGGAGAATATATTTTAAAAACACATATCCAACAAAAGACATCTATCTAAAATATATAGGGAACTTTCAAAACTCAAAAGTAAGAAAAGCTGAACAACCCAATCTTAAAACACAGGCAATAGATTTGAACAAACATTTCACCAAAGTTGAATTTCTCTGTGACATCTCCTCAGGTGTCAGTGTTTCACCTGTATTTTAAAATGACTGTTATAAAATTAAAAAATTTTTTTCCTCGTTTGGTACCTACTGCTGTTGTTGTCACAAGATTTGGTATCCATGGTGAGTACTATGAATGGTGAATGTATCCTTTCACCCACAGTGCCAACAAATTTCAAAAAATAGCCATTATACATTTAAAAGGGAAATTATGGTTTAGGTAAGGTTGGATCAGAGCTGGGATTATGGTTAGGTTTGGGTAAAAGTCATAATAAGTGAGAGAAGAGGAAACCATGAGCAGAGGGTGTTTACAGAGAATGCTGGAAATGGTCCACATTTACGCATTTTATCCTAGGAGTAAGCACGTGGACCTACGTTTGTTTCTGACAGGTGGAGTAATGAGAGTTTTCATTTTATTCTTTATACTCTTCTGTGTTTTTCAAATTTTCAATTAAAAACATGTGCTCCTCTTATAGTAGAAAAAGCGAGTGCTAAAAAAGAAGATAGTGAAGTTTAATTTCATAAACTTTTAGAGCATGTTGACTGCCCATCTGTGGCCAAGATTCCCTAAGTTTGCATTATGTTTTGCTGATGCCCTCAAAAGAATGGTGTGCCCTGACATCTAGTGACCATGTGGCAAGGGAGCCTTCCAACCAGCATATCGGTAAAGCCAAAGTCTGTTTTATCAAGTTTGAAGAAGACAACAAATATACTGTGTTCTAGGTAAAGCTTTGATTTGGTTGAAGCCTTAGTGGTACCAAACACAGATAAAGTATTCTGTTTCGTGACAATACCTCATCTTTTTTGCATCATCTGGGAATACAGTTTTCCACTCAAAGCTTAACTCTACATTACTACATAAACATTAAATGAACATTCTCACTCAATTCTTAAACTGAATATATTGGACACAACAACCTATCCTCTGGAGTTCATGGTCTTTTGAAATGATACATAGCTCCATCATCAGGAAGAACCCAGGCTTAGTTGTAACTAATCAGTAAATCCAGGGCATGGCTGTAGCAATTTCTTACAGTTACGCCCTGTGTTGGTTTGCTAGAACTGCCATAACAAAGTGCCAGGCTGGGTGGCTTAAACAACAGAGATCTGTTGTCTCGCAGTTCTGGAGGCTGGAAGTCTAAAATCAAAGTGTTGGCAGGTTTGCTTCCTTCTGAGGTCTGTGAGGAAAGGATTCCTTCCATGCTTCTCTCCTTGGCTTGTGGCTGGCCGTCTTCTACCTGTGTCTCTTCACTTCATCTTCCCTTTCAAGGGATCTGTGTCCAAATCTCCCCCTTTTAATAAAGAAATCAGTCATATTGGATTAGTGCCCACTTAATGACCTCAGTTAACTTGGTTACCTCTGAAAGACCCTATCTCCAAGTAGGTCACATTCTGAGGTAGTGGGGTTAGGACTTCAACATATGAATTTGAGGGGTGGGGTACACAATTCAACCCATGATACCTCCCAATGTTACATTTCAGAAGGAGACCAGTTAGCCTCAGGTTGGTACCTGCAAATCCTCAGCTCCTTGGTTCTTCCCCTCTTCCTTTTCTTCTCCCTCAATAGTGTTTAACCCTGAAGCACATTAAAATTATCTGAGGAATTTTTTAAAAATTCTAATCATGAACCCTACCCATAGATCAGTTGAATCAGAATTGCTGGAGGAAATTTGCAAGGAAACCTAACCCAAATGAAGGGGTTCAGGAAGGCTTCGGATAGAAGCGGATTTATCTGCTGAGTTTTGAAAAATGAATGGAAATGCTTGAGGTAGAAAATAAAGAGGGACATAGCCAAGAACATCGTGAGCAAAGACAAAGGGGGTCAAATAACACGGATGGGCTGGCAGGGTCTGCGGGTGTCTTGGCAGGGCGCATACACAGGGGCACGGGTGTATCCCTACAAACAAGAGGTACTGGGAGATGAAGCTAAGGAGGCAGGCAGGGCCCAAGGGTGGACTTGTGCATCAATTTCAGCATTTCAGAAAGGGAGCCTTGAGACCCACCATGATCACTGCGCTCACTCCTGACCATCCCGTCCTTGCCTCCTCTATTTGGCTGCCCTCCTGTCAGCTGAATCACAGCTCTGATTCGACTTTTGTAAACAATAACAAGTGTGAGTCAAAAGATATGAAGAAGAATGCTGTTGTCACATCCAAAGGTGCCATGGATGGCAGTGAGTCAGGGTAGAGTGGAAGGGGCAGGACAACAGCTGGGCAAGACTCATGGAGCATAATGGATGATGGGGAGATCTGGACCCAGACAAACAATGGGGTGGATAGTGCAGAAATGCATTGTGTGGAGGGGAGAAGGAAGGTGAACAGCTGGGTCCAGGCATTGAGGTTAAAGACATGATAAGGACCCATGCTGGGTACAAGGGAAAAGGCAGAGGGGAAAGTCTGGGCTAGTGAAGGTCCTGGGAGCAGCTTCATTAGGATGTGGTGAAGGGGAGTAGAGCCACCCCACTGATGAATGCACAACTGCTAAGCTCTGGAGGGCCGAGCTTTGCTGCTCCAGGCACTGGCGTGGCGCAGGCACACGTGGGCTGGCGTGATTGTGCTGCTTGCTGTGAGTGCGGCCAGGAGCCCTCATCTGCAGTTCAGACTCCTGAGTGACCTCTCTCTCTCCTGAGTGAGAGATTCCTGGTGTAATTTGACCATTTTCTAGATTATCCAGGAAGTTTATCTGGAGTTTTGGGGGATGTAGTAAATCCTAAGAGTGCTCTGATGATTTCTGATAAATCTTTGAGGCAAAGATTGAAAACCTTGCAATTTATTATAAGCACCTTTGAAATGCATGAGTTATTATTAATTTAGATTTAAATAAGGCTTACACAAGATTTGTAAATGTACCTGTTATACAGAAGGTACTTCAGTATGTTTGGTTGCATCCACGCAGACAGAAGTTTTCCAAAACATGGCAATTACCTCATCATACAGACTTGGACATCAAAATGACAGTTAATAAAATGAAATTCTAACTGAGTTTTCCTTTTCATTGCTACGTTTTTCTTAAGGAGAAGAACTTTCAGAAGGTAAGCAAGAAAAACATCTTAGTTCCAGGAAATTAGAACATATTCAGCAAAATGAACACACTGATATAAATGATACCCAAACAGTCTTTTCTGGCTTTCCTGTGCCCTGTTATTAGAGATCTGATCGGCAGCCATTTCCACAATTGATTGATTCTGGAAAATGTGGCAAGATTTACTCTTTTCTGTCTCAAGAATCGGACAACTGCCCACTTTGTAAATATCAATATAATTATATCCTTTAAGTGCTTTGGGAAAAGTGTCTATCAAATAAAAGATACAGTTATGTAACATTACAGTACCCAATTTCAAATATTTATATATAAATATTGATGCCTGTTCTAAGAAATATTTTACCAAATTCACAAAGTATGTCAATATATGAATGCCGTTATCTAACTATGTCCTGACTGCCTTCCGCTTGCCCCTCAGTAACCACTCTCCATGGCCTTCCATCCAGCCCTGGACCCAGGGGGCCTGACCTATACAGACTACTTCAAGAGTTTCCTTTGCTTTCTGACTTCAGGATGGATGTAGCCAATGGGACTGGGAAGATCCACAGGTGGGAGGACAGTAGAGGCAGGTACTTATTCTCCCAGCTTTCTTCCTGCTACGTTCCTGACAGGTGTGCTCTGAACCTAACCAGAGGCCACAGCTCCTGCCTGGTGGCAGCTCCATAGAACTGTCTCCCCAGGCTCATGCGACCGTTAGTACTCGTGCTTAGAGATAATAACTGGTCCTTGAGTTTGTGAACGCCAGGGAACCTCGCCATCACTTGTTACCTTCTGTAATCTCTTTTGCGGTACGTGGGTCTCTCACTGTTGTGGCCTCTCCCGTTGCGGAGCACAGGCTCCGGACGCGCAGGCTCAACGGCCGTGGCTCACGGGCCCAGCCCCTCCGCAGCATGTGGGATCTTCCCGGACCGGGGCACGAACCCGTGTCTCCTGCATCGGCAGGCGGACTCTCAACCACTGCGCCACCAGGGAAGCCCTGTGGGTAGCTTTTTAATTAAATTCTTCTCCAATTATCCCGTTTGAGTTTTCAGTCTGATTCTTGCCAAGGTATTGAATGATACAATGTGGTTATTCTCCTCCTCTGTGTGAACTAAGCATATGCCCAAAAAAGTGCTAAAACACAACCTCTAATTGTGAAAAACTGGAGAAATTGTGTACTACAAATGTGCTCTATTAATATTTCTCTCTTCTTCCTTTTAAGTACTGATAGAAACCAATGCTCCAATTTCCAGGCAGCTCTGAGTCTCTCTTGAGGTCAGGTCACCCACAGCCTACCAGGATTCAAGGGATTATTCATACATTGCTAGTGTTTGCATTGGACATTTTATACCCCTGTATGCAGCAACCATTCTCTAGAATATGTGAATGAGAAAGAGGATGGATTTTCTTATTATTGAAAAATTATTAAGTAATATCTTTCATTTGTGTCCTTGTCCCTTCCTCTAAATAGGCAGCTGATCCTCTCATCTTATCCTACTATTACATATACACATTCTGTCACATTAAAATGCTAGAATCTAGGGATTTCCCTGGCGGTCCAGTGGTTAAGACTGCGCTTCCACTGCAAGAGGCGTGGGTTCGATCCCTGGTCTGGGAACCAAGATCCCACATGCCGCAGTTGAAAAAAAAAATAATTAAAAAAATGTTTAAATGCTAGACTCTAGAAGCCAGAGATATAAAAGATTAGCCTCCCAGTCTCAGTCGGAGACTGCCAACCTTGCTATGGACTGAATTGTGTCCCCTGAAAATTCATATATTGAAGCCCTAACCCAACATTGTGACTATTTGGAGATATGACTTTTAGGAGTCAATTAAGGTTAAATGAAATCATGAGGCTGGGCAGCTTAATTTGATAGGATTGGTGGCCTTTATAAGAAGAGGACGAGATGTCCCTCTCTCTCTCTCTCTCTCTCTCTCTCTCTCTTCCTCTCTCCTCATCCCTGCCCTACCCCAACCCAACCACTCCTGCCACTGGAGGACACAGAGAGAAGGTGGTTGTCTACAAGCCAGGAAGTGGGTTCTCATCAGGAAGCGAATCAGCTGGCACCTTGATCTTGGACTTCCCAGCCTCCGGAACTGTGAGAAGTAAATGTCTGTTGTTTAAGACATCGAGACTATAAATTTTGTTAAAGAAGCTCAAGCTAAGACCGTGCGTCCTTTATTTACGTGTATTGAAAATGCAGGGACAAAAATCCTATCACAGCAGTAACAGTGGCTATAACCACTGCTAGCCTACTTGCCATATTTGCTTCCAGTCCAAACCCCACCCTCACCCTGTTTAAAGAAAGCCCATACTGGTTTACTTTTTCATTAAAATGACAGATGCTTACATATAAAGATTTAAAGAGTACATCACAAGGCAAAAGTGAAAATTAAAATGTTACACAAAGGGCGAAATCTCGAACCGCTACTCTGGGTGCTGGGTGGGGTCTTCGCGGCTGGCCCCTCCCAGCATGGACCCTCTGCCCTGTGAATGAGCTGGAGGGAGGGCCACTGGGGCCCTAGTGGTCTCAGCCTGCCAAGCCTGGGGTGGAGCCTCTTCGTAGGGAGGGGCTGCGTAGAGGAAGGGGATCCCCCGACTTTTTGGTCGCTCTCACCAGAAATTCAGGCTTTTCAACTCAGAGTTAGAGGGAATGAGCAATACTGGTGGCTTGCCCTGCTGGTGAGATACTGTGTTCCCTGATAGAAACCCGAGGGGAGAGCGATCCCCACTGTCTTCTTGGCCACAACTGCCTGGAGTAGAGCTTCCATCAAGCTGAGCTGGAGCTGGAAAGACAGGAAGGAGGTGGTGGCTCAAGGCCCACAGACTTTCACTGGTCTTAACTAAGTATTAGAAGCCTTTATGAATAAATATTTCTTAATTTTCTGTATGCCCTTCAGACAACTTCCAGACATTTTAAATGGCTTTTTTTCCCTTCACAGTCTACACTAGTTATGTTTGTTCTGCTGGGGAGCAGGTCCTAGGGGCTCCCCACATTGCCATCCCAGGAGTGAAACCCTCACGTATTTTATAATTTCACCTGAGACTCCTTTTTTCACCCATGTGTTGCTGAGAAGTTTGTTGTTTAATTTCGAAATATTTGAGGAGTTTCCAGGTATCTTTTTACTATGGATTTCCAATTTAATTCCATTGTTGTCTGAAAACATACTATGTATTATTTCTATTCTTTTAAATTAGTTAAGGTATATCTTATGGCCCAGAATGTGGTCTCTCTTGGTGAATGGTCCATTCAAGCTTGAAAATGATGTTTATTCTGCTGTTTGATGGAGTATTCTATAAATGCTAATTAGATCAAATTGATAGTGTTGTTCAGTTAAACCATATGCTTAATGTTTTCTGCCTGCTTGATCTATTGGTTATTTGACAGGGGGTTTTGGAGTCTCCAACTGTGAGAGTGGATTTGTCTGTTTTACCTTTCGTTTCTATCAGTTTTTGCCTCATGTATTTTGATGCTGTTGTTAGGTGCATACGTGTTTAGGATTGTATGTCTTTTTGGAGAATGACCCCTCTATTATTATGTAGTGTCTCTGTTTATCTCTGATAATTTTTCTTGGTCTGAAGTCTACTTTGTCCAAAATTAATATAGCTATTTCAGTTTTCTTTTGATTAGTGTTATCATGGTATATCTTTACCGCTCTCTTTACTTTTAATCTATTAGATTCTTTATATATAAAGTGGGTTTCTTATAGACAACATATAGTTGGGTCCTGTGTGTGTGTGTGTTTTTTCTAAATCCAGTCTGACAATCTCTATCTTTTAATTGGTGTAATTAGACCCATTCACATTTAAAGTGATTATTGGTATATTTGGATTAATACTAACAATGTTTGTAACTATTTTCTATTTGTCACCAGAGGCTTATTTTCCTAACTTCTCTGGTTTTAGTTGAGCATTCTTTATTAGTAAACAATTATTCTTCTTTTAAAAAATTTTGGGTAATTCCCTGGTGGTCCAATGGTTAGGACTTGGTGCTTTCGCTGCCATGGTGCAGATTCAATCCCTGGTTGGGGAACTAAGATCCCGCAAGCTGAGCAGTATGGCCAAATACAAGTGGTTTCCCTAGATTTTGCAATATACAATAATATTTCTGAAGTACATATATATCACAATATGGCAAAATATTAACATTTGAAGAATTTAAGTGAAGGATATATGAGTGTTTGTTGCTCAACTGTTTCGATTTTTATGTATGTTTGAAATTTTTCAAAATAAAAAGTTAAGTGCAGTTATCTGAGGCACCCTGATATTTTCCCTTCTTGTAGCCAATTTGCTTTTTACCTTAATGCTTAAAGAACTCTTTATCTTTAAAGTTGAATAACTTAACTTGAATATTTCTAGCTGTAGAGTATCTCTTAGTAAATTTTCCTGGAATGCAATCTAGAGGCTCAATGTTTTCCCCCCCTAGGTAATCACCTTTATTACATCTTTTGGATTCTTCTGGCCCATTTTTGGTGAACTTTACATTTTGGACACCAGTTATCCTCATGTTGGATCATTTCTATCTTCTGTTTCTGTGGGCTTCTCTGTATGTACTTTACTTTCTTTTCTTTTTCAACTGCATGTACTGTAATCATCTTAAACTTCTCTTTTAACTTAATTTTCAATGGTGTCTTTTCTATTTCTTGCTATTTGTACTTCAGTATACTAGTTCTGTAATGGTGTTGTTTGGACCCTCAATTTATATTTTTAAGTCTAATGCTTTCCTTACATCTTTTTCTTTTGTTTCTGTTTATTCTCTTTTCTATGAGGTCTTAGTTTTAATTAATTAATATATATACAATTCATATGGATATAAAATTTCTTCCATTCCTTTAAATATGTATTCCTGTAGGTCATTTTCTTTATTTTCTTTGCATGGTTTCTTCCTTCCTTGCCTTCCTTTCTCCCTTTTTTCTTTCATTGTTAGACACCCTAAACCAATGTTCTGCTTTTCACAATTTCAAGTAATAGACAATTGCTTTGAGGAATAGCTCAAACTTTGGATCATTTTCCAATGGGAAGCTAGACTCAGTTAGAGAGAGAGCCATGGCCAAGAAGAGGGAAAAAAGAAAGACTATCCCTCAGGTGGTAATCTTCAGATTTCCTTCAATTCTCAGATATGTAGGTTCTCCAATATGATTTCCGGGGTGGTGGTGTCATTAGAAGCCAGGCCATGCTCTGCTTCTTCTCTCTGTTCCAGAATCTTGTTTCCCTCCTTGACATCAGTTTTAAATGTTTATTACCTTACATTATCTCTCTTTCTTTGTCTACAGTTATTAGTGGTTCTTTGGAAAGGGTTTTTTTTTTTTTTTTTTAAAAAAAAAAAACTTATTTGAGGTACATTTGTTAATAAGTAAGGAAAGGAAAATCCATGGGACAATCTTAGTTCTCTTTTCTAACGTAAAAGTCTATTATCCTTACCTAGTCATATTTATATTTAAAAAGCAAGTTACAGAAAGAGAGAAACTTTTTTTGAAGAAAAAAATGTCTGATGCTTTGAGCCGGATGTGATCTCAGAAGTGGTTCATTTCTCAAGTTCACAGAGCCAGTTAATGACTGAGCTGGGACTATGAAAAGGTCTCCTGATGGTTTTGTTTTGCATCTTCCTCTGTCTTACTATTGGGTGGAATTTTTAGATGAGAGAGAGAGGGAAGTTTTCTTGCTGGGGACTTTCCTTTCCTGCCTCTAATCACATTACATGCCTCTGGGCCTTTGTTAAGAGCAGCCTTCTGGCACAGAAATTGCGCTTGACTATAAAACTAAAAAATTATACATAAGATAAAGACTCAAGAAAGACCACTGGGGGAAAGGGTAAGTTTTTTTCTGTTTCCTCTCCTCTCTGGTTTAAAAAAACTCCCCTATAAATCGTTTTAGGGTATGAAACATTGTAAAAGTGACAAGTTTTGATTTTCTGGGATGACCTCAGCTGCTATGACAGCTAATGAGAATTGAGAAATAGTCGCTGTGGGATCTGTATTACAAGTACATGCTTTGGATTTTAATTTTTTCATCTAGAAAATGGCTTTTAAAAACAAGGCAACAGGGAATTCCCTGGTGGTCCAGAGGTTTGGACTTGGTGCTTTTGTTGCCGTGGCCTGGGTTCAATCCTTGGTTGGGGAACTAGGATCCTGCAAGCCACGCAGGGCAGAAATAAATAAATAAATAAATAAATAAATAAATAAATAAATAAATAAATAAAACAAGCTAAAGGAGAGTATTTTAATAGGTAAATGTAAAAACATAATCTGTCTGGATGTTATAACTCCTTAAAAGGTCAGACTTATCCTGTGTGATCAGTGAGGCATCTCAGAAAGGAAGACCCATCAGCGCTAGAGAGCTATGAACCTGTCCCAAAACTTATTGGACCCACTGGTCACTAGTCATCGGTCAAAACCAGAGGAATAAATATTTCCCAAGTTGCCTAGAAATGCAGAGGCCTGTTGCTTAACGAGATCTTTGATCTCTAGTCTACAGTGACAGTTTAGGGACATCCAGAGGTTAAGCTCGACATTTAGCTGCAAGAGAAAGACAAAGAGAAGTACAAAAAGTATGAATAAAGTCTTTTCTGTCAAAGTCAATTGGGTATCAAAAACTTCAAATTTATAGGTAATCTAAAATTGCTCATGTTGTGATATGTCATGAGGGAATTAAATGATGATGGAAGTCTATAGGTTCAGAAACACAAAACATGGGAGCAAATGACCCCTTTCTCCTGGGGAGGCAGCAGAGCATCATGGTAAAGAAGACAGTTCTGAGGTCAGGGATCCACTTTGCCATTTATTGACTTGGGCTTATAATTAAGTTACTTAATTATAAGCCTCAGTTTCCTCACCTGTAAAGTGCAGATCATAATTTAAGTATTCATAAATTTATTACAAAGGTTAAACAGGATAATTTATGTAAAATGCCTGAATTAGAATAAGTACCCAATAAATGTTAATTGATGTTATTGTTATTACTATTTTTCTCTGAAGACTAGGGTTCACATTACTTTTGCTCATATATCTTACAAGGAACAGTCCAGCAATTTCTTACATCTTGCTCTTTTCATTTTTTTCCCTCTCGTCACATGACTGTCCAGAGGTACTTCAACAGGAAAGGGAAGATAGGTGCAGGTCAGGACATTGCTATCCTGGAAGAAATAAATTATTGAGATTCCAAACACAAATAACTTTCTCTCAACCAACCATCTCAGCTTGAAAAAGAATGAAAAATAAATCTTCTTGACATAATGAAAGAAATGGAGATGAGAATGGATGAATATATAAAGGATTTAGAACTTGACAATATCAGTATCATAAGTAAAATCCTTCTCAGAACACTATGGAAGTGAATAGTGAATTGTAGCAATGGTTCTGGAATTTTTCCAAGGAATTATATCAGCAATACAATCATTCCAATGCAGAATAGCTCTCTTTCCTACTTGTAATTTGTGGATGACAATGGAACATAGCTTCTCTGTGGAAAGAGATGGGATACCAATAAATTTTAATTCCCCATAACATAATTTCTGTGAGGCAAGTTGTCTCCTTCACCTTGAATGAGTCATAACCCTGAAGAAGACAGGTTTTTGTTTTGTTTTTACTTCTCCCTGTCCCCTTTGTCTCATAAAAGCAGCTAGATTTTCCTGAGAAACTACCTGTGTCCTACTCTCAGACTTTGTGTTTTGGGTAGGGCTGTCCTGGCTTCCAGCTCCAGGCTACCTAGCGAATCAGACCATTTCACCCCTCCAAATTAGACTGATTGATTCAGAGTGGGCAGATGACCCAAGTCAGGCTGTTGAGATTCCATCCTGGGGTTTTTGCTAGATCTCTTAGGAAAGCAAGAACTGCTAACCATTGAGGTATAAGTCTGGAGGTACCAGAGGTCACCATAGGGAAAAGGCCGCCTGAGAAGGGAACCAACAGGGAGGAACGCATAACTGAGAGATGGGGATGGCTTCCTAATAGTATTCTTGAGTACCTGGGTTCAGCTGTAACTGAACACACACACACACACACACACACACACACACACACACTTTACAGTTTTATACGCCATATAAAGTCTTTTTCCTTGCTTAAGTCAGTTTGGATAGAGTTTCTGTCATTGCAGCTGAAGAAGTCCTGCCAAGTAAACCAGTCCCAGAAGGAAATAAGAAGTAGGCAGTGATCCAACTGCTCATTTCTGTATTTTTTCCACATTTCCCCCCTCTCGTCTTGTATTCAGTGCCTTTACGCTCTCTTCTTCTTGTTTATTTTCTCATGGGAAGTAATCTGATAATGTTTGTCCTTGATGCTGCAGGGTGAATTTCTGTTATTATGTTATTTTTCATAGAATGTTGACATTTTAAGCCTTACATTTAGTCCTACAATGAAAGGCTTCGTTCCTGCTAAAAGAATTTAGCTCTAAATAAGTAGGCCTGTTGCAATTAAAAGAGATTTAAGAAATGTATCAACCAAATAACAATGTGTAAATATTGCTTGGATTCTAATTCAAACAAATCAACACTTACAGAGTGTCTGAATTTACTGATTTGAGGTACGGCTTAGACACTGGAATTTGTAAACGCTGCCCTGGTGTAGCCAACTTGGAGACCCAGTTTAAGCGCGCGATTTGATCCCCCGAGCGCTTGGCCCTGGCTGCTGGACGGTCAGGATTGGGTGACCGACTGAAATCACCCGTTACGGCACGGAGTAGGAGGGGCATTTGTCGCGGCAGCCTTTCGCGCCCGAGCCAACCCAGCCCCGCCTTTTCCCCGGCCCGGCCCCGCACCACTGCCCCGCCCCTGGCCCCGCTCAGCTGCGGCCCTGGGTAAACCTGGAAACGCAAGAGGCCTCTAAGCAGTGTTCCGCGAGCGCTGATGTGCGCTTGCGCGGTACCAAGACCCGGCGGGCAGTTTGAATTTCGCTCCCAGAGCCGGGTCTCGCCATCCTGGGCTTCCGGTGGAGACAGGAGTGGTCTTCTCGCCTCGCGACCGCACTGAGTAGGCCCTTTGCTCCTGGATCCGCAAAAGGTTGGAGTCTGGTGTTGAGGATCCCGCCTTCGGAAGCGGGCGGAAGGCATTGCTTGGGCGGGGTGGGGGGCTCGGGGCGGTGCCGCGTAGGGCGGAAGAGAGGGCTTGACCTTGCTTCGCCCGGTTAGCCGGGGTGGAGGCTTTAGACCTCATAAACCCTCGGAGTGAATAGTACCTGATTTCTTTCCTCCCTTCCCTCCACGTCCTTACCGACCCCAAATAGTAAAGCCCCAAACCCAACAGCATGGGAGAAATGCTTACCTGGACCCGTTTCTTTGAACTTACCGTGTTTTTCCTTAAAATTCTTGGGTCTTTAAGTTTTCAAAGAAAATGCCAATGTTGTCTTTATGTGTAAGTAAAGGCATTTGTCCCCTTAAATCTATAAGGAAATGACACAGGCTTATCCCCTGTACCCTGGTTTGGGATGCATTAACCACAGAAAGCTCTAAGACAAGTCAGTGCTGGACTTTGGACAGAAACTGAATTTTGTAGAATTGAAAGATATTTCTCTTGAGTTTTTGTACTTTCTTTTCAAGGACATGTGACTTACTGGGTGTTTACCATTCTTGGATTTTGAAAGTGAATATAAATTTGTCTGGCTTCCCTTTTTTTATAAATGTATATCTTTTTCTTCAGAGGCTTAAAGGATGGCCTCCTCGGATCTGGAACAATTATGCTCTCATATTAATGAAAAGATTGGCAATATTAAAAAAACTCTGTCATTAAGAAATTGTGGTAAGTAAAACAGATTCCACTGACTTTGTACATACAAAATGCATTATGATTATTGTCCCACTTTGATATCTTATGCCTGGTTAAGTGAATGTATCTTAGAGAGGTAATTTTAAGTTTTGAATGGTGATTCTTAAAACAGTCTGCCCTCAGTATTTTGAATATTGCAGAGGATACTAAAATGTAAGTTACATTGAACAATGAACTAGCTATTAATTATATTTATTTACTTATGTTTTTCTGAGACACACAAGGCAGAATAGTAAGATTTGAAGGTTATTTAATGTTCCTAGTTCTAGAGCTAAGTAGAGATACGAAAAGACAAGGAAAAAACTAGAAGTGGAAAAGATCCACAGAGCTAGAAGTAGCCCATAACCCATCTTACAGACTGCTTTGGAGGAAGCTGATCAATATATATCACTAGGAAACAACTAATTGAAAATGAAGTTAATTTTTTGAACATCCAGAAACTTGTCAATTGTAACCATCTTCCAAGATATTTTGAAGTGCTGAAAGTGGATGATGCAATGGAAGTGCAGAGAAGTAGGAGATCCTTGTGAAGTCTGGAAAAATATTGTTTACAAAAATGATGTACTTCCCAGCCGTATCTAGGAAAGCTAAAGATTTATTGATAGGTGGAATTCCATCTGCTGGGAAGATCCTGTTGAACTTTTATTGTAGTTTGTATTATGAATTGATAATTTAAAAAAATTCAAATATGAAATTATACTGTTGGAATGTCCCTTCAAATTATACATGTCCTTCTGAGACTTTGATATTCTCCGTCTCTTGTTGGGAACCACTGATAAAGAGCCTCATCCATTTTACCGTTGGTGGCTGACATATTCTGTAGAAAGTTAAAGCTGAAGGGACTGTGGGTTCATCTTCTCAAGCCCCCTGGTCTCGCACATGAGGAAACTGAGGCTCAGAAGTCAGGTGACTTGCCCCGGTCCCCCAGCTCATGGGTAGTCAGTTGGAACTACAGGTTTTGTGTCCCGATTCCCAGTGTCGTACTTGTCTACTTCTATGCCACTTTTATTGAAAATCTGAAAAAGGACATTTAGGTTTTTAATAAGTAGTCTTCTTTAGATTCTCTTTCTGAGGGCATGATTACTATTGGAAAAATATAATTTAGTGATCTGTTAACGATCAAACCTTGAATTCAAATGACCCCATCAAAGCATGAAGCCTGGATGAAGTAGTCTGACCTGTTAGATAACTACACACTGGGTAACCATCATTTGTACGTGGAGAGAACAATTTGTCTGTTTGGTTCCATGGCCTATTTAGGAAAGCCTAGTAATTTGTTTGCCACTTTGGCTGCTGTAATTTACTAGATCACTACTATCAAAAGTAGTGAATTTATTTTACTATAAATCAGCAAACAAGGCCCTAAAATTTCGATGACGAAGTTATTTGAGATACCAGTATATCCAGCTAGTTGTTTTACCCCCTGCAATTAATCTCAGCAGAGACATCAATACTCTAATTTACTTGTTAATTTCTTTTAGTTGTTATGAACCTACTGTCAAATGCAATTTGCATTGCTTTATTAGATTACATCAATTAATAATAGTTTGCCTTTACTGAGTGCTTTACTAGGTTCCAAGCACAGTGCTCACCCATCTTATATGTACTTTCCTACTTCCCAGTAACCCTCTGAGGGCAGGTACTGGTGTCTCTGACTTTAGGCCTGGAGGCTTTAGCCATTTCTCTCTACTGCATCCGTAATCTATAGATGTGGTCACAGGATGTTTTCAGTTATGTGTATTTCATGATTTGGTTGCTAGAAGTGAAGATGGAAAGATTTGATTGTGAGGATAGTTTTCCTTTTTGTGCTTTTGATCTGCCCTTAAGAATTCTTTTTTTTTTTACTACTTCTCTTATTTCTAGGGTGGAGGGGACTCTGGTTTTCCCATCCTCGTATCTAGGAAGCTAGAGAGAGGGATTAGGAGGTGGGGTTGGGAATTTGAGAGCAGGCTACTCTCCGCCGCCTCCCACCCATTCTTGCAGGCCAGTCCAAACATAAGCTTATCTTCCTGGCCAGTGATTAGAATTTCTCAGGTTTACACATTCACTGAAGATATAGCCCATGAAGAGGGATCCTGGCCTCGTTAGGCATTCTCACTTTCAGCATCCTGTGCTTTGAAGTCCCAAAGCCTTGGCTCTTATCCCCATTAAAACCAAATATATTAGGTTGCTGAGAGTGACAGCCTCCTCTCTCCAGCATTCCTCTGTACCTCGTCCCCCACCCCCCCACCATTAGGGCTGCTGCAGCATCAGCTGACACGTACTGCCTGGTCTGTGGTTCGCTCTTCATGTGGAAGCCCTTGGTGATTTACCTTTTTCTCATAAGAGCTCGATTATGCATGTAAAGGGGTGTGTATTTTATCTAGCATTTCTAGGTGTTTTATTAGTGGAACAGTTCTCCAGAAGCAAAAGATTCAGGGGAAACAGTGTAATTATCTCTCCCTTCCTTTTTTTTCATATTACTTAGAAATGAGTTCTTAAGATTATCCATAGAGACAGTTCCTAGGGGCTGAAACAATAGTTCTTTCTCAACCCTCAGTGTCTCTTTAAGGTAGAGCTCTGTCCCAAGAGTTCAGTTGGATACATGTATGTTTTTTGCTTTTCTATACATTTTATTTTCCATTTTATCTTTGTTTATTAATAGGGCAAGAACCTACCTTGAAGACTATATTAAATAAAATAGGAGATGAGATCATTGTAGTAAATGAACTTCTAAATAAATTGGAATTGGAAATTCAGTATCAAGAACAAACCAACAGTTCACTCAAGGTAATGGTTTTCTAGTGAAAAAAACAAAATAAAAAGGCAATAGATACAGACTCCCTAATCACCAGGGAATTCTTAAGGATTCTTTAAGTTTATAATGTTCTTAGCTTTGTAAGTTATTATTAACGGTAAAGAGTGCCATTTGCATTTTATTTTCCCAGTATAAAGGACTCCAGAGTTCCAGATGTGTTTCTTCCTCCATGCTGGTAGCCAGTCTATTTACTAAAAAGGAATATTTCCTAAATAATTCTTTTTTTCTTTTTTTTTTGGCTGTGTTCGGTCTTTGTTGTGGTGCGTGGGCTTTGTCTAGTTGCGGCAAGCGGGGGCTACTCTTCCTTGCAGTGCGCAGGCTTCTCATTGCGGTGGCTTCTCTTGTTGTGGAGCACGGGCTCTAGGCGTGCGGGCTTCAGTAGTTGCAGCACGAGCGCTCATTAGTTGCGGCACTCAGGTCCTAGAGCATGCGGACTTTAGTAGTTGCGACACGTGGGCTCAGTAGTTATAGCACATGGGCTTAGTTGCTCCGTGGCATGTGGGATCTTCCCAGACCAGAAATTGAACCCATGTCCCCTGCATTGGCAGGCAGATTCTCAACCACTGCGCCACCAGAGAAGTCTCTCCTAAATAATTCTTGGTAGGTTTAATTTAAATAAATGATCTCCTGGGAGTGTGGTGTAGGAGGAATGCCTGCCCTGGGGTTTGGAGATGTGGATTCTCACCCTGGCTCCCCGAAGCACCTTCTGCCACCCTGAGAAGGTCATTTTTCCTCTTGGGGTTTCAGTGTCCTCACTTGAAAAGTAATGGGTCATACTGAACTATTTCTTGGGTCCCTTCTATTCTGCATTTCTCTATTTCTCTAGAATATAGTATAAGGATTCTCAAGCAAAGAAAAACTTGAGCCTCATTCACATGCACATTTTATTCTAAATAAGCCTTCACCTAATCAAAGTGATAGTGTACTTTCTGATGGGATGGGAAACTATTCAATCTGTACCATATGCTCTTAGAGCCATTGATATGGTCAAGGTGGCCTCTCTGGTCCTTTTCAAGCCTTATCATCTTCAATGTCTGTAAAGATTTTTCAGCTCTGGGACTGGGCATGATTGTGCCTATCCTACTATCAGTTGAAATGAAATTAGTATCTCTGAACATCATTCATCTCTTTAAAAGAAAGATGTTATACAAATTCAAAACAGAAACCAATAATGGTTTCACTTCTACCCTGCCCAAGAATGCCCAGGGTTAGGTGTGGGTTTTGAAAATGTTCAACTCAGGATTAAAGACTATTTGGAATTTTTGTTTACATTATGATTGAAAATCAGATGACGGGAATCCGAAGGTACAGAGTATTTTTCTTATTAAATTTGCGTGAGTTCATAACCTCAAGTTCTAGAGAAAGTTAAATAAAGACAACACAAAATGAAAGCGGTTATGATCAAGTAGGAATTTTCATTAAGCTGGAATATATGAAAGCCATTCCAAGCAGTATCTCATCGTTGCGTTCTGGGAATGCATTCTCACTCCGGTACTGGGGAACGTTTGCTAAGTCAACAAAAGCACTTTACCAGAATGAGAAACATAAATCTTTCATATACTTTTCAGTTGCTTCCCAAGGTTATTTTAGAAAGACATGAATGTCAACCCTGCCTGTTGTAATGTTATTCTAACAATTGTCCTCTGAAAAAATCCAGTAGAGAAAAATAATATATCGCCATCCAAAATCAGCTCGAGAACCAAAGGGCTCTTTTTAAATATTGCTGTATTCAGTGCTTTTTCACCGCTCTGCATTTTGAATACTCAGAACCATTGTGATTGTGGTACGTAGTCTTTCATGCTCTTTTTTAAAATAATTAATCAATTAATTAATTTGGCTGCGCTGGGTCTTAGTTGCAGCATGCAGGATCTTTGTTGCCGCATGCGGGCTCTTAGTTGCGGCATGCGGGATCTAGTTCCCTGACCAGGGATCGAATCTGGGCCCCCTGCATTGGGAGTGCAGAGTCTTTACCACTGGACCACCAAGGAAGACCCTTTCATGTTCTATCTAACATGTTAAAACACACACAGGCAGGACAGATGCTTATTTGTGAGCTTTTTCTTTTTTTATTTTAGGAACTCTTTGAATGTCTTGAAGAAGATTATAAAGATGTGAAACATCTCAAAGAAAACATACCTCCCCATTTGCCTCAAGTAACAGTAACCCAGAACATGTAAGTATGTTTGTAATTATTTTTACTATCTGGTTTTATCAAACTATTAAAACAAACACTTCAAATCTTTTTGCTTTTCTATATACTTGCAATTTTGTTAGTGATTATCCAGGGTTTTGTTTTGTTTTGTTTTGTTACTTATACAAGAAATAGTCTTTCCCCCATCTTTACCAGTTTTCTTATCCCACAGTCTCTGGGAAAATTGTCCCCCCTCTTTCCCAAGGGTAAGTCTCCTCTAGACTTTCTTTTTCTACTTTTTCTCATTTCTTTCCCTTAGAGCAGAGTTTGTCAACATTGGCTCTATTGGCATTTTAGGTCAGATAATTCTTTTTTGTGAAAATAGCATGTTTAGTAGCATCCCTGCCCTCTTCCAACTAAGTATCAGTAGCCTCCTCTATCCCCTCCCACCTCCACCCCTCCACCCAGTTGTGACAATGAAAAATGTTGCCAGACATTGCCATATGTCTTCTGCGGGGCAGAATTTCCCCTGACCCTTGAGAACCACTGCCTTAGGGTAAAACTAAAATTAATGAGCTTCCCATCTTAAAAACAGCTCAAGGAACAAAAACCTAGCTCTATTTTTACCCTCAAAGTACTGTCCTACCTCTGTCTGTTCACTGCCAGTGTATGTTCGTGCCTGCCCTTTTCCTGAAGCCCCTAAAACCTAGCCTTTGGCTGTTAATTACTACCATACTTATGAAAATGATTGCTCGAAGGTCACAAAGGGGTAAAAAATACCTCTTCTGCCCTGATTCTTCTCACATTTTATTTTGCTGCCCATCTTTTTGAAATTCTGTTATTTGCACTGCCACTGTGCTTTCTTAGTTGTCATCCTACATCTTCGACTAGGCTGCCTCCTTTTTCTCTGCCCTCTTTTAAATTACAAGTGTGTCCTAAAGCTCTGTTTTACTCACGCTTAAACTTAACACCATTATTAATGCTCTCAAATGTCCAACTCTGGCCTTGACATGGCATCTAGTTCTGTTTTAATCGCTTGCTGGGAATCTCATGAATGAGCTGTTCTCTCCTCCAGCTTTGCGTGTCTAAGACTAAACTGTCTCCTTGTTACCCACCCATCACCTAGACAGGAACTCGGCATCTTCAACCTGTCTCTCTGTCTCGTAGCCCCAGCGTCCATTTGGCCTCTGCGGGGTTTTGTCTGTCCCTGCCCTCCCTCTGATTGTCTGGCTCCACGAGATCTTCCGTCATCTTTTGTCTTCATGATTGGGGAGCTCCTGTGTTTTGTCTTTCCAGTATTTCTCCACTCCCATCTCTCCAGTCCTCTGCCCAAAACTGTATTTCTTTTATTCTTTAACTTTATTGAAGTATAGTTGATTTACAAAATTGTATTTCTAAAAGGGGGCTCCAAGTACGTAAAAACATTCCATGGCTAACTTAACGTTTTAACTTTCGAATGTATCATATATACAGAAAAGTAATTAAAGTAATTAGTGTAAATTAAAGTAATTAGTGTAAATTAAAGAAGCATGATAAACATCAGTGTATCCACCAGTCAGATTAAGAAATAGGACACTCCAGTACCTATAGCACTTTTTCTATTGCAGACCCTTTCTCTATCAAAGAGGTAATCGTCCTGGAGTTTATGATAATCACAGTTTTGTGTATGTGTTTCCACAAACAACATACTGCTTAAGTTTGAAAACTGAAAGGAAGGCACGAACCTTGCTGTGTAGGAAAAGAGCCATGTTGCTGCTGATAGTTGTAGGTCTCCAGGAACAGATAAGCTCAACAGAGTCCCTTGTATGTCAGGGTACCTTGGAATTTCACTCCAAGAAGAGAAAATTAGTGGGCAAGGTCATGAATAAATGCTAGGAACAGAGGTCATCATAGGATATCTGCCAGGGTTGTTGGACTGAACATTGGCTACCCAGCAGGAATATGGCCCGAGGAATAGGAGGAATTTTATTCTAAACTCACTATGGCCTAGCGTCAGCTCTTAGGGCCAGGCCACAGCAGAACCTTTCTATAGGTAGAAATGGTTATTTTCAGTTGATACACACAGCAGGGCCTAAAGATAAGCAAGTACAGGTAAGAATCAGCCAGGCTTACCGTGGAGTCTCAGGTTAGGATTCATGTAAGGATCGTGCTACCATAACATTGGGCATCTTCATCTTGACAACCCACCACGTGTCCATATCCTCATCACACCACCTCAGTCAGGCGTGGTTGCCCTCTGTGTCTGGTACTCAGCTGTCGTCTTGGGATCTCACTTCCCTGTCTTTCCTGGAATTCCCTTCCCTTGCTCCTGGGTTGGATCTTCTCTTTCCTGTATTCCATCTCCATTTATCGCTTGACTTGCTGCTGGCAACAGGGCTCCATTCCTTCCTTGGCAGTTAAACAACCTAAAGATACAGGCTATTTGTAGACTCTATTTGCTTGTGGGTAGGAGCTATATTAGGCTTCTCATTGACTCCAGAAATTGGGCAGGACTGAGCCAAGCGTGACCCATGCTCATTGCTGGCAACTAAAATGAGTCTGTAGCAGGCAGGATTGATATAGTAAGTCCTTACTTACGAACCTTCAAGTTGCAAACTTTCAAAGATGTGAACATGCTTTCGCATGTCCAGTCATGTTAGTTAGTTCATGTGTCTGGCATACATTGCCACATGTGTGCATTGTCACATGCGTGCATCCTCTACAAGTGGTTGTGCTTTTGTGTATTTTGCTGTACAGTATTGTATAGAGTACTGTAGTACAGTATCTTTATTTCAAGCCCGGGATATCCAGAAACAAGAGTAAAAGCAGCGGTGATATAGCTGGTACTGCTGAGAAGCGTCAGCTGTTGTACTGCACGACTGTACTTTTCAAGGCACTGTACTGTAAGATTAAAAACGTTTTCTTTATTTTTTGTGTGTGTTTTTTAGGTATTGTCTGTGTGAAAAGTATATAAACCTATTACAGCACAGTACTATATAGCTGATTGTGTTAGTTGGGTATCTAGGCTAACTTGTTGGACTTAGGAACAAATTGGACTTAGGAACGCACTCTTGAAACGGAACTCATCTGTATGTAGGGGACTTATTGTACTAGCAACCAATGGGATAAATTAGAAAGATAGAAATGTAAGGTGATTGATGTTTCCATGTCCAGAAATAGGGAAGTCAGGAAGAAAAGCCATTTAGAAGTTAAAATCAACTTTACGCATATTGACTTTGAGGAACCAGTGGGGTAACTGATGAAGATGTTTGGCGCATGTTCTACTTACACCATGTTTTGAGTGTGTAAACAACAATTATATTACTGAAGATTTAGGGACTTGCTTTTTTAACATTCTCACTATTCAGATCTTCATGAGCATTAGGGGTAGGGATAGAAAAAAAGGTTGGCTATAAACTTATAACAAGATGAATCATGTGTTTGATACTGATCATTTTCAGTTGCAAAGCTTTCTGGTATGCTGCAGAATTCTGACGATTACCTGTACATCTGTGCATCTCTATTCTGTAGTGTTAATGGATCAGATCTTGACCCTGAAGAACCCGTCAAAGTTGAAGAAGCTGCACCCACAAAGAAGCCCTCCAAAGAACAAAAAAATGTTAAAGAAATGCCATTTGTAACTTCTGATGAGTTTAGTGGCATTCCTGCGTAAGTATTTAAGATAAATTTTAAGATAAATTCAACTCTTTAATAATCAACATACATGTTGATAAGTATAAGCCTTGATTATATTAATTGTAACATGCTGTGTTCCAACATCGATCTTTTCTAAAATAGTTTTACATTGTACTGTGAAAATGCAGGAAATCTTTTGTTGAAGATGTTTAAAACTATGTTTTTTGGAATTCCCTGGTGGCACAGTGGTTGAGAGTCCGCCTGCCAATGCAGGGGACACGGGTTCGTGCCCCGGTCCAGGAAGATCCCACATGCCGCGGTGCGGCTGGGCCCGTGAGCCATGGCCACTGAGCCTGTGCGTCCGGAGCCTGTGCTCCACAATGGGAGAGGCCACAACAGTGAGAGGCCCGCGTGACGCAAAAAAAAAAAACACCTATGTTTTTTGTTTAGTTGTAAAACCTTTTCATAGAGAGATCTAGAGATGGATCAATTTGTTGTTGAGTCCTCTCAGGGTCATTTTATGATACAGATTTATCCAGTTACATTTCGGAAGTAGCTTCAGTTTTGCTGCAATTTTAAGGAAAGTGAGTGTGTTGTATAGGTTTGAGAATTAGAACAGAGAGTGCTGTGTTTGTTCGGTTTCCATTTGTCCATTAACTTATGCCACACACTTGTTTGAGTCTGTGCTGAGGAAAAGAATACAGGGTGAATAAGACAAGATGCCTCCCCTGAGAGAGGGCTCCTTTGCTCTTCACAGATGACATGGGGAACCAATTATGGAAATACGTGTTTTTAAACTCTCATAATTCCAGGGCTTTACTTAACTTCTGGCTTTATATTATTACATTCCTTGTTACTTTCTTATACAAATAATGCACGTTGTTAGAAAATGTTTGTTGTTAGAAGATAACTCATCTGTAATTCCACCACTCAGACAAGAGAGAGTATTTCCTTCTATATTTTAACTTCACCTACATAACAAGTTGTTTCTGATTGTCATTACAACAATGTAGTTATTCTGTGAATATAGTTTACTTACTTTTTTTTAATCATGAGCATTTTTCCATCATTAACTATCATGGAAAACTTGGATTTTAATAATTGTATAATAGTTATTAAGTATAAAAGTTATTCTATAAAAGTTATTAAGTATTTGGGTTGATTGCATTGTTATGAAGAATGGTGCAATGAAGTTTCTTTTGGACAAGTCTATTTTATAATTCCTTATTTCCTTGAGTTGGTGTCCTAGGAGGAGAATCCCTGGGGCAAAGGGCATGATTATTTTACTTGTCTGAGAGTTGTCCATCTGGATTTTGTTGTTTGTTTTTTAATTAATAGACTTTATTTGTTAGAACAGTTTTAGGTTTATAGAAAAATTGAGCAGATAGTACATTGTTCTCATACCTGAAAACAGTTTCCCCTATTACTAACATCTTGCATTAGTGTGGTACATTTGTTATCATTGATAAACCAGTCTAGATACTATTAACTAGATATTAACTAAAGTCTGTAGTTTATATTGGGCTTCACTCTTTGTGTTGTACAGTCTATGGATTTTGACAAATGCGTAATGTCATGTGTCCACCATGATAAGAATAGTTTCACTGCCCTAAAACTACCCTGTATGCCACCCTTTCATCTCTCCCCGCTGAGCCCCTGGCAGCCAGTGATCTTCTTACTGTCTCTATAGTTTCCCTTTTCCTGGGTGTCATATAGTTGGAGTCATACACTGTAGCCTTAGTAATATGCATTTAAGGTTCCCCTCATGTCTTTTCATGGCCTGATAGCTCATTTCTTTTTATCACTGACTAATATTACATCGTGTAGATGTAGCACAGTTTGTTTATTCATTCATCTGTTGAGCAACATTTTGGTTACTTCCAGTTTGGGGCAATTATGACTGAAGCTGCTGTGAACATTCACGTGCAGGTTTTTGTGTGGACATGTTTTCACCTCACTTGGGTCAACACCTAGGAGTATGATGGCTGGATCCTATGGTAAAACTGTTTAACTTTGTAAGAAGCTGTCCAACTGTCTCCCATAGTGGCTGTACCATTTTGCATTCCCAGCAGAATGAGAGTTCCTGTTGTTCCCCATACTCCGCTGTATTTAGTTTTGTCAGTTTTTTTCTATTAGCTATTCTAGTAAGTATAATGTACCTGATTGCTTTACTTTTCAGTTTCCTGATGACATAGGATGTTGACCATCTCTTCATATGCATAGTAGCCACTTGAAGAATATCTGGCAATTTCACTGTTCTGAGACTAGGAATGAGGCTGACAATTCTCTTTAGTTTTTTTGTTTGTTTGTTTGATTTGGTCACTTGGTCCTTTCCTTTATTGACAGCTTTATTGTCGCTAAAATTCTGTTTGATGCTATTCGGTTTTTTAAATTGTCGTTGTTATTGTTGTTGCTCATCGGCTGAGCTAAAGGGAAGAACAAATGGCTGTGAGAACATTGGAATAGAAGGGTCTTCAGAAAATGCTTCCTTGAAGGAAGGATATTAGAATAGTCATGGTAGAGTGTTCTTTTTTTTTTTTTTTTTTTTTGCGGTATGCGGGCCTCTCACTGCTGTGGCCTCTCCCGTTGTAGAGCACAGGCTCCGGACGCGCAGGCTCAGCGGCCATGGCTCACGGGCCCAGCCGCTCCGTGGCATGTGGGATCTTCCTGGACCGGGGCACGAACCGGTGTCCCCTGCATCGGCAGGTGAACTCCCAACCACTGCACCACCAGGGAAGCCCTAGAGTATTCATTTTTAAACTAAGGAGTTATTTAACGAATGAGAGAAGTTAGAAGATTAGGATAAGGAAGAATGTGTTCCAAGCATAGGACTTTATTTATCTTTAAAAAGTTAATACAGGGTTTCCCTGGCGGCGCAGTGGTTGAGAGTCCGCCTGCTGATGCAGGGGACACGGGTTCGTGCCCCGGTCCGGGAAGATCCCACATGCCGCGGAGCGGCTGGGCCCGTGAGCCATGGCCGCTGAGCCTGCGCGTCCGGAACCTGTGCTCCGCAACGGGAGAGGCCACAGCAGGGAGAGGCCCGCGTAACGCAAAAAACAAACAAAGAAACAAAACAACAACAAAAAAAGTTAATACTGAGATGGAATTAAAGTAGAAAACATTGGAACTTGTTTTGAGGAAATTAGGAAATAGTTCACATGATTTAAAGGAATTACATTGTGTTGAGCTGTGGCATCAACTGTGGAAATTGTGGTTAGAAAAATGAGTGGTGAAAATGAATCTAGAAAGGAAGGGAGTAATGAAAATGAATGGGTTTTGGTCAATATGAACATTTTCCTTTAAACATATTTATATATTATTTTATCTTAAGGAAGTTTCGATTAGAAAACTGCCCCTTTGAATAGAGGCAAAGGACAGAGTTTAACATAATGAATCCATGATTTATTGAAGGGAAAAATTGAAGCAGATCATGAAAATTTTGTTTTTGGTCTGTACAGACCACTCAGAATCAAGGGTCTCCTATTCTTATATTCTAAGACCCTGATGACTGGGAGGATGGGCAGGAGGGAAATTGGATTGGAAGAGTGGGCTTTAGCGTGAAAGAGACAATGCTTAAGGGCATTTGAGTTCAGAATGAATAGTGAGCTGTCCGTGGAGGCTGCCTGTAGTTCTCCTCTGCCGGCCAACTGTGCAGCTTAACTTCTGGGCCCTTTTGTCCCTTTGCAGCCCCTGTACCATCAGTTCTTCTTCGTCTCGATCAGCATGGTCATCTTTGTTGTCACATTTGTCATCCTTCATCTCCTCTTCCCCCTCTTCCTCCTCCTTTTTTCTTTTTCTCTCTGAACAGATCCATTTTTGCAGGAAACTAGAGTGGTATGAGTTATATAATTTATTAATATTTAAATTTTTCTTTCCCTTGCTCACAAACATTTAAAAATATTTAAGTAAACTTCTATTTGCAATTAATCAGTCTATTTGAATCAGAGTTTGAAAACCTATTTTAAATTGTAATGTTAATTCTGTAGGTGGAGAATAGGAATTTATGTATCCAGACATAACTAGGGAAGATAAGCACTAATATATTGTGGTCTCTAATTTTTCAACGGTTGAGATGTGTCTGGTTTATTTGGAAGTTGGTATAAAATTTTTTATATAGAGTACTAATAGCTTTGCTACTGTATAAAGTCATCATATGTAAATGTTTTGCAAAGAAAACAATTGTGTATGATGATTCTTTAGAAAAATTAATCATTTTCTTTTTTACAGGTACATGAAATCACGCTTAACCTATTGTCAAATTAATGACGTTATTAAAGAAATCAACAAGGCAGTAGTTAGTAAATATAAGATCTTACATCAACCAAAAAAGTCTATGAGTTCTGTGGCCAGAAATCTCTATCACAGATTTATTGATGAAGAAACGAAGGAAACCAAAGGTAAAATGAGGGTATATATATGTGTACATGTCAACTGTTTGGAATGTAACTAAACATGAGAAACAAGATTAATTCCAGAAACTTCTAACTCTAGAGAGGTAGTTCTCAATCAGGGGCAGTTTTCCCACCAGGGAACATTTGGCCATCTCTGGAGACATTTTTAGTTGTTATAGCTGGGGTTGGAGGTGCTGCTGGCATCTCGTGAGCAGAAACCAGAGATGCAGCTGAAGTACCCTATAATGCGCAAGACAGCCCTGACAAAAAATTATCAGCCTAAAATGTCTGTAGTGCCGAGGCTGAGAAATACGGCATTAGAGTCTATTATGGAATGATATCCAATATTTTCAGAATTAGAATAGTAATGATGACAGTCGTTCATGCTTATACTATAGCGCTTACTGTGTGCCAGATAGTGTACTAAGGGCTTTAGTCCTCACAGCATCCTTATGAGTTGTGTACTATTATTATTACTGTTTTTCAGAGTAGGCAAAGAAGGCTTAAGTTACTTGCCCAAGGTCATTCAGTTAAGTGATAAAGCTGCTGTGGGTTTCATTCTCTTAACCACTACCATATCGCGTCTTGAAAAGTGAATTGTTCAGAAGATACCAGCAGATAGCCAGTGATATAATAAGCAGGGCTACATTTCTGAAATGCTACAGTAAACATTATGCAACTTCAGTTTAAAGAATAATTATTATTTTAGCAAGAATACCAGTTCTCACTGTGCTTGGATAATGATAGGAAAAAGTGATTAATGCCATTCATAGTCATAATGTAATACATTAAAGACTCATCTTGAAAGTTGTCCTAATAAAAATTAGCATTAATATCTTTATTTTCAGGCCATTATTTTGTAGTGGAAGCTGACATAAAGGAGTTCACAGCTTTGAAAGTTGACAAGAGATTTCACGTGATACTGAATATTTTACGACACTGCCGGAGGCTATCAGAGGTCCGAGGCGGAGGACTTACCCGATATGTTATAACATAAGGCCCTTGTGAGCTTTTGAACCAGCCAACAGTAGGGGATAGAGGCTATTCCTATAGTTTCCTTATATGTAATTTCTTTATATATAATTTCTTTAGCCGTTTCATTTTCTTTGTTTCTTGTAAAAATAAAACTTAAAAATAAATAAAGCATGTATATTTTAAAATCTACTTCCTTACAGTAAATATTTAATCACCTACCATGTGAGCCTCTGTTCTAGGCATAAAAATGTTCATATTTAGTTTTTGTGCTTAGTGACAGTGCTGCTGACCCCAGTAAGACGGTTGCAAATGTGATAATAAAAGTCAAAGTTCAAGAAGATAAGATCAAGGATATCCAGGCTCTTTGGAATTAAAGGTCATTAGTGTCTAAATTCCACTAATGATATTTCAGTCTATAGGCAAAAGCTGGATTTGGAGGCAGCCCATCCACGTGGTTATTCTGCTTTCCCATGTGTGGTTAAGGAACAGCTTACCTGAAATGCGTTCAGTGTAAATCAGTCTGTAAACATTGGCCTGTAATGAAATTGTAATAAAAGTATTTTGAGATGAAAAAGATGATAAAATAAGACATGTAAGGTCATGGAAAATGAGTGGTCGGATTGTAAGAATTTAATGGAGTTTCTTTTGCGCACTTAGGGAGGTTGTTAGTCTATGTCTTAGTGAGCGTTCTCCAGAGAAACAGAACCAAAAGGCTATCTATGTATCTATATCTATCTCTATATCTATCTATCATCTATCTATCTGTCTTTCTATCTATCTATCATCTATCTATTGACTGTCTCTTCTGTCTCTATCTATCTATCTAATTCTCTCTCTCCTATCTCTTCTATCTATCTCCCCAATCTATCTATCGCTCTGCCTATCCATTCTATTTATCTGTCTATCTATCTGTCTATCTATCTGCCTATCTATCTATGGAGATTCATTATGAGGGATTGGCTCATGTGATCATGGAGGCTGAGAGGCCCTCAGGTCTGCTGTCCGCAAGCTTATGGATTATGGAGGCCCAGGAAAGCTGGTGATGTCATTCAGTCTGAGTGTGAAGGCCTGAGAACCAGGGGAGCCAGGCCAGAGCAGATGAGACGAGATGTTACAGCTGAGCAGTGAGGCAGGAAAAAAGAGCAAATTCCTCCTTCCTTCCTCCACCTTTTGTTGTGTTCACGTCGTGGATGGATGGGAGGATGCCCACCCACACAGGGGAGGGTAGTCTGTTTCACTGAGTCCACTGATTCCAATGCTTATGATTTGGTTTAGCTGTACCATCTGGTTTGTAGGAAACACAAGGAATAGAGAAAAAAGTTAAATGTTATCATCATGAAGAAGCAATCAGACAAATCCAGATATGACATAAGTAAGGTGATGTCTTAAACACAAGTCAGTAACAGAAAAGAATAAAGGGCTCCTGTTCTAGATTAAAAGACTAAGAGCTTAGTCAAATATAAACCGTGAACCTTGATTCCGTTTGAAAAAAAGATTGATGGACAATTATAGAAATTTTAATATAGGTTGTGTATTAGATGCTGTGAGAGAACTAGTATCTGTTTTCTTAGTTATGATAATAGTCATGGTTATGAAGGAGAGTATCCTTATTTTCTGCAGGTGCATCTGAGGTATTTATTTAGGGATAAAACAATATGCTTTAAAATGGCTAAGCAATATAATTGGATACATACACACATAGAGCGGATATGGTCAAGTGTTGTTTGATCTAGCTGATGGTTAGAACAGCATTCGTTGTATTATTCTCTCTAATTTTATGTGTTAACATTTTTTTCCTAATAAAATTTAGAATACTTGTGAAACAAATGTACTGAGTAGATATTTACATTTCATGAAAACACAGATCAGAACTTGCAGGCTGGTGACGTGAAGCTGGGAAGGAAGGATTGTGAACCATCAGTCATGAGCTCATGTGCCCCTTCAGGCACTTGTGAACGTCAAGTTCCTGTATCCATGCTTCCCAGCACTGCTCACTGAGCCCAGGCTGGGTGTTTGAACTTGATGCGTTAGATGAAATTTCTTGAATTATGCTGGATGTAAATATTATTATGTTTACACACAAAGCAATGTGTTGGGCATCTAACTTCTGCACTGAGTAATAATGATGCACAGTGTACAAAGCTTGATACCTGGGAAATGTGTCACTTTTAGTGAACCATGTTTTCAAATAAGCTTAGGCAGGACGTATGCTCTGCTGTGATGAACATGGACAGATGTTCATTTCTAATGCAGGTTTAACTCGATGAACCTACTTGCCTGTCTTTTTAACAACTGTAGTGCAGTTTCAGACTCATATTTTAAATCGAGGATCAATGCAGCAACTCACAAAGCTCAAGTAATTAAAATTCCCTTCCTCTGATGGGTCAACATGACAAATGTGGACACTTCTAATTACAAAAGTTTTCTTGGCAGAGTGATTGTGAGCTGTGCCTCAGCTGTATACTAAAAATTACAACTCTAATCCTTAATCGTGACTCAGAAATCAGATTATTTCTTGGGGATACTCTCTTTAACGTTACCAAATAATTCAGCAACATGGTGCATCAAAAAGAAAACTTAAGCCTCAGAAACCTGGTTCTAGTCCTACCTCTGCCATTTGCTCTCTCTTGGTTCTACCTTCAAAAATTTGACCCCTTCTCAGGGACTTCCCTGGTAGTGCAGTGGTTAAGAATCTGCCTGCCAATGCAGGGGACGTGAGCCCTGGTCCGGGAAGATCCCACGTGCTGCGGAGCAGCTAAGCCTGTGCGCCACAACTACTGAGCCTGCACTCTAGAGCCTGCGAGCCACAACTACTGAGCCCCTGTGCCACAACTACTGAAGTCTGCATGCCTAGAGCCCGTGCTCTGCAACAAGAGAAGCCACTGCAATGAGAAGCCCGCGCGCAGCAACGAAGACCCAATGCAGCCATAAATAAATAAATTAATGATATAACCATTCTTCAAAAAAAAAAAAAAAAAATTGACCCCGTCTCACAAGCTACCACCCTGGTTCCAAACATCTCCCCTGGATTAATTCAAAGCTTCCTAACTGGTCTCTGTGTTAATTCTTGCCCTACTGCTGTCTATTCTCCACATGAACCAAAGTTAGATTAGGTCACTCCGCTACTCAGAAACCTTAAGTAGCTCCCTATTTCTTACAGAGCGAAAGCTGAATCCTCACAAAAGCCCATGAGGCCCTTCATGGGTCCCTCGTCAGCACAGTGGCACCGTCTCCTACTCGTCCATTTCCCAACTCTGTTCCAGCCACTCTGGCCGCCATGCTCTTTCTGGAACAGGCCCAGCATGAGTCTCCCCAGACCTTTGCACTGGCTGTTGCCTCTGCCCGGAAAGTTCCTCATCCTTCACCCATGTGACCCTCCCCCTTACCTCTTTTATATCTGCTCAAATGTCATTTGATCCCTTAGGGCTTCTTGGACTACCTTACATTTATATTTACATCTCCCTCTGCAACACTTTCTCTCCTTCCCTGCTTTATTTTCCTTCCTAGCACGAATGTCTATCTCACGGTTTATATATTTTACCAATTTATTTGTCTTTCTCTTCCCACTAGAATATAAACTACAGACACTAGGAGTTTTTGTCCCTTTTATTCACTGTGGTGTCCTCGGCCACTTTCGCAGGGCTTTCCAGTAGAGGGCGCTAAATAAACATTTCCTGTACACACAGTAACTGGCACTGTTTGTGGCCATGGGCAAGTGATTTCATCTTTCCAGGCTCCAGTTTTCTCCTGTATATATTGAGATGGTTGAACAAAAATTTCTCTCAGGACCTTCTAGTTTTAATATTCTATGGTTCTAATATTCCCAGTTATTTCTGGGAAATACACTTATGATGAAATCCTCTCTGACAGGATTATAAAAAATTGTAAAAAAAAAATTCTGCTGATAAGTACATGGAACGCTTATCTTTTACCCAAAGAATCTGTAAAGTATTAAGCTTCAAGAAATGCTGAAATTCTAAGTTACTAGTTAAATAATAAAAAGAAGCTTCCATTGACTAAGGAAATTTATTAAAATTTTTTCGGCCAACATCTTTAGTTTTCTAATTAATTTTGCTTATTAGAAATAGTTTTAAGATTTCACAATTTATAAATGTTACGCTTGATCATAATGGAAACTTCTGTGGTATGTTGAATAGACCTATATGTTATAGAACGCAGTTTTGCTTCATAATATTAAAATTTTTTTTAAAGTTTTCTCCCTTTTTAATTTTTTTTTTTGGCCATACCACGTGACTTGTGGGATCTTATTTCCCCAACCAGGGATGGAACCCAGGCCAACTGCAGTGGAAGTGCAGAGTCCTAACCACTGGACCACCAGGGAATTCCCAAATGATTTCTTTTATGAAACATTCCATCTCCTAATAAATGATTGCCATTGTTCCATAAATATATGTATTAATACAAGTGGCATACAAGAAGTGTTACTCAAGATATTGAGGACTCTTCCTGGATATATTTCAAACAGTATTACTCAAACTGGTTCCAAGACTATATGCATGATTAGAAAGTAGAAATAATTTAATATAGTATCAGTTGGAGTTTGTTCAAGTTAAGTCTCTAAGGAACACACACGAGAAATATTTATCAGAAATTATGGTATGGGCTTCCCTGGTGGCGCAGCGGTTGGGGATCCACCTGCCAATGCAGGGGTCACGGGTTCGAGCTCTGATCCGGGAAGATCCCACATGCCGTGGAGCAACTAAGACCGTGCGCCACAACTACTGAGCCTGCACTCTAGAGTCTGCGAGACACAACTACTGAAGCCTGTGTGCCGTGCCTAGAGTCTGTGCTCTGCAACAAGAGAAGCCCGAGCACAGCAATGAAGAGTGGCCGTTGCTCGCCACAACTTAAGAAAGCCTGCACTCAGCAACAAAGACCCAATGCAACCAAAAATAAAATAAATTTATTTTAAAAAAGGAAATTATGGTATTTAGCAAGTTGTACCTCAAATTCTTTACTGTGAGCACCCTTTTGCTCTGCTGTATTAAAAAGTAGTAAATTAGGTGGTTAGGAGGCTACATGATTTCTTTAAAATTGAGATCAAATTCACCTACAGTAAAATGCACAGATCTTAAGGATACAGATCAGTATCGACCAGTGCATATACCCATAAAAACTACACCTGTATCATTTTTTGTTTTTTTCTTAAACTTTTTATTTTGAGATAATTATAGGATCACATGCAGTTGTAATAAATAATACAGAGAGAACCCTGTACCCTATACTTTTTACCTCAATAGTAACATCTTGTACAATTTTTGTACAATATCAGAACCAGGATATTGACATTGATACAGTGGAGACACAGAACATTTTCATTACCACAAGGAATCCTCACGCTGCCCCTTCATAGCCACACCCACTCCCCTCCCACCATCACCTCCTCCTTAGCCCCTGACAACCACTCATCTGTTCTCCATTTTTTGTAATTTTATCACTTCAAGAATGTTATATAAATGAAACATACAGTATGAAACTGTTTGAGACTGGCTGTTTTCACTCAGTATAATTCTCTGGAGATTCATCCAGGTGGTTGCACATATCAACAGTTTCCCTGGTTAAGAATCTACCTGCCAACGCAGGGGACACAGGTTCGATCCCTGGTCCGGGAAGATCCCACATGCCACGGAGCAACTAAGCCACAGTAGTTGTGAGCCACAACTACTGAGCCCATGTGCTGCAACGATTGAAGCCCATGTGCCTAGAGCCTGTGCTCTGCAACAAGAGAAGCCACCACAATGAGAAGCTCGCGCACTGCAACGAAGAGTAGATCCCACTCGCTGCAACTAGAGAAAGCCCGCATGCAGCAACGAAGACCCAACACAGCCAAAAACAAAAAAAATAAAAGTTAAAAAAAAAACCAAACAGTTGTTCCTTGTTATTGCTGAGTAGTGCTCCGCGGTGTGGATGTACCATAGTTAGCTTAATCGTTCCACCTGTTGAAGTATAGCTGCCTTGTTTCCAGTTCATAGTTCTCATGAATTCAGCTGCTACAAACATTCATGTACAGGTTATTGTGGGAACGTAAATCTTCATTTATCTGGGACTGCAATTCCCAGGAGTTCAATTGCTGGATCCCGTGGTAGCTGCATGCTTAGTTTCTTTCTTTCTTTTTTTTTTTTTTTGCGGTACGCGGGCCTCTCACTGTTGTGGCCTCTCCCGTTGCGGAGCACAGGCTCTGGACGCGCAGGCTCAGCGGCCATTGCTCACGGGCCTAGCCGCTCCGCGGCACGTGGGATCTTCCCGGACCGGGTCATGAACCCGTGTCCCCTGAATTGGCAGGCGGACTCTCCACCACTGCGCCACCAGGGAAGCCCATGCTTAGTTTCTTAGTTTAGTTTTTTTTTTTAACTGACAAATTGTCTCCCAACGTGGCTGTATTGTTTTAAATTTCCCTCTGAGCACTGCTTTCACTGCATCCCACAAATATTGGTAAGTTGTATTTTTATTTTTCTTCCTTCAAAATCTTTAAAAGTTCATCAGAATTTCTCTTGAGACTCCTTTTTTACCCAGGTGTTATTTAGAAGTGTGTTGTTTAATTTCCAAATATTTTGTGATTTTCCAGCTATCTTTCTGTTATTGATTTTTAGTTTAATTCCATGTTAGTCTGAGGACATACTTTGTATGATTTCTAGTTTACAAATTTGTTAAGGTGTTATTTATGGCCAGGGATGTGGTCTAGCCTGGTGACTATTCCATGCGAGCTTGAGAAGAATATGTAGTCTGCTGTTGTTGGATGAAGTATTTTATAAATGTCAATTAAATCCAGTTGATTGATGGTGCTGTTCAACTCAACTATGTCCTTACTGATTTTCTGCCTGCTGCATCTGTTGATTACTGAGAGAGGGATGTTGGAAGTCTCCAACTATAATAATGGCTTTGTCTATTTCTCCTTGAAGTTCTTTTTGCCTCATGTATTTTGCTGCTCTGTTGTTAGGTGTATACACATTAAGGATTGTTATATCGTCTTGGAGAACTGGCCCCTTAATCATTAATGCCTTTTTTTTTTTTTTTTTTTTTTTTTTGCGGTACGCGGGCCTCTCACTGTTGTGGCCTCTCCCGTTGCGGAGCACAGGCTCCGGACGTGCAGGCTCAGCGGCCATGGCTCACGGGCCCAGCTGCTCCGCGGCATGTGGGATCTTCCCGGACCAGGGCACGAACCCGTGTCCCCTGCATCGGCAGGCGGACTCTCAACCACTGCGCCACCAGGGAAGCCCATTAATGCCCATCTTTATCTCTAGTAATTTTCCTTATTCTGAGGTTGGCTTCGTCTGAAATTAATATAACTACTCCACCTTTGCTTTGATTATTATTAGCAAGGCATCTCTCTTTCTACTCCTTTACTTTTATCTGTCTTTATAATAAAGTGGGTTTTCTGTAGACAACATATAGTTGAGTCTTGATTTTTTATCTACTCTGTCAGTCTCTATCTTTTAATTGGTATATTTAGACAATTCACATTTAAAGTGATTATTGATATATTTGGATTAACATTTGCTGTACTTGTTACTGTTTTCTATTTGCTACATTTGTCTTTCATTTAAAAAAAAATCTTCTCTTTTTTCCTGCCTTATCTGGTTTTGAGTGTTTCATATGATTCAATTTTCTCTTCTCTCTTAGCTTGTAAATTATACTTCTTAAAATTTTTTTTTTTAGCGATTGCCCTAGAATTTGTTAACATACATTTGCAACTAATTGAAGTCCACTTTCAAATAACATTGTAACAGGTAGTGCACGTAGCTTATAAGAGAATATTTCCAATTGCTCCCTCCCATCCCTTATAACATTGGTGTCATTCGTTTCACTTATCCATAAGCTATAATCACCCAATACATTGTTGTTATTTTTTTAACATCTTTATTGGAGTATAATTGCTTTACAATGGTGTGTTAGTTTCTGCTGTATAACAATGTGAATCAGCTATACATATACATATATCCCCATATCTCCTCCCTCTTGCATCTCCCTCCTACCCTCCCTATCCCACCCCTCTAGGTGGACACAAAGCACCGAGCTGATCTCCCTGTGCTATGCAACTGCTTCCCACTCGCTATCTATTTTACATTTGGTAGTGTCTATATGTCCATGTCACTCTCTCACTTCACCCCAGCTTACCCTTCCCCCTCCCTGTGTCCTCAAGTCCATTCTCTACGTCTGCGTCTTTATTTCTGTCCTGCCTCTAGGTTCTGAAGAATTTTTTTTTTTAGATTCCATATACATGCATTAGCATACGGTATTTGTTTTTCTCTTTCTGACTTACTTCACTCTGTATGACACGCTAGGTCCATCCACCTCACTACAAATAACTCAATTTCATTCCTTTTTATGGCTGAGTAATATTCCATTGTATATATGTGCCACATCTTCTTTATCCATTCTTCTGTTGATGGACACTTAGGTTGCTTCCATATCCTGGCTATTGTAAATAGTACTGCAATGAACATTGTGGTACATGACTCTTTTTGAATTATGGTTTTCTCAGGGTATACGCCCGGTAGTGGAATTGCTGGGTCATATGGTAGCTCTATTTATAGTTTTTTGATATTGCTATTTTTATTTGAACCAACAGTTATCTCTCAGATCAGTTAAAAATAAGAAAAATATAAGATTTTATCTTCATTTATTTCTTCTCTAAAGGCTCTTCCTGTCTTTATGCAGACCTGAGTTTCTGACCTGTATAATTCTCCTTCTCCTTGAAGAAATTCTTTTAACATTTCTTGCGAGGCTGGTCTACTGGCAACAAATTCCCTCAGCTTTTGTTTGTCTGAAAGAGTCTTTATTTTCCCGGACCGGGTCACGAACCCGTGTCTTGAAGGATAATTTTTACTGGTGTTTTTTTTTTTCTTTAAGCCATCTCCTTAAATATGTCACTCCACTCTCTTCATGTTTGCTTGGTTTCTGATGAGAAGTTCAATGCAATTCTTATCCTTGTCCCTCTCTAAGTGAGGTATTTTTTCCTCTGACTCCTTTCAAGATTTTCTCTTTTTCTTTGGTTTTCTGCCATTTGAATGTAATGTGCCTGGGTATAGATTTTGGGTATTTATCCTGCTTGATGGTCTCTGTGGATCAAGGATCTGTGGTTTGGTATCTGTCGTTAATTTTGGAAAATTCTCATGAATTATTACTTCAAATATTTCTTCTCTCTTTCTTCCCCTTCTGGTATTCCCACGATGTGTATGTTCCCCATCCGTTCACTCATTAGTCCTGGGACATAGGCTGTTTACTCCTAAGGCCCTTTTGCCATTTCAATGGAAAGCTAGCAACGTTTAGTAAAGCCCTCTAACCCGGGAAGATTCAATATCCAGCTCTGTCTCCCCTTTATGAGCAGCAGCTGATAGCTTTACTCGACTTTTTCATCCTTTCAGCTGTTGCTGCCCACGTGCTCCTCGCAGACCCCTCCTTTCCTCAGTGCTCAGCAAGTGCTTGAGTGAAATGTATGAGTAGATCTGGGGACTTCTCCCTCTGTGGCTCCTTCGTTTCTGGGATTTCACCCTTTTATTTCCAGCCCCTCTGGCACTCCCAAATTCCTTCCTTTGATACCTTGAATCAAGAAAAGGTTGCAGCTTTCTATGTGAATTTTAGTTTACCTGCACACAGCTGGGGAATACCTTTGGGGAAAAACCTCTCTAAATATGGAAGTTACCCAGTGCAATTCCTTTTTTCCAAGGGGCCTAGTCCTTCCACTTCTCCCTGCTTTTGGTCATTTTCCAGAGCCTTCAAACTGTTGTTTTTCTTTAAATAACTTGAATAGAGTTGACTATTGTTATCTGTGGGAGAGTTAGTTCATTTTATTCCTCCATTACTGGAACTAGAAACTAGGAAGCTGTCTCGACCTTTTTGATGAGAACAGCAAGGTAACCTTCTAGGATATAGACATATTACATGTATTATTTCCCTGGATCACTAGTAATAAAAAATGTCATGTGCCTGCTGTGTGCTCTGAAGGATCCATTAATATTTTCCTACTGAGAGTAAAGAGTAATGAGAGCCACAATCTTCTGTTTTAGACATGTGTATTTTGGATTTAGGAATTTCTTCCAGCAGGACACATATATACCTAGACTTAATCCTGGCCTGTTTCTACAGCTTGGAAGAATATTGACAGAAGTGTGCTTCTGTTTATACTTTTATTATCAACTCTAATAATTGAGGAATGTACATTTGCCAGCTCTCTCTTCTTCTCTGGTCCTTTGTGTTATCAGAAGCAGCTCTTGGTATTAATAAGCTAGAAATAATGATTCATTTCTGTTAATCCTTTCCAAGTTGGAGACCATGATAGATCACACAATCATTTGTTTCCCTAAATTGGAACACCCAAGCCTTGCTGTTTTGTGTGGGCAGGGCATGGAAGTGGGCGGTCCTCTTCTATTCTGAGGTTCTCCTCGGAGGTGGGGTTGGATTCAGAGACGCTTATTCACAAACACCATTGCCATTTGTGAGTGTGAGCTGACTTCTGTCTTGGGGGAGTAGTGAGAAGGGCATTTACCCTTTCTGCCTCTTTGACCTGCTCTGAGTCAGAAGAGACTCCATGCCACGTGAACTGCCATGTTTCCAAGATTCTGAAGCCCAGAGCACCAGTTCTGAGATGAGTTAACAGCCGTGTTCTGACCCTACAGGTTGGGAATTCATGAGTCAGATGTGATTTTCTGCTTGTGTATACCACCAGAGCAAGGACACAATGATAAAAACAATCTTCGTGTTTTTAAAATATTTGTTCACAACATTAAGAGATCGGACCCCAAGAAACTTGGTGGAGTATAATGTTTAATTTTATAAAAGGTGGACCTCCTCTAGGTGACTATAATCTTAGATGGTGAAATACGTCCCCTGCCATAGTGGATCGTGTGGATTATTTATGAGGATGGAAAGTGATTGCCCAGTTTTCCTAGCTACTAATTTCTCTTTGTTATCTGATTGGATCTCCTAGCTTGGCCATCTCTGAATCATCTTTTGTATCTACCCTTTCGCTCACTCTGCATCTATTCCTAAACCCAACCTTATTTTCAGCCTGTTCCGGCTGCATGTGGTCTGAACCCTTAGCCTCTTGAGGTATGCTCCCTCATGCCCCTTTCAGCCAGTATGGCTTCTATGGAAGATCCTGCGAGAAGCTTTAGCACAGTGGTCCTCCATCTTTTTTTTCCCAGTCTGATAGACAAGATAGATCCGCTTCTCCAGTTGACAAATATTTATTGAACATCTACTTTGACTCAGATGTGTTAGAGCCTGGAGATCAGTGATACAAAAAAAAAGATATGAGTTTTTGCTTCCGTGAAGCTTCTATTCTAGGAGGGATTACAGCTAAGTAAGTGAAAAATATTAGTGCAATGAATGCTTTGATGTGCATGTACAGGATATTGTAGGGACACACAGAAACACCAAACATAAATGTATAGGGATCAAGGAAGTGTTCTGGGAGGAGTGATATCTAGGTCAAGGCCCAAGGGTGATTAGGAGGAGAGGGATCCAAGCAGAAGGATCATGTACATCCTCATGTAGGACACATGCCCATGAAGGATCCAGGGGTAATGCCTAATCTCCAGCTACCTCCTCTGCCCACCCTTTTCTGTCCTGCTTAAGAGAGTACATAGACTACAAGGGGAGCAGTAAAGTCATTGTGGGGATAAATCAGAATCTGCTCTTTTTAAAAAGATAAATCATAAATTATTTACAAACCGCCTGCTCACTAGGAGTCCAGGTATGATCCATAGTTGAGAAATGTACTTCAGAAATGGTTTAATGTACCAGATGTGGTGCCTTACACAATTAGCAATTAGTAAAGAAAACAAGAAAAGTCATTAGAAACTGCACCCCCTCCCAAAGATAAACACTGTTAAGAGTGGGGATACATTCTTCCAGTTATTTTTTTCTTTCCAGCTATATGTTAAGTGTATAAAAGAGTCTTGTGCAATATATGTATAATTGGTCCTTTTTATTGACTAGATCATAAGTATTTTCCAATGTTGTTAAATACTATCCTACAACATCATTTAAGTTAGGTACTCTTTCATATGATGCATTTATTTAATGAGTTCCGTATTGTTTGGCATTTGGGGTGCTTCCAAATTTTTCTAAACAACATTATAGTATCTCAGAAAAGTCTGTAAGCTATGTTGCTAAATCTTTTTAGCTTTGGAACTTCTATAAAGTGATTCTTCCATTTCTTAAGTTAAATGTGAGATTCACTCATCATACAATGGGGTGAGTGATACAACAAAAGAGTTTTTTTTGTAATTTGAGAAAAATTGGTTGTGAAAGCTGCAAGATTAAAGGAAGCATTATGATTTTCTATTTCATAAATCTAGATAAGGTTCTCAATCTATGTCTGCATGACAACTTTATCATTTGTTGATGATATTATTTACCAAGTTTCTATAGAACTTTGAGGAATAAAATGAAAAGCCATGGATAATGGGTTTAAGCATACAATTAAAATCATAATGTTTTCTTAAAATGTTTACCATCAAAAACGTAAGGGGGGCTTCCCTGGTGGCGCAGTGTTTGAGAGTCCGCCTGCCAATGCAGGGGACGTGGGTTCGTGTCCCGGTCCAGGAGGATCCCACATGCTGCGGAGCGGCTGGGCCCGTGAGCCATGGCCGCTGAGCCTGCGTGTCCGGAACCTGTGCTCTGCAACGGGACAGGCCACAACCGTGAGAGGCCCGCGTACCGCAAAAAAAAAACAAAATAAACAAAAAAAAATGTAAGGGGATAATTAAAGAAAATTGCTTTCGTAACTTGTAATCAAATTTGGTAGAAGACTAATACTTCACGTAAATTCAGGGGAGGGGGGCTTGAACCCCTTCTAAGATCAGATTAGTTATTTTTTTAAAATATAAATTTATTTATTTTGCTGCGTTGGGTCTTTGTTGCTGCGTGTGGGCTCTCTCTAGTTGCGGCGAGCAGGGGCTACTCTTCGTTGCAATGCGCTGGCTTATTGTGGTGGCTTCTCTTGTGCAGAGAATGGGCTCTAGGCGCGCAGGCTTCAGTAGTTGTGGCTCGTGAGCTCAGTAGTTGTGGCTTGCGGGCTCTAGAGCACAGGCTCAGTAGTTGTGGTGCACGGGCTTAGTTGCTCCGCGGCATGTGGGATCTTTCCAGACCAGGGCTTGAACCCATGTCCCCTGCACTGGCAGGTGGATTCTAAACCACTGCACCACCAGGGAAGTCCCAGATTAGTTATTTAAGGCATTTTAAGCTACTTAAACTTATTACTGCTTTCCTTATTATAATACTATCACTGATAATGTGAGTTTATAGTCATTGGCGAATTCTCAGTTAAGTCATAGGGATTTATGAATCCTTTAAAATGTTAATTTTAAAAAGCTGAAATATTATTATCTTGTTAATGTCCACCTGATTTTGAATTTCTCTTAAGTCTCTGTTTCCTCCAAGAACCAATATGGTTTATACCACCTTGAGATCATTAGTAGTTAGATCAAAGAAAATTTCTTGCAACATAGATATTTGATCATCTAGAAGCACCTACCAAGAAGCCATATAACGTACTTAATTTTGAAGGAAGTGCTAAACCTTTCATAATTCTATCTGGGTCCACAGTTTTTCTTGCTGGAGTTAATAGGACTGTTTGGCAGTCATAGCCGGCTTATTACAGGTTGATTCCAGGCTGGCCCCTGCTTTCCTCTCTATCCTATTTTCCAGACTCCTCTCTCTCTCTCTCTCTCTCTCTCTCTCTCTCTCTCTCTCTCTCTCTCTCTCTCTCTCTTTCTCCACCCCACTCTCTCCCCCTCCCTCCCTCCCCCTCTCTCCTCTGTGGGCTGTTCAGACTCAGCACAGAGGTCTCTCCATCCCCTGAAGGCTGGGCTGGTTATCAGAGATTTGTGTTCCCACAGGACACCTTCTCACTGGCCTCACTGTTGTCACTGCCCCCGGGGCCCGGAGCCATGGAGCAGGTGGCAGAGGGTCGATCCTGGGTGACAGTGGAAGGCACGACCATGGGGGCTGAGGCTCCAAGTCCCTGGCACGTGCTCCCCTGTCCCATCAGACTTCACTTACAAACCACAAGAAAATCAAAGATAAAATCGTTAAGAATTCCAAGATGGCAATGGGGGAGGGTGAGTGGGCATTAAACCTCAAGAACGAGGCCTTTCTGAGGAGAGGTAAGGGGGTCTGTGAGACTGTACTGGTCACAAACCAGTGAAGCTGGTCCTGCATGTGTAGATTCATTTCATCCTCCTTTTACGGACGTGGAAAACAGTGCACTGAAAGGCTGAGTTACCAGCCAGTTACCACGGAACTGAGATTTGAACTTGGGTGATTTATCCTTGTAGTTTCTGCTCTTAACCCGTACGCTGGCCTGTGAAATGTGAGTCAAGGCCAGGGTTCACGCTCTGGGAGGTTGGAAGAATATATGTGCTGCTTAGGTGGGTGAGTCTCAGTTACCTGGGTCTCTGGTCCCTGCTGAGGATGGATGGCGTCTCACCTACTCTTTATATTGGACGATGTTAACAATAAAAGCAGTGTGTCCTCTATCAACATTGTTCTTGTTTTAAAAAAAGTTATTCTCATTACATGTGTAAAATGTTTCTTTAAAAAAATATTAACTTTGCTGTTTTTGAAAAAATTGCATCTGCATTGCTCTCCAGTGGCCGTGAAAATGTAAAAAGGGAAATGGAATAGCAAGTGGAATAGCAGCTGTGTATTATGTGCCATCAGAAAAGCATGAATCATGCCGCTACCATTTACTGCTTGTGTGCAGACACACAGGTCCACAGCGACCAGATGGGCGACGTCACAGGGATGTGGGCTGGGACAACACGAAACTGGACAGCACTCGTCTAAAAGGGGAAGCTTCCAGTGGGTTACAGCCTCTGGTTGCCTGGGAGAAGGCAGGCCCAGTTGTTAAAGAAAAGCCCCAGATCCATCTATTTAGGTAAAAGGTCCCAATTTTTCAGTGCAGACAATTAGCTTAAAAAAAAAAAATCTCTGTGTGGGCCGTAACATTTCCATGAGCTGGATTTAGGCTGCAATAACCGCTCACTTGTGACCTTTGGTTTATTGGTGCTTATGGCCAGTTGGGCCCTGTGCTAAGGCTTTCATACAAGTTCCCGCTTCAGTTTATAATATGGCCCCAGGGTGGTTAGCCCCCATTGCATAGATGAGCAAAAGGCACAGAGAACTGACATAAATTGCCCAAGGTCCCACAGCTGGGATTTGAATCCAGCTCTTTCGGACTCAAAGTCCGTGGTTACTGCCCACCAGGTGGTATGTAAGATTCATCCCATTAAGAAGAAATATATATTAAATCACTAACATATGCCAGAGACTCTTCTAGGTGACAGAGATACAGCAGGGAATACTGCCCTCGTTGGAGTGTGTGCTTGTGTGAATCTAATGAAGTAGAGAATGAAGGGGGCAAGGATTTGTTTTGAGCCACAGGATTCCCTGGTTTCCACCCCTTTAGGGCCCAGTCCCATGTTGGCCTCAGTTTATTCCACCAGTTCTATATGCTCTGCCCCCTGTCCAGCCGGCATCCGGATTCTCTGTGCTTCTGTCCAGCCTGGCCCACTACTTTGCTTCCCACTGTTCAGCTCAGAAGTTACTCCCTCATCTCTGCCCTGCACATACGGCCTGGCAACAAAGCAATGCGGCCTTCGACTTGGCCTTGGGGACATGCCTCTCAATCCCAGACCCCACCCCTTCTCAGACATGACCCTGTCAGGGGTGTCACGTAAAATGTCCTGCTTATTAAACTTAGGGACACTTGTGCCGTAAAAGAAAGGGCGATATCACCCGAGCCAGCTATTATTCTGTCCAGAAAGTCACACATATTCTTAACATGCTAAGTTTTGGAGTTTTATTTCACTTTTAGTTGCACTTTTTTTTTTTATTGTAAGTCAGGTTTATTGAGGTGAAAATTAAATATGGTAAAAATTTCCCCTTTTAAGATGTGTACTTCTTTGAATTTTGACAAACACATACAGTCATGTAACTTCCACCATAGTCAAGACATGAAACATTTCTGTCACCACCCCTGAAGTTTCCTCCTGGCCCTTTGCTGTCAGTCTCCTTCCCTCATCCTCAGTCCTGAGACACCACTCATCTGTTTTCTGTCCCTGTGGTTTCGTCTTGTCCATAATGTCATATAAATGGAATCATACAGTTTGTGGCCTTTTAATTGTTGAACAGTATTCTTAATTGTTCTTGAAGACAAGTGTTTCCTCTGTGGCAACATTAACTTTGAAATTCTAATGAAGACCAATGGGAAATAATGGAAACTTTTGTCTTACAAACCACTTTCAAGAGCAGGCCAATGTTATTACATGAAGCATACCTGAATTCAATAGCCTCTATTGGTCTATGCATATAATTCATGGACATACGAGATCAGGCCTCGCCAAACTAATACCTTTCTTGGGGATTGTGGTGGTGTTGGGGTGGGTAGAGACGAGGGAACTAAGGAATTACTGTGGGAATTTTTGCTAAACTTCTGTCATTCTCACTCCACGTAGAGAATTGCAGATATTAATGCTTCAATGTGATGCATACTGCTAGTGTTTAATCAGTGCTGCTGCTGAAGTAGCAAGACCAAGGACCGTTGGGTCTGCATAGAAAATTAGTGGTTCTGGGGCACCTCTGTGCATAGGTTGATTGGAATTAGCTTACCTGAGTGACTCAGAGGCAAGTTTGGTGAAGAGAGGAGAGAAATCATTTCAGGCAGGGTGAACAGCACGTGCAAAAGCCCTGTGGCATTGTGCTACGTCCCGGTTAGCATCAACTCAGGGCTGACCTTCAGCTGTTTGCACTGGTCAGACCGTCAAGATGGTCAGTATTCATTCTGACTGGTGAGAGCAAGGGCCTTACCACTTGTTAAATATTTTAAAATCATCTCCACTGAATGCCCTTTGGCCAGTTAGCCTCAGGCAGTTAGGCTGTTGCACATTTGAGCCCAACTAGAAACATGAGCCAGAGGAAAGACAACTGAACCCAGAGACTCTTGTCCATGTTACATATTTAGGCTGAGAGCTGCTCCACACTAAGACTTCCTAGAGAAGCCAGGCCTGTGTAGCTTAACAGTAATAAGTGCCATGGGCAAAATTAGGTCCCCGGAGTCCTTTTCTTGGGGCCATCAAGAAAACAAGCCGAACTAAAATCACTTATGAAAGTGCCCAGCGTAAAGCAGGTCATCACTAAATATTTGCTGATCTGTTGGCAAAGGACATTCAGGCATTTCTGTTATTTACGTTTTTTTCTGCAATTGTCTCTCTGATTAATACCTGTTTTACTACAGTAGGTTAGGTTTATTAGGTTTGGTTTAACAGAATTCCATTCTGATTTCTGATATTTAGAGAATATTTAATCCAACTCCAATTTTGCAAATGAGAAAGAAAGTAATTTGACTACAGGATCCAGCTAGACAGTGGATGCCACTGGGATAGAACTCAAGTTGACAAATCCAAAGTCAATTTACTCTCCTGTTTTAAGAAAAATAAATCCTCCTCCACACCCCTCACCCGACCTTTCCCCTAAAAAAACAAAAGAAAAGTGTGTTGTGCTCCTGGAAGCAAGGCAGATTCAATTGCTGGGGGGTTTATTTTTGTTGTTTTTCTTTTTTTTTTTTCAATTGCTGTTTTCAGTCTCAGTTCAGTAAGGTCCTGGTTTGGCCTACAGCAGCAAGTAAATGTCACAGATGAAGTGGATATAAAAAGAAAAAACCCACACACCTCATAAAACTTCAGGACAGCATCTCCGAGAGGCTGACATCCAACAGTTTTATGACGCCATGGTTGGGGCAGGCCCTGCATCCATCCCTGGATCTGTAAGGGGGTGGGGGGAGGTCCTGATGCTGCTCACTGATTTTCCAGGATAAAGAAACTGAATTAGGATTAATCTAGGTGAGTGTTATCTCAATGTTGCTAGAATGTTCTTTACTGCCTAAACGACTTCCTTTTATTATATTTTCCTCCTGCACTGGTAGGAAGAATAATTTCCAGAGTGTTACATGTCTGGTTTTTGTGACAGAAAAATGGGTGACTGCTCTAATTTCAGTAGTAGAAGGAGAGGAGAGCATCACTGCAGCAAACAGCTGGATTCCTTGCTGAGCGCTTTTGCAGTCTAATTAGGGTGAGTTACATAAAATGTAATTTGAACTGAGCTGCCTTCTTTGCAAAGGTAATTTAGACTTTCTGCCTAATCTTAGCCTTCAAAATGAAACTGAATGGAGAACTAGAAATTAGTGGATTTAAAAACAATAGCTTTTTGCCCTTTTTGAATTAACAGAAGATTAAGTGAATGCATAAAACCCAGCCATTAAAACCTTCTGAATGGAAAGCATCTCCCCCTGAAGCCGTCGATGAGCCCGTCCTAGGGTGCTGGTGCCTTTGTGTTCCGTTTGGGCAAAAGTGAATAGCAAAGTAGTAAGGGCCTTGTTTTGGGGTCTGACATTTAAACAGTCCTTACAGGTGCCTGAGAATCTCTAGAAGAACAATAGCATGCAGGCAGGGAGTCTTTCTCATTGTCAGAGAAATGCCATGGCAACGTGTCTGTGAAGCTGCGCGTGGGCGGATGGGCCTGTGTCAAGTGCAAGTTCACCCCGTGTGTGTGCTCGTGAGTTTCACGCGCATCACCCTCCCTGGTAAAGCCTCATGTAACCATATGTAATCCGTCCCATATGCTTATATCAGCTACCCCAAAGCAGCTTCGAATCGGTACTTCCAGCTAAGAACAAGGAGAGAAACCGAATAAATTTATCAGTGAGGGGGACGGAAAGCCTGCAGACAAGCCTACGCTGTGTGAATGAACCTAAGAACAAAAAGGTACTTCTTAGCTTAGAGCCTGGCCTTTGAGAGTGATTTGATTCTTTCTGCAGGTAGAACAAAATTGAAAAGTCTTTTTCAACTTAGCAATTTAGTTTTGATTACAGAAGATTCGGAGTAACTAAAGTTTTCACAGTTTAGTTGCTGCAGTAGTTGCCACCAACTGTGTTTCGAGGATTTATAAAATATCCTTTAGCTGTTTAGATGATATAGCTGAAGACCAAGAAAGGATCAGACATGAGTTGGGAGAATAGAGGAAAAAAAGCTACAAGGAAATGAATAAACATGTACTGATCTACTTCTTTATGCCATAAACTCTGATGTCTGCTTTACATATGTGCTCGTTTCATTCCTCATGGTGATCCTTTGAGTAGCTGGAGAAACATCTTCAATTTCTTTCATTTATTCATTTGACAAATATTTATTATGTGTTTATTACACTCAAGGCATAGGACTAGTCCCTGAAATACAATGTTGACCCAAACAGATATGGTCCTTGCTCTGAGGGAGTTTATATGCTAGAGGGGACATGCATATTAATCAAATAGCCATGAAAAGATGATAAATAATGGGAAGGAGAGGTAAATGATACTATGAGAATATTTAATAGTGAATCAGATAAGCCTTCTTTAAGAAACATACTTTAGCTGAGATCCTCAAAATGAAGAAGAAATAATTCATTCATAAAGTGAGAAGAAAGCATGTTCCAGGCAGATGGAAGAAAACGTGCAAAGGTCCTGTGGCAGAAAGAAGTATAGTGATATGAGGGAATAAACTATAGCAAATCTATTACTCAGGGTTCTTTTTTTTTTTAACATTTCTTTTTAAAATATTTATTTATTTGGGTATAATTGCTTTACAATATTATGTAAGCTTCAGGTGTACAACAGTGATTCACAATTTTTAAATGTTACAGTCCATTTATAGTTATTATAAAATATTGGCTATATTCCCTGTGCTGTACAATATTTCCTTGTAGCTTATTTATTTTATACAAGTTTATACCTCTTAATCCCCTACCCCTATCTTGCCCCTCCCCGTCTTCCCTCTCCCTACTGGTTTGTTCTCTGTGTCTGTGAGTTTGCTTTGTTTCTTGTTATATTCACTAGTTTGTTTTATTTTTTAGATTCCACATATAAGTGATATCATACAGTCTTTATCTTTCTCTGACTTATTTTGCAAGGTATAATACACTCCAAGTCCATCCGTATTGTTGCAAATAGTAAAATTTCATTCTTTTTTATGGCTGAGTAGTATTCCATTGTACGTATATACCACACCTTCTTTAGCTATTCATCTGTTGCATGGACACTTAGATTACTTCCATATCTTGGCAATTGAGAATAATGCTGCTATGAACTTTGGGGTGCACATATCTTTTCAAATTAATGTCTTTGTTTTCTTCTGACATGTACCCAGGAGTGGAATTGCTGGGTCATACGGTAATTCTATTTTTAGTTTTTTGAGGAGCCTCCATACTGTTTTCCACAGTGGCTGCACCAATTTCCATTCCCACCAGCAGTGCACAGTTGTTCCCTTTTATCCACATCCTCACCAATGTTTGTTATTTGTGTTCTTTTTGATGACAACCATTCTGATAAGTGTGAGGTGATATCTCATTGCAGTTTTGATTTGCAGTTCTTTGATTAGAGATGTTGAGCATCTTTTCACGTGCCTGTATGTCTTCTTTGGAAAAATGTCTATCTGTGTCTTCTACCCATTTTTTAATCAGGTTGTTTGTGGTTTTCTTTTTGAGTTGTATGAAGTGTTTATATATTTTGGATATTAACCCCTTATTGGCCTTATCGTTTGCAAATATTTTCTCCCACTCAGTAAGTGGTCTTTTCATTTTGTCTATGGTTTCCTTTGCTGTGCAAAAGCTTTTAAGTTTAATTAGGTCCCATACTCAAGGTTCTTAATTGAAAATAATAGAGATCTGTCCTAGAGTGCTGTAGAAGCAAGTCCAGTAACAATGTCCAAAATAATTCCATGGAGCTTGTGCCAAGAAGCTACCACTTACACTGGTGTCACTGGAACCATCAATACTGGGCCCTGGACAATGTTGTAACCCCTGGAAACTGGACATAGCCTTTCCTATTGCCACCACCCTCACAAGAATAGATTCCTGCTTTTTTTGCATTAGTTGTTGAGTAATATGCACTCTGGTATGTCTAATTGGCGGAGCCTGGATTTACATGTACGTACTCTGGGCACAAGGCAGGCTTAGAAAGCAAGGCAGACGATGAGATGCGCAGCTTCAAGTTCTGCCTGTTATAAGGAATTCCCTTCTGTATTGACCTTAAAGCCCATCATGTCATTCCACTGGTGCCTACATAACATATAGAGTGTTCCGAAAATTCAAACTCGCTAGCAAACTCCCCATTTGTTGAGGGAGGGGTGTCACTGTGATGGGTGTAAGCCCTTGGGAATGTGAGCTTCCTCATGACACTTACGTGTGACTTTAAGAGCTTTTCAAATACACTATGCTGTGTATCAGTTATCTATTGTTGCATAACAAACTACACCAAGACATAGCAACTTAAAACAGAAAACATTTATTATCACACACAGTTTTTGAGGGTCAGGAATCTGGGAGCATCTTAGTCAGGTGGTTCTGGCTCAGGGTTTCTCACAAAGCTGTAATTAAGGTGTCATTTGGGGCTGCAGTCATCTGAAGGCTGGACCAGGGCTGGAGGACCCACTTCCATGGTGGCTCTCTCCCACGGCAGAGGGCAGGGGGTCTCAGTTGCTCCCTAGCTGTTGGCAGGAGGCTTCAGTCGCATGCCACGTGGGCTTCTCCATAGGCTACTTGAGTGTCTTCATGACATGGCAGCTTAGTTGTCCCAGAGCAAGTGATCCAGGAAGGAAAACAAGGCATCAACCACAATGTCTTTTATAATCTAGCTTCGTAAGTTACATACCATCATTTCTGCTGTATTCCATTGGCCATACAGACCAACCCTGATACCATGTGGGAGGGGACTACATAAGGCATGAATACCAGAGGTGGAATCATTGGGGTGAGTCTGACTACCACATATTGCTTCTTTTTGCTAATGGAGTGCTACCGGGCACATCTGAAATTATTGCTTAGTATATCAGAAAACCCCCAGTTAATGAGGAGAAACTCACACTCTATGTCACATGGCGAACAGGTACTCAATCACTACCAGTGTCTAGTAGAAATCCAGGAACTGTTTCTCAAATGTAGAAGTTACTTTCTAAAGAGGGAGTGGTTTTATTTCAAAACCTTTCAGAGCTGTGGCTGAAATTGCCCACTGGGGGCTTGCTATAGGTTCCTTATGGCATGCCGATCTACCATAGTTACTCAGATCTCCTTGGTCAAAAGTACCACATGGCAGAGCTGTTGATACAGCAGACTGAAGCAGCTGAAGAGACTTCTCTCAGTGTGGATTCCACTCAGAGCTGGAGCATATAAATGGGTCAGAGCAACATAGCTACAAGAAAACCGTAGGACAAATCTGGAAAGTGCAACATTCTACAAAACCGTTAAGGTGGGGCTTCCCTGGTGGCACAGTGGTTGAGAGTCCGCCTGCCGATGCAGGGTACACGGGTTCGTGCCCCGGTCCGGGGAGATCCCACATGCCGCGGAGCGGCTGGGTCCGTGAGCCATGGCCGCTGAGCCTGCGCGTCCGGAGCCTGTGCTCCGCAGCGGGAGGGGCCGCAACAGTGCGAGGCCCGCGTACCGCAAAAACAAACAAACAAACAAAACAAAACAAAAAAACTGTGAAGGTGTATTGCAGCCACTGACAGGAGAAAGAATTTGCTTCAGGCATTTTCTGTTTTCTTGGGGTTTTTTAGGATAGATTTTTATATAACACCCACTAGATCAACAGCTGCATACAGGTTTCTGGAGACTGTGTTAATATGTTTTGATAGAAACAGCGTTTGGAGCAGCAGTCACAGATGCTATATCACTTGACTAAGCTAGTATCATTTTTCTAAGACTTAGCTGTCTTTTATACTAACCCAACATATGATTAAGAAGGTGATGCAATATGAGTTTTTACCCCTGCACCTTTCAAAAGATCTTCAGTTCTTCTAGGGATGCAGTATTGGTTTGGGTTTATTATTTTAGGAGGACAGGGAGATCTAGGAACTTCCTCTAGTTTCTTCCTACCATAATGGCCCTTCTTCCTCAGATCAGGGAGTCAATGTGGAATTTCTGCCCATTGTAGAGTATATTTTTTCTAACTCTACTCTCGAGAATGGGGCAAAAACCTTGAATCAGTGTTGGAGTCCCACTAGAACCACCATGAGATGAACTTGGGCCAGATTTCACTCATCAACTGACCACCACAAGTTCCCTCTGTAATCGATGACCCACTGTAGTATTCTGGGACCTTAGGAACTACTGTTAGCTCAGAACCTGTGTTTGATGATCCCCAAGAAGTCTGGATAATTACCATTCCCCAAAGTCCATTTACCCTAGTAAGTTGCCACAGTTCCCTTTGGCCAAGACTAAAAGGAACAATTGGAGTGTATACTCGGGATGGTCAGCAGGATGTTTCCCTGACAACGCCCCTTCATTCAGGGCACTCGAAGTCTAAATGAACAAAGTCTGGGATGAGGTGCTTTAGTAGACATTGTGGGTCTACCCACATCCCCTTGGATCCCTTTTAACATTTCTGTGAAACCCTCCCCTGATTCGGGGGTTCTTGTGCTTCTGATGTCCATATCTGCAACTGTCTTCAGACACCTGTCCTTCGGCTTTTGGAGCCACTTTGGTCACATATACAGAGAGCCGGAAGTGCCTGGGAGCTTATGACTCCCCCCTCCTGGGACTCCTGGTCTATGACTGATTGGAGCAAGAGTGTGAAATCATAGCCTCCTTGCCTGGAGCTGGGACACATTCTGAGATCATTTAAACTCCAGATTTCTTAGTGGGATCAGAGGCTGAGACTTTGCCGGAAATTGCACCTTGCTTGGTTTCTTTTCCTTTCCTATCATGCTTTCTCTGTCCTTACCAGTCTCTCCTGGGAGCACTTCCTTAGTAAATAAGTTGCATAGAAATCTTCATTTCAGGGTCTGCTTCCAAAGAACTTGACCTAAAACAGGAGTCATAACAATTTTGGTGGCTCAGGTCTCTGTTATCAGAATTCGATTTTGTTTGTTCGTTTGTTATACTGAAGAAGGAACTAAATGGACTGGCCATTTATTTCAGTTCTAAAGAGCTCATGGTCAATGACCATTGCCAAAGGTCCCCACGGGTCAGACTCTTCTGTTACATTGGTCCCACATCCTATTCAATAACCACCTCTACCTTGTCTCTGGGAGTTGAACACTGCTCCTAGATTTTATCCACCCTGGAATCCCAGCATTGCCATTGAAATCAGGAAACTCATTTCCATGGCAGCATCTCCCACCAGCATCCTCAGCATGTAGAGAATAGGTCCTACCATTACTTTTGAAGATGACGGCAATACTTTCACCAATGTAATTCTCAAGAGCTTGGTAACGGAAGGACATTGTGGGTTCTCTTGAGGTACATGGGAAATGGATGAGTGGGATGCCCATGATAATTCTACCCCAACATTCCTGTACCCCAAGGATGAGTGAGATGCCCATGATAATTCTACTTCAACATTCCTGTACCCCAAGGCATCGGATCCTTTCTCTGTATCCTCACAGCTCAAAGTATACGAGGAACAGGAATACTGGCATCACCTGGAGCCTGTTAGAAATCCAGAATCTTGGACTCTCTCCCAGACCTTACTGAGTCAGAATTTTAACAAGACCTCCACGCTATTCGTGTGCACGTTACAGCTTGAGAAGCAGTAACTTGCAGTTATGCCAGCGAATTTCTGGCATCTCGGCATCTTGCAGTTAGGCCACCCCTGAGCCCAGGTATCAGTCACCTAACTGAAAACACAACGAAAATCATTTCCACCTGCTTGACCTGGCGTATTGAATTCAGAGCTTTGGGTACACACAAATACCAGTAACTTCAGCCTGATGCAGCATTATGTTTCCCTCTCCTTGGTCTGGACCCCTATTCTACAAGGTTTTGAAAATAAAAATTAGCAATATCTTACATACCTTTTGGTGTGTTCATCTTCTCCTGGGTTTGTCATTGTAATTACATCCCAGGCTATGCAGGTACTGAAAACTGGAATCTAATCAAAAGCCTGGAAACAAATAAGGGTGGCAGAACTGAATCATAAGGAGAATGGGCTCCCTTAGCAAGGTACCCACTGAGAAGTGGAATATTGCCTGCTATATCAGTAAACAAAGGATGTCATGGTCATCAGCCATTGCAGCCATCACCTGCTGGTGAGCTGGTGAGCCCTGAGGAAACTCAGGATATGAAAACACAGGATACTGGCCCCAGATAGCTGAGGTACATATTAAAGGAATGATTTCAGTGAGCCTAGACACTTGCATTTTCCCATACATAAAAAAGTGCTAAATTTCTTAACTTGAGATGCTTGGTTTTCTTTAATTAACAATCATCTTTTGCCATTCAGACTACCTGCCCTTTGTTGCAAAACTATATATCCTGGCTCCCCTGCGTCACCTCCTTGGAGCAGTTCTCTGTCAGGGTTACCTGAGATACTGCCTCCCTGGCTTGAAGTCCTAAACATTTCTGCTGAATAAAACCTAACTCTCAACTTTTAGGCTGTGAATATTGTTTTAGTCAACACCGCCTCAGCCATGATCTTTAGGGATCCTTGGGCGAGGAAAGGATAACCTCATCAGAAGGGAAAGGAAAGGCTCCTTCTGAGGCTTTCAGATACTCCCGTTATATCCATCTCATTTTATATGCCCAAATTTTTACATAAGAATGAATGAGGCTGTGAATTCAACCAATGTTGTAATTCAACAACCTAGATCTATGGCCATGTGACCTGATATCTGCCAACGACAGACAAGAGGAGACCAGTTGTCGGGCTTTGGGGAGTTCGTCCTTGCTCCCAAGGAGAACCAAAGGGAAAGATGGTTTCTGTCTTCCTCTGGAAATCTGAGTCTAGATGTGTTACTTGGTTCTGCTACAGCTCACTTGCTATCAGCCTGAGCATGTAAACATCACTGAGAGCGACAGAGAAAGAGAGATGCCAGGAACCTGGTGCCTTGGAGACATTGCTGAGTCTTTGATTCCGCTAACCCTGGGGGCTGTTTACCTCTGTATTTCCTGTTATGTGAGATGACATCTTTTTAGCCTATTTGAGTTGGGATATTTGTTACTGTGGGTAGAATCTGGGCAGAGGAGGACAAGGGTGCCCGTTTATACCAGATCCCACAGCAAATAAATGAGAGGCCCGGGATTTAAGTTGGTCTGAAGGCAAAGCCCGTATTCTCGGACTGTTGCCCTGCATACAGAAGGAACATTGGGACTTTTATTAGTCGTCTCCTGGTGGTTCTAGGGCAGGTGATGGCAAGGGCCAGGTAGTAAAGGTTTTAGGTTTTGTGGGCCATATGGTCTCTGTCCCAATTACTCAACCCTGCCCTTGTAGCAAAAGTAGCCATAGACAATATGCAAATGAGTGGGTGTGGATGTGTGACAGTAAAACTTTATTTACCGAAACAGGTAGTGGACCTATGGGTTGGTGTTTGCCCATCCCTCTAACAGAGTAAAATGTTCTGGAATTAGATCCTACATTTTCATTACAAGTGTCATTGTATGAAATATTGACTGAGTCTAATTTAAGTGTTTGCGACAAAATGTAAAACTTCAACACAGAGCCAAATCCCGCGTTGCATTTCTGGGAAGCTTTTCTCTATATCCTTCAATAGCAGGATTTGGGCCAACATAATGTGAGTTGATTTCTAAATACTGAGCAAGTAAGAAAGGTTCGCAAATGAAGGGTTATGACCAAGCGCCCTAGGGTATTTGGAAAGGCAGCCCTGGGAGGCTGAGTGGACGTGGTGCCTGCCTGAGAATTCTGGGAGGTGAGGTTGTCTTTCCCTCTGATTCCATCTACTGCTTCCCCTATCCCCCTAAGGCAGCGACTCAGACAGATACTCTCTAGCTGGGAGCGCTTGTGGCATAGGGCACTGTGGGTGTGGTTTAGAAGTGGGGGTGGGGAAACAGATGAGGGGTGTGTGGACCAAAAATGTCACCTGCCATATCAGTAAACTAAAGGTGTTGCAGCCATCAAGCCATCACCACTGCAGCCACCCCCTGAGGGGCTCCAGGACGGAGAGAAAGAGGACACGGGCCCTAGCTGGTTAAGGTGCATATCAAAGGAATGATTTCAATGAGCCCAGACTCTTGCATCCTCCCATATACAGAAACAGGCTAAATTCATTAACTTGAGATGTCTTGTTTTTCTTTAATTAACAATAATCTTTTGATGTTCTGACTACGTGGGTTTTTTGTTTGTTTGTTTGCAAAAACTCCTATATATCCTGGCTCCTCCCTTACCTCTTTGGAACAGTCCCTCAGATCTATCTGAGAGGCTGTGTGCTGGGCATAAATCCTCAGCAAGTCCACTGAATAAAACAATTCTCAACTTTTAGGTTGTGCTTTTTTTTTTTCAGTTGACAGTGGGGATCCCTCCCATGTCTTTTCCCCAGAGAGTGTTCAGATAATCCTAGATAACCAGAGCTTTTGACTTGTTCTACCATGACTATCAGTGAATTAAATGGTCTTTGTTGGGAACCTGTAAGGTTTTTGGTCTATGGGAAGAGGAACATTTATAGCCCTCTTTACTTGGTTTCTATCCTAGGGCTTACAACAGCAACTGAAGGGTGCATCAGTCAGGGTCTGGATCAGGGTGTTGGCCAGAGTTGGGGAAAGAGCGAGGAGACTAGAAACTGAAACTAGAGATAAAGAACAGCACTTAATGAGGTTGCAGTGGCTGAGGATAGGGAAAAATGAAAATGCTTCCATTTTCTGCATAGTGGACATTCTCAGGAGAGGCACATTTTAAGACTGATTCTCTACAGAGCAGAGTATTTAATATGTCAGCCTAGCAGTAATACCCGCAAGAGTGCCACTTTTCTAACTGCCTTGATGAAGGCCAGCTCTGGCCTTGGCTCAGACAGTGTGTTTGTGCCTGGCCCGTCCTCCTCAGCCTGGGAAGCATTGAAGTCCTGGCTCCTGCCTCAGGCTGGCTTCCTGGCATTCCCTCTGAGTTGGTTCATCTTGTCAGTTACTGCTGGAGAAAAGCTCCCTGGGGCTGCTGGCCTGAGCAGAGGGAACCCAAGACACAGTGGAGCTATTCCGGCTCCCCACACGCTGGATGAGGTCCCCATCAGTGCTTGTTAATTTCAGCCACGGGGTCCTCTGCTCGTGGCTCAGGAGGGAGGGTCGTAAAGCAAATGTGACAAGCATTTCATTTTACGGGTTGCCTTCCGAAGCCCTTGCTAGAAGAAGAGATTTCAAAAGACAAAACAATGAGCTGCATGTCACAGGTGTTGACGAGGCAAAGCCACAGTCCGGAACCGCCACAGATCTCAGAGCTCGGGGGCCCGGCCGGGAGCACAGAGCAGCTGCTTTCAAAGGAGATTCTTAGACAGAAAGTCATAACTTATTCATGCTTCATAAACACACGCAGGCATTCGGGTCCCTTAAACACAGTATGTCACTTCGCTTCAATGAACAGCGAAGTGGTACCACTTGCAGCACAAATTCTGCCAGCTGCCGGTGTAGAGAGCGCGCCTGCGAGGAGGTGGCTAGCTGTCAGGCCCAAAGCTCTAGTGACTGATTTGAATACGGGAAATGCTGGCCTCCTTGGCCACAGGAAAGACATTTGGGGCCATTTTGGGTTTTTCTTAATTTGGTGCGATTTGTTGTGATAAACTAGAAAGTCTTAGTATCTGAACTTTCTTGATAGCTGAGAAGAGGTACAAATTAGAAATAGCAAACCTACTAGAGAAGGTGAAGAAGCAGCAAACTCGTTATGTTGTAACTGGATGTTCTGCCTGGTCAGAATCAAGAGCTGGGCTGTCAAGAGTAACCTTTTCCCAAGGCCTAGATGGCTTCAGTTCAGCACTCTGTACAACTGTAGGCATTTGGATGGAACAAAACATCAACATTAAAACATCGAATACTCCAGCACACCTGATAACCAAGTAGGTCTTTATTGATAACGCTCTTGCAAGCCCTGTTGACACAGCACACCTCATATACTTCAGAGGAATAGCCTGGGGACAAGCCTCTATCCTAACATTTATCAACTAGAATCATGACTGGAAGGCCCGTTTGGACATCACTTAGTTCAGTGACTGAAGTCACTGGAGTAGTATTACCCCACTCTCCCCTACCCGCCCCCCACGGGGCATCTGGAAATGTTTGGAGGTGGTTTTGGTTTTCATGATGACTGTGGGTGCGGCCTTATAACTGGCAGTTAGAGCCCAGGAATTCAGGGACCTTAAACATCTTGCCACAATGAGCAATTCTTCCCAAGAAGAATCGTCCCAACTAAAAGGTCAGTAGTGTTCAGCTTAGACTGTCACATTTTACAGATGAGAAAGCTGAGGTTCCAGGATAGGAACCTTTTGTCCTATCTTTTGTCCAAGATCATCCAGGTTAGTCCCAGAGCTGGGTCCAAGGTCCCAGATTCCTGACTCCTGCTTCAGAGTATCCTTTGTTAAGTTTCCAGCAACTACATTTCATAAAATTAAAAGTAGGAGTGTGTCTGACTAGTAGGAGAGCACCTAGGACAGCAGGATAGCATTCTAAACCAGGATGACCCTGGAAAGAGCCTCACAGCTCTGCATAAAACAGACATGGTGCCTGGGCTCAAGGGTCTCACCGGCTAAGATCTACCATTAAGAGGGCAGTCTTGGTGAGCAGGGCTAACAGTGGAGAGCCTCCTTTATCACCAGGAAAAGGAGATGCTGTAACTTCAGGTCATCTGGGCTAGATGCTATGGTGGCAGCAGACCCTGCTCCCCAGAGGAAGAGCCTCCTGCCCATCAGTGGGGTGGAACTTGCTGGGTTCCACCGGAAAGAAGAAAGCATAAAGCGGCTGGTTCACTCACCATAGGTCACGGGCATTTGACTCTCTACAGGCATTTGTGTTAAAACACACACAAATAAAAACAAAAACGGAAGCCCTGAGGTGGGTGGTGTCAGTTTTTCAGATAAGAAAAGTTGTTTATAGAGCCTGCAATTTTCTGTTGGTCCCTCCAGCTCGAAATGCTTGACCTGCCCTGAATCTCCTGTACTTTGAATCTTCCATGCACTTATCACGTTCTGTTCCTCCTTTGTAATATTTCTACCCATTTAGTGGCTCCTTCATTAGATGCAAGCTCTCCGAGTGCAGAGACTCTGTCGGGTCACTGCAGGTGCTAAAGATGCTGCATACGGTTAAGCACATGGTAGATTTTTCATAAATCCTTGTTGCACAAGTGCAGGCTGACCAACTCAACCACGGAGTCTTTTTTCTTCTGCTGCTGCTACGCCGAGCGCTCACACGTATGGGGACCATCCCATTCTCCTTTCATTCTTTGAGGTATCGAAAAAGTTAGGAGTCAGACGGTGGGGTTTTGAATCCTGCCTACACCACTTATGGTGTGACCTTGGACAGTCACTCAGGGACACCTCTTTGAGCTTCGGGGTCCACATCTGTCCAGTGAGCGTAATAATAGTACTGACCTCGCAAGGCTGTTGTGAGGATTCAATATGGGATAATATGTGTCATTCTGGGGTGTTTTTCAACACTAACAACCAATTCTCCGGACACCAACTGGGTTCCCAATAATTCTTCAATTATGACACTACCACAGATTTAAGAGTTTAGTCCTGAAGTGGAAATTTGGCCTCTATGCACCAGTACTGAATTGAATCTCGGAGACAGAGTTGTGGGTGAAGTAGAAAAGAGTAGCTTTATTGCTTTGCCAGGCAAAGGGGGCCACAGCAGGCTAATGCCCTCAAAACTGTGTCCCAACCCGGGGGGAGGGAGGGTGGTTTGTGAGGACTGTTATGGTCAGGATTGTTGAATAAGGATCAGGGTGCCTGCAGGGCCTGCATTCCTCCAATCCAGGGATCATCTGGCTTCTGTTGTTCTCAAGGTTATCGAACTGTGAACTTCTCCCTCCCCTCTGGAAAGAAGAAAGAAGTTAACATCAAGTGGTTAACATCTTCCATTTGGTGGGGGTTTTAGTTCTGCAGCAGAGCTCAAAGATATTGTTATGTGTATCCCTTGAGGTGGAACCAGGACCCTGCCCCAAAGCTGCACTATTGTCTCTTAACTGCTCTTCCCTTGTCTCTGCATCCCCTCCCTTCCCAGATGAGCAACTGTTCGAATCTGCCCTTTGGAACTCAGGAAAGGTCATGGAGGCTGGAGTCTGTTCCCTACAAACAAGAAATGGGGGACATGGAAAGGCTTCCATGCCCAGGAGCCCCTCAGGGTCCTGCTCGGTTTCACTATCATTCAGGAAATTCCGACTGTTTTAGGAGCTCTTTGCCAGGAACTGGGGACATAGACCACATATATTTCTTTCTTTCTTTTTTTAAATAAATTTTATTTATTTTTGACTGCATTGGGTCTTTGTTCCTGCGCGTGGGCCCTCTCTAGTTGAGGCAAGCGGAGGCTACTCTTTGTTGCGGCGTGTGGGCCTCTCATTGCAGGGGCCTCTCCCGCTGTGGAGCACGGGCTCTTGGTGTGCAGGCTTCAGTATTTGTGGTGCACGGGCTCAGCAGTTGTGGCTCGCAGGCTCTTGAGCAGGCTCAGTAGTTGTGGCGCACAGGCCTTGTTGCTCCGTGGAATGTGGGATCTTCCCAGACCAGGGCTCAAACCTGTGTCCCCTGCACTGGCAGGCGTATTCCCAACGACTGCACCACCAGGGAAGCCCCATATATTTCTTCCTATACCACAGTCATATTTAGCATAGTGCCTGGTGCCTCAGTAAATGTCATCTGTCATCATCGTCAACATCACCATTACCTTCTTGAGTTAGGCCTATTCTCTTGCAAGTGAGGAAGGTTCCTGGGATGTAGATTGAAGATACAAATTATTGTTTCTAATTAAAATAGGAAAGCAGTCAGAAAAATACAAGGGTCGGTACACTGAGACTTGACATTCAGAATCTGTTAATTCTAAACAGACTGTCTCTGCCTGAAAGGCCACACTCAGGGCAAAAGACCATATGGTGGCTTGGTTGGTGGCATCTGACAGAGTGCTGAAGAACTACCCTTTGACCCAACTCTTTTTAACTTAAATGATCTGGAAAAGAGAATAAATCACACATCATGGCCACCCAAAATTGTGTCAAGCATTAAAAACAACTCAGAAATAAGAAGTTGCAAAATTATTAGTCTCCAAGATGGAAAATATGATTTGATGAAGAATGTTGGCAATGCCAATCTATGTTAATTCACATAGGCTTCTGTGTCCCTGGCTTGATAGAAATAGTTTTCAGGCAGGCTAGGATTTTTTTTTTTTTTGTGGTATGCGCGCCTCTCACTGCTGTGGCCTCTCCCGTTGCGGAGCACAGGCTCCCGACGTGCAGGCTCAGCGGCCACGGCTCACGGGCCCAGCCGCTCCGCGGCATGTGGGATCCTCCCGGACTGGGGCACGAACCCATGTCTCCTGCATCGGCAGGCGGACTCTCAACCACTGCGCCACCAGGGAAGCCCCAGGCTAGGATTTTAATTAAAGTGAATAAAGGCTCACTGCACTCTCTCAAGTGATCATTATCAACCAAGCTCTCATAAGATTGGAAGAAACTGGTGAGGATTTGCAAGAGGAGTAACTTTGCATAGAACTTTTGATGGTCGTGGGAGTCCTTAGAAATTATTTAGTTTAACACCATTATTTTACAAGAAAAGAAACTGAAGCCTAAGGAGGTGATATGACTTGCCCACATCCTACGCAGTAAGTGACATAACTCAGCTCCACCAGCCTCCATCCAGGACTCCCCTCACTACACCATTTTAAGAAACTGTAGAAATTGGTGATGGTTCTCCTATCTCTGTTTTTTTCTACTTCTAATCTTAAAAGGAGAAAGTTTTCAGATGCTGAGAATTTCTGATATGCTCATTATATAATATTTCCTGAGCTTTTTTATGCTTTGAACACTTCTATATAATAAAATGATCTTCCTTCATGGGAAATGATGTCATGTTTTTCTCCCAGAATCTTCTCTGTGCAGCATTCTGGATAGGCACATTAACCTACAAAGAGAGAGTTGGTCAAGCCTAAGGCCAAGGTCCATTCCAGTCCCACAGCTGTTGTTCCACATTCACTTTCTTTAGAAGCCAGGCTCTGCTCTTGCAAGCTGACCAAACTGGCTGGTGTCAAATAGATTGTGCAGCTGAATGAAATGTGGAATAATCGCATTTTCCCATTAATCAATTATACAAGACTCTGAGTCATCTTTCCTCTAAAATCCAATTACTTCCATGGTGGAGATTTCTCCCCCTCCATCAAATATGTCAGAAGTTAAGCTGGAAAGAAATCACATGGGCTCATATATCAGTGAAAGAGAAGTTCACTCATACAGGACGATGGGAGTGAGAACAACTTGAAACAGCTCGAATGCTGACAGACCAGTTACCTACTGTTTCTTGCTCTGCAGAAAAGAAAACACAAATAATCCCCATTTATTAATGATGGAAGAAAGAGCACAGTCAAGAGGCTTTCTTGGAGAAAATGCTCCAGGTCCTCTTGCATTCCCAAGATTAAGTTCTATCTTCGTTTATTGTAATATTATTGACAATGATAATGGTTTGAATTTTTTCCATTAGGTAGGTCCAGATGCTTTTCAAATGTCAAGTCCTGCCACCAGCATCATCATCATCATCATCATCACATAGTGTTCATCTCTGCATCCCATTCAATGATGCCTTAGTCCATTTGGGTCCTATAACAAAATACCACAGACTGGGTGGCTTATAAGAAACAGAAATTTATTTCTCATAGTTCTGGAGGCTGGAAGTCTGACATCATGGTGAGGGCCCTCCAGTATATGAAGGTGCTAATTTCTCCACATCCTTGCCAATACTTGTTAGTATCTGACTTTCTGATTATAGCCACCATAGTAGGTGTGAAGTGGTATCTCATGGTTTTAATTTGCATTTCCCTGATGCTAATAATGTTGAACATCATTTCAGGTGCTTATTGGCATTTTGTGTATCTTCTTTGGAGAAATGTCTATTCAGATCCTTTGTCTATTTTTAATTAGGTTATTTAGACTTCTCACTGTATCCTCACGTGGTGGAAGGCGTTAGGGGGCTCTGCAGGGTCTCTTTTATAAGGACACTAATCCCATTCATGAGGTCTCTACCCTCATGACCTAAGCATCTCCCAAAGACCCCAACTCCTACTGCTATCACATTGGGCATTAAGATTTCAACATATGAATTTTGTGGGAAGACAAACATTCAGACCATAGGAGATGGTGAGAACACTGTGTTTTTTACCTATTCTTGAATTAAAGGCCAGAATGGTAAGTAGTGTGAGCTGTTTATGGCAATCAGATGGACTCTTGGTGTGAAAATTCAACTCCACAAATTAGTTCAGAGACCTTCCTTTCCTCCTTAAGGCTTCCTGATCAACCAAGTGGGCACAGCTGAGTACACTTGGTGAGGTCAGACTCAAGACAAACTGAGGAATCTTCAGTCCTCTCAGAAACCTGCTGTCTCCATCCAACAAGCTGGAGTCTCCCTTCCTGGGAACCTGTGGAGGGGCCTCTAGATCCACATGGGATTCTCTACTTTTCGGTTTCCAGTGACTTGGGTCTTAAGCACACCCCAAAACGGATAGGGAGCGTCCCTAGGATCTGAGAGTAGGGGATCAACTCCAGGGATCCCCCTTTCTGAACAGGTTTTTAGTGGGAGGTTTCCAGGACTGTATTTAGTTGGGGAACTGTGGGCATCGTTTACTAACGTGTCTATTCTAAAAGCTCTCAGAGTGGTGTGGGTAGCAGTAATATCAACAGTACCATAGAAGCCATTTATTGAACGTTTATTAAGTGCTTGGAACTGTGTTAAACATTTCATGGTCTTTCTTATTTAATTCTTATAACAACCCAGTGAGGTGGGTATTATCCCTCTTTTACAGGTGAGGAACTTGAAACTCAGAGGTGAAATAATTTGCCCAAGGTCATACAAGCAAATGACAAAGCTAAGATTTCTGAAATCTATCTCCCCTTAACCTGGCCAGCCTCAAGCAGGCTGGCTCCTAACATTTGTGGGGTTGCACACGTTGCAAAGGGTGCCCCACATGACTAAATATATAAATATTTTAAAGTTATAAATCCAGCTAACAAATTGTTAAAGAAGCTATGTTGTGTATTTATTTATTTATGAAGTATAGTTGATTTACAGTATTAGTCTCAGGTGTACAACATAGTGATTCAATATTTTTATAGATTTTTATAGATTATATTACAATATTTTTATAGATTATATTACATTTAAAGTTATTACAAAATAATGGCTATATTTCCCTGGGCTGTGCAATATATCCTTGTTGCTTATCTATTTTATACATAGCAGTTTATATCTCTTAATTCTCTACCGCTATCGTGCCCCTTCCCCCTTCCCTCTCCCCACTGGTAACTGTTAGTTTGTTCTCTATATCTGTGAGTCTGTTTCTGTTGTGTTCCATACATTTGTTTGTTTTATTTTTTAGATTCCACATATAAGTTGTAACATGGAGTATTTGTCTTTCTCTACCTGACTTATTTCACTAAGCATAATAGTTTCTAGGTCCATCCGCATTGTTACAAATGGCAGAATTTCATTCTTTTTATATTTGAGTAATATTCCATTGTATAAATATATATACCACATCTTCTTTATCCATTCATCTGTTGATGGGTGCTTAGGTTGCTTCCATATCTTGGCAATTGTACTAATGCTGCTAATGGATATTGGGAGCAGAGTGGAATTGCTGGATTATACAATAGTTCTATTTTTAGTTTTTGGAGGAAACTCCATATGTTTCCACAGTGGCTGCACCAATGTACATTCTCACCAACAGTGCACGAGTGTTCTCTTTTCTCCATGTCCTCACCAATATTTGTTATTTGTGATCTTTTTGATGATTGCCACTGTGACAGGTATGAAGTGATATCTCATTGAGGTTTTGATTTGCACTTCTCTGATGATTAGCGATGTTGAGCATCTTTTCATGTGCCTGTTGGCCACCTGTATGTCTTTGGAAAAATGTCTATTCAGATTTTCTGCCCACTTTTTGATAGGGTTGTTTGTTTTTTTGATATTGAGTTGTATGAGCTGTTTATATATTTTGGATATTAACCCCTTATTGATCAAGTCATTTGCAAATATTTTTTCCCATTCAGTAGGTTGTCTTTTCTTTTTTGTTGATGGTTTCCTTCGTTGTGCAAAAGCTTTAAAGTTTAATTAGGTCCCATTTGTTTATTTTCTGCTTTTATTTCTTTTGCCTTAGGAGACAGATCCAAAAAAATTGCTACAGTTTATGTAAAAAAAAAGTTTTGTTTCTGCCTTGACAAATATACCTTCATAAACCCCAAAACTGAATAATACATATGTGGTATAATAAAAAATAACTATTTGGTCTTTGTTCCTAGTTTCTGGCACAGAGCCCCTGAAAGCCTTGAAATATACGGTCTTTTGTATGTTAATGAATGGCGCCAGAGATGGGGGGGAGGGGCTAGATGCTTTGGGATAGAGGCTGGTCGTCAGGTCAAAAGTACCACACCATAATTAGAGAATGGAAACTTTCAGGCTTATCCCCTGACTTCTAGGGAGTGGAAAGGAGCTGGAGCTTGAGTTTGGTTTGTGGCCAGTGATTCAATCAATTATGCCTATGTAATGAAACCTCCATTAAACAACAGGGTTCAAGGAGCTTCCTGGTTGGTGAACACCTCAAGATGCTGGGAGGATGATGTGTCCCATGATGGGAGATGGCATGTAATCTCTGAGACCCTCCCCCTATACCCTGCCCTGTGCATCTCTTCCATTTAACTGTTCCTGAGTTTATCCTTTATAGTAAACCCATAATAGTAAGCAAAGTGCTTTTCTGAGTTCTGTGAGTCACTCTAGAGAATTGTTGAACCTGAGAAGGGGGTTGTGGGAGGCCCCCAAATAGTAGCCTATCAGCCAGAAGTATAGGCCCCTGGGACTTGTCGGTGGCATCTGAAATGGGGGCTGTCTTGTGGGGCTGAGCCCTTAACTTTGAGGTCTGCACTTATTCAGGATAGTTAGTGAAAGAATTGAATTGAATTGTTGGACATCTGGTTATTCTTGGAGAATTGGAGAATTGGTTGTTGGTGCTGGAAAAACCCACACACATTTGGTGTTAGAAGTGGTATCAGAAAACACCCCACAATGTATAAAGCTGTAAATCTCCTTAGTCTTTTAAATGACTAAGTTGAATGACTGAGACACATAATTTTGATTGTGTGTGTGATGTGGGTCCTTGAAAGCACAGGCCCAAGGCTGGGGTCCCTCTTGTCCAAGCATAAGGGTGGTACCGGCCTAAAGGGACATAAGGGATGGTCTAGCGTAAATCTAACTCTTTGAATGGAAAGCATGGCTCAAACAGTATACGCTTTATAAAAGACAACTTACTGTGATTTGGGGGTGATGAATTTGAATGAAGCCATAGTAGAGCTTTAAATTGAGCTCTGTGATTTGATCTCATTTTTGCTGTAATAATTCAGTTATATATATATATTTTTAAATTAATTAATTAACCTTTGGCTGTGTTGGGTTTTCGTTGATGCGCACAGGCTTTCTTTAGCTGGGACGAACGGGGGCTACTCTTCGTTGCGGTTCGTGGGCTTCTCATTGCGGTGGCTTCTCTTGTTGCGGAGCACGGGCTCTAGGTGTGCGGGCTTCAGTAGTTGTGGCTCACAGGGTCTAGAGCACAGGCTCAGTAGTTGTGGCACATAGGCTTAGTTGTTCCGTGGCATGTGGGATTCCTCCCAGACCAGGGCTCGAACCCGTGTCCCCTGCACTGGCCACCAGGGAAGCCCAACAATTCAGTTTTTAAATTACTGTTTGGCATGGAATTACTTATCCCTAAACTCAGAACGATTGAGTTTTCTTGTGTGTGTATTTAAACTCTATTAGGCAATCTAGGTTTGAGCTTTAAGACTTAACAGAAATACCGTTTTATCTTTGGAGAAATGTGTTAGTCACTTTTCAACTATGCAGAAACACCCCTTTGCCTTTTGAAAAGAACACTTCCCCAAAGGGAAGTAGGATTTCTGATTTTAAACATTTCAGGTCAAAGACAAAAGGTTAAGCATTCCTGATATATATAGTGTTTTTCTTATAAGTAAGATAAAACTGGAAATGCAGTAGAAAAACAGGAAAAGGACACGAATCAACAATTCACCAAAGAAATATAAATGATCAACACATGTTATGAAAATATACTCAACCTCACTAATAATAAAAAACCCACAAATCAAAACAATAGGCTGTTTTGTGGATTATCTTTTTTTTTTAAACCTGTTAGACTGGGGGGAACGATTGACAATATGAGAAAACAGACTTTCTCAACCTGCAAGATGAAGTGTCAATTGGGTAGACTATTTTGGGGCATGGGGTCAGTGTAGCGTAATCTGCTATAATTGGAAATGTTCAAAAACATTGACTTGACAACTAACTTCTAGGAATTTATCCTAAAGAAACATACCACTGTCCAAATATATATGAAGAAGGATGCTCCTTGCTACAGTGTTGATTAGAGTGCAAAACTGTATATTCAAGAGTCCCCGATTCCACCATCTGATCTGATACCAACTGCAGGTTTGGAGAGCCCCAAGATCACCTTCAGTTTCAATAATTTGCTGGAAGGACTTGCAGAACTCAGCAAAGCCATTACACTAACAGTTACATTTATCATAGCAGAAGAGCACGGATTAAAATCAGCCAAGGGGAGAGGCACACAGAGCAGGGTCCAGGAGACCCCAAGCACAGTTTCCAGTGTTCCCTCCTGATTCCTCAGTGGAGTCATGCAGGCAACACCAATATCTCCCAGCAACAGTATGTGGCAATATGCATGGCATTTTGCCAACCAATGAAGATAACTTGAGCTCTGGTGTTCAAAGATTTTGTTGGCGTTTGGTCACATAGACCTAGCTGACCACCTGCACGGCTGACTTTAGTCTCCAGACCCTCCAGAGGTCGAGTGGCTCCTGTGTGACCTAAGAACCCTCAACCATAAATCACATTGTTAACCAAGGCTATCCAGCATGGCCCAAGGCCTCCAGGTAAACAAGGACACTCTTAGCAGGCCAGAGAGTTAGGCAGAAGGTGTCTAATCGAGGGCCCATGTCACACTAGGGAACTTAGATTTTATTCTGTAGATGGAGAAGATTCATTGAAGAATCTTAACAAGGGGCTACCAGGAAAAGATGTGTGTTGCAGACAGAACATTCTGGCAGCGTTAGTAATGAACAATTGGAGTGGAATAAACCTGGAGGCTGGGAGGCCATTGTATGTATCTGGTTAAAGATGCGAACATGATCTCAAAGTTTGTTCATTTCTACCCCTGGCAGCACTGCTCCCAACTGAGGCCCAGCCTCACATGCAAACCTGAACTGGCTGCCATTATATTAAAACACTCAGCTCCACTAATGAGCGGGGTCTGGAATGGGTCTAGTTGCCAAGAGCTTAGTGTCTGGGGTAGGTAAGGTGAGTTCAGGGAGCCCAAACCTTCCCCTGGGTGCATCATTTTTTTTGCCTCATCTCCATGATTGTGCCCACCTCTGTATCTGTTTCCTGATATGTGCTCCAGGTGTCCAAAGGTGAGCTGTCCTGAGCTATCTACTGTATGACCAGCTGCCTTTTCTAGGCCCTCTCACTCTGGCATGAAGGACAGAACATCCTTCCTCATCTTCACTTCTGGACATGATTCTGCTCCTCACAGAAGGATCTCCTGGAACCATGAGTTCTGCCATTCACCCAGCTCCCAGCACTGTCCAGAGAAGAATGGCTAATGCATGCTCTCTCCCCACTCCCCTGGGCCCATGCGAGCAGTGCCGGCGAGCCCAGCAATCTTTCCCACTGTCGTGGGACGGCTTCAGGATTGTTTCTAGGCAGTATTCCAGGAAACCACTCAAGAATTAGCACTGGCCATCAAGATGAAGGCCATTTGTCGTTCTTCATGGAGGGCCCTGCCCCCTCGGATGTTGATACTATCCAGGGTGACTTCCATTTCACCACAATCCTCCAGTTTGGGTTGTTGGCATTCCTGGGACCTCATCTGGTCTTGAGTCCACTTACTCCTGGTTTCTCTCTTCAACTTGGATGTCTTGAGGCCAAGTCTACCTGAGCCACAACAATTCCAAGATATGAATTATGGAGACAGTTTATGCTTCTGGGAATTTGGAGGCCCAATCAAGCCTTTGGTCACCCAATATATTGAGAAGTCCTGCTCTCCCCACAGCACTGGGTGCAGCCCAGGTGACACAGGCTTGCTTCCCCAGGAGCTTACTAGCCAGTTGGAGAGAGATCATATAGCGCCATTAGATGAACCTAAAACTCCAGGCATCATAAGCTAAATGCTAAATGAACAGGGAGAATGACGAGTGCTGGAGGAATTCAAAACACACAGGAGCAGATATTTTCAGAGACAGCACACAGGGCTCCACCCCCGATGCATCAGCCCGTCACTGGCACTGGTCTCACAAGTGCCAGATGATGGGGAGGCAAAGCCAGATGATGCTGCGGAATGAGCAGGCAGGAGGAGATGGTGCCCTGCCAGCCCGGCGGGGCCCACAGGGCTTTGGGGATGCCTCCTGGTACTGGTGGAGGTTGCAGGAGGCCGGCAGGAGTGGGCGAGCAGAAGGAACGCCAGACGCCAGGAACATTCACGCGGTTCCCTGCCATTATCCGAAGTAAACTCAGCTGCACCCACGGGGCCCTGAAATCCCTGGGAAAGCAGCAGGCAGAGGAGACATTTCCGGGTCAGGGAGGCTGGTACGTGCTCTGCGAGGTTTCCTGGTGGCTTCACAACCGCTGGGGCCTGTAGGCTTAGGAAAATGGAGAACAGGGGCTGGGGCAGCGGGAGCAGAGCCCCGGCTTCCTACACACTGGCCCCAACCGTGGACTCTTCTGGGGCTTGGGGCCTGAGCAGAGATACGTCCTTGCCTTACCATTTCCTGGGAATTGCCCAGGCCTCCGTGGGGCCTCAGGACAGGAGCGGGCCTGGTTTTCAGTGGACTCCTAGGGATTTGCCCCAGACCGGTCTGGGCCAAGACCATTTTGGAGTGAAAGACAAAGATGCGAAGAGGCTGAGGTAAATCACGTTAGGTAAAATTCTACCTTCCCCGCAATATTTGTGTCTAGTGGTTAATCAGGCAGATATGAGCCGAAGGAAAGATGGACTGAGGAAGACACGCTGAGAAGTGGAAAGAGGCAACCTCACCTCTTCACCTTGGGGATCCCTCTCCTTTCCCCCAAAGAAGGCTCCCTGGTGCAAAGCTTGGAAAAGTGTCTGTCACTGGGCCCAGCAGGAAGGGCAGGTAAGAATCACGGGATTGGAGATACACGAAACAGTAGCCAATATTCAATTCATGAGTCACTCGGTGTATTACACACAACACAGTTTAGTCAAAGTAGAGGAAAGGGAGTAATGGACCACCTCAAGGAGAAGTCCGGGAGGGAGGTATCTCAGCCTGAGCAGTGATCTCCGGTCCGGCAAGGGGGTCTCATGACCAGCATGAGTGGAAAGTCGCTTTATGCTCCAGCAGGGCTCTGACAGCTCTCAGCAGCATGGGGTCGGGTCCTCCAGCAAAGAGCCTTCAAGTTAGTTGGCTCCGTGGTCTCTTTTTTTTTTAAAATCAGGGGTGATATTATTATTTATTTATTTATTTATTTATGGCTGTGTTGGGTCTTCGTTTCTGTGCGAGGGCTTTCTCTAGTTGTGGTGAGCGGGGGCCACTCTTCATCGCGGTGCGCAGGCCTCTCACTATCGCGGCCTCTATTGTTGCGGAGCACAGGTTCCAGACGCGCAGGCTCAGTAATTGTGGCTCACGGGCCCAGTTGCTCCGCGGCATGTGGGATCTTCCCAGACCAGGGCGCGAACCCGCGTCCCCTGCATTGGCAGGCAGACTCCCAACCACTGCGCCAGGGAAGCCCCGTGGTCTCTTTTTAAGGAGCAAAAGTTACCCCAGGGGAGGGGGTCTTGGCTCAATCAGTTGCTCCTTCTGTTCCTGTGACATAACGTGAACCATCATATTTCTTATCTAACGCTCTTAGTTTATCCATCTAAGACACTCACGGTCCTACGGTGCACATTTCAAAACAACTACCATGGAAGTTCACCTTGATCACCATGACTCCATTTTGGACCACTTAACATGCCTTAACATAGGTTAAATCTCATACGTTTCACACAAGATGAGTAGGAATCATAACACAAAAGAAATCACATCATAACAAAAAGACTTAAGGAGAATGCAGAATATCCTCAGAGGAGGTAACTACAGAAAACCAGGAAAGCCACACCCACCTCCTGGAGCAAACTTATTAGAAGGCTTGTGTCCTTTATTTCCCGGCTCCCCTCCCCGACATTGTAATCATCTCCATGGCCTGTGGTCAGATGTTGAGGGGGTCCTGTCTGGGGTACCTTCTAAGCATCTGGCAAATCAGTCCCTTCTTCTCCATCTCTGTTGCCTGCCCTGATGGAGGCCATGGCCTTCCCTTGCCTGCACTGCCCCCTATCTGGGCTTCCTGATTCTAATCTTGCCCCATAAACAACCTGGATTTTATATTTCCCTTCTGGGAAGGTGATCTGTTAGAAAGCTGTTTGTGTCACTCTCCTGTTTAAATCCAAACTCTAGATCCCAGCTTTCACACCTC